>NC_138314.1:6862500-7425000 GCF_965601325.2 Salmo salar | reverse complement strand
CCTCCCTCAAACATGAATAACTGTTTAAATCATGGCTCCTTCTAGTATTTGCATGGAGAGGGTGGCCTTCAATCCACCGCATCCTGTTCAGACTTAACGACAAACATGTTTCCACTGATATCTATCTGAGAGGACAGCCGCAATATTACTTTGGATTTTAGAACCCGCAATTTTTTTAACTTTAAAAAAAATTCTGGCCAGCAGATAAGAGAACACTAGAAAAACATGCTCCAGAATCTCCTGCTGATTCAACGTAGGGTCACATACTTCTCCTATCCCACCGGGGTAAGTCCCAGAGAAAGAATAACTTTTCAAATTAATTTGATACTACTTTACTTGACCGCTTCGGGAGACATGTTTTCGGTTAGACACCAGACGTAATATATCTGTGCTTGAATACAGGAGTAAAAAAAAAAAAAAGGCAGCTTAAATGTCCAACTGATATAAAGGGACTGTAATTATATACACTACTGATGGATGTCAAGGATGCATTAGAGCGATCATTGGTAAAACGGCATGTAGAACACATTTAATAATGCTCTAAATGCTAAAAGCTTTGAACTTTTTGTGCCCAGCGTGCAGAGATAAAGGGACTTAATGGAATACAATAGATGGATGAGACGGACCAGGGCAGAGGGCCCTAAAAGCACTAATTGAAAACAGCAAACTTACTTGGAACATGGTTTATCTTTATGAAAGGGACAAGGAAATGTGCACTCTGACCATTTTGATTGTTTTAATTGTGTTTTAGTTAGCCAGGAAATTTCGGACGTTGAAAATAAATAGTAGCGTGATGTACTGTATTTAGTCACAATAACAATGTGACTGTTTGAATGAGAAAATGCATTCAAAGTTGTACATTTTGGAATTGTTAGGATAAAGATTAAATTGTTATTATTTTATTAGCATTTCCTGGAACAGACCTTCCTATACGTTATGTACCTGCTTGAGCTGAGATTTTGCAGCCATTACATCGTGGGTGGAGGTGAAGTGGTGGGACCTCAGCTGTTTCGTTTCGAAGGCTGGCACACACACACACACACACACACACACACACACACACACACACACACACACACACACACACACACACACACACACACACACACACACACACACACACACACACACACACACACACTTTGACCTGGCAGACAGTCTGGTCCTGAAGTTGATCGATGAGATTCTCTGCTTGACCCTTATCTGGTGTTGGGTCTCCCAGTCAGCTCTACATCTGGAAGAGGGATCAGACCTCATGGTTTTGGATAAGGACGTGACCAGACTCTGTAGCTTAATGTGTTACTGCCAAGCCACCAAAGTTGCTGACTTCTTCCTGAAGTTTCCATGCAAGAACACAACACTCGGAAGTTAGACAAGTGATTGATTAGTGGTTGGATGAGCTCAAAGATAGAGCCTGGTTGGTGGAGTGTTTTAAATATATATTTAACTCAACAAAAGCTCATAAAATTGCATGACAGGCTTGGTATCTTCCATATACTGTAAACTAAGGTAATGAAATAAATAATAACAACACAAATTTCAAATCTAAGCATTGACAACAAGTACAATATAATTACTCTCCCAACTTCTGTTGTATTTTTGTAATTTTACATGCAATACTTTACCACAATAGCATATGATATTCAAAGATGAAAAATAGCCAGATAATTTATCAACCTCAAATTGAGTCAATCATAAGTCTCATAGCACTTTCAACCCCCATTCCCAATCTTTCATTGACAGCAATCTCCACTTTTCAGACCTGGGTTTTTGTAAAAGGCCTATTACGCTGACGCTAGTGGCTGCAATTTCTTTTAAGTCCCTCTTCTTCAACTGTGAAGTGGTTCTCCGAGGTGCTTTAGAGTCCCGGGGGAAGAATAATGGCAATCAATGTTCTGTTCATCATAGAAGCCATCAAGTGGAACGACTCTGCCAGGTCTGCAGTTGAATGTAAAACCTAATATTTCATGCCAATTAGAATTTCTGCCTCTAAAATGAAATGTTGAGTGTTCCTACAGTACTTCTCACACTAGCATAACAGCCTCATTTAGCAGTCATTTGTGGGCAATCGATTGGAGACCATTACTTGACAAAAGAAATACGCAAGGGTAGGAGCAGAATGATTGACTGTATCAACAACTTTGCTTTCGCTTCAGGTTTCGAGGGCTTTGGAGACCGACAAACAGTCTTTCAGTGCCCACTCAAATAAATAAACAGAGTGAAATACAGGGCTTCTACTACAAGTAATGTGTGTATATTAATTAGGGATATGAATGCTAGCTCAGCGGAGAGGTTAAGTAGAGCCTCTGTCATAACTCAATCATCAGTCTGCGACGGCGTCCCGAGCTCTGAGTCAAACCCTACTGTAAATGTTAATTCATTAACTTCCCCTTTGTTTAACCACGTCTGCCGTCAGCGACTTGATCATATATCCAACGCCTGCTGGAGTTTTCCAAAGTAGCCTTTATTCTGTTTGTGCAATAAAATCCCAGTTGTTTTCTTGCCTCATTAAAGGGCAAATAAAAGTTTGCCGAATTTTCTTCAGGAAAAAAAAATGCATATAAAACTGTGTCTGTACAGCTTAATAAGCTGTGCTTTTGACTGGTTTTGTTTGGCTGCCTGCGTTACCTTTCCTGACTATTCCTCTGTGTGCTCATTCTTCACTAGAGACTAAGACACTCAGCCCAGGACTTTAAACAAAGATTAGAAACAAAGATTAGCAGCCTACCTCAATATCGTAAAAATCATCAAAATAATAACCATTATGCATTTTGATATACATTATCATTGACAATAAGCCAGCATTTATTGAAATAGTGACATGATAATTCCATGATGATCACTCATGTTAAACTTTACGATAGATTCGTTTGAAAATATAGTCATTATAGGGGGATCCCTGCAGCATGTTTCAATTAGTATGCATGTCACATATTTATGGCAGCACATCAATTCATTAATCCACAAGTCACAAAGCTTAAAGAGAAGATTAGTGGTAATTATAGGCAATTAGAGATACCAAAGGCATCACTGTATATAAAACTATCAGCAACATCAAGGAGAAATGACATAAGAGAACCGACAATATTGGGATAATTATAACCAAAATGGAATGGAATGAGACCTCGTACATGTATTGAAGAATAACCTGCAAGAGATATTGAGCAACTTTTGAAATAAAATGGAAGGTCAATAAAATGCAGGGGGAAAAAAGCCTTCATCTTACAGACCTACGCCCATGACCGTGTCAGTCTGTCATCAAGGCTTTGGATCAGCCAATCACAGAGCAACGAAAACAACGGTCTCACCTCTGTCTGTTTTGTGTGTTCACCACGTATTGAAACAGCCACATTAGACTAATTATTTTTTTGCTGAACTACCCAAATGGGTTTGCACTTCATTGTAGCATGAGAAATAATAAGGAAGGAATGGAGGGCCCTGGATCGCAGGTAAATCTACTATAGCTACATTTCTCTTTTTCCCTCTCATGCAGTCTTGGCCACGTCATGCTCTTTTCCAATTAGGCCGGTACTTGAGGAGTCTGATCTATATTCATGGCTGATATGAATGGTTGAGGAGTGGTGATTACAGTCATGATGAGAGCTGAAGGAAGCAATTACAGCCTCCATGTCCATAAATAGCAATTGCAGCAACCCTTTAAAAAATATTAGTTTTAAATAACCCGCACAACACGCAGAGGTATATAATGTCTATAGGAAGGGTGAAATAAAGAGTCACTCTCTTTCCTTCTCAAAGACTGGTTGCCAATTCTCCAAACAACTTATTCAATTTTTCAGATATGTGACCATGCAGATACGTTATACACAATCTCCCTGTTTCTCAGAAACAGACTTTCTCCCCATATTTGCCACGGCATGAAAACAATGAAACAACCCCATGGCAATTATAGAACTCATAGATTACGTTAATTATGACAGGTTGAGTAGTGAGTGGGCTTGCTTTAGGATAGTTTGTTTTTGGATAGAGATGCTTAAGAGTGTGTGTGTGTGTGTGTGTGTGTGTGTGTGTGTGTGTGTGTGTGTGTGTGTGTGTGTGTGGTGTGTGTGTGTGTGTGTGTGTGTGTGTACGGGTGAGGAAATGAAAGACAGGGAGGCACACAGAGAGGGAGAAAGAGCGAGAGAAGAGATAAGTGAAAGGGACAAGTTAAGAAGTGATTCATGGCGTTTTGCAGGTTATAACTCATTTCAAAGTGAATTTTCGCCCAGTGTGAATGCATCCTTCCATAATGCCCTTGACAGAATGGAAAGCACCGCCAATGTTCCATATCTAAAGACAGACATTTTGGGTGTGACTTTGAAATCAAACCCTATAAATTACCGGTAGAAAAAAAGAAGGAAGGGAAGAGCTGCTAGGGTACTCAATAGTTTGGTTGGTCATCGAAAACGAAGGAGGACCAATGCATTCTGTAACTACTCCTTCTTCAATCATGGTTGATTGTAAAATGCTTTGTTAAAAAAACAAATATATACATTGTATTATCGTATCTTTGTGCTCCTTGACGAAGGCCATGCAACCAGTCTGAGTTTTTAAATATTTGTTCCGTCGAACATGCCATACAAATAAAGCCATTTTTATTCATTATATGATGAGTGCCTTGGTCCTCTTTTCTTTTTGATGACCTGTAAATTAACCCTTACCAGGTAAGCCTTATTGTCCAATAAATAAAGTCCCATTCATAAAGAATGTTTTACAATGGGGACATTTCTGTTATAGAGAAAAAGCCTATTACAGTAACAATCGGATAACCTATGGAAAGAAATGGTCCGACAGAGCTTCCTATATCTTTCACTGTAGATTGATGCTATTGTACCCGAAGTTATAGAGCACACTTATTCAGCGAAAAACAGCAAACAGAACAAATAAAAAACAACAACCCTGAAGACAATAGGGGAAAAAAGCAACAATTAGCTTGTCTTTAAGTCTAGCTCATTAACATAGAACTGTTATACAGGTTACACCCAATAGTCTCTACTGCAGCATGCTAGGAGAAAACACCTGCTGGCCAGGCTATTTATTTCTCTTAATTAATGACTGATTGAATATGTTTGTAATTTAAACAAGGTGGAATGTGGTGCTAAACTCTATGTTTAAATGTCAATTTCTCTGGGGGGGAGCAGGTGTGAACTGTTATCAGCTGCTTCACTCCTCGCCCATGCTACCAAATGGTAAACAAACACAATTGTGTGTGTGTGTGTGTGTGTGTGTGTGTGTGTGTGTGTGTGTGTGTGTGTGTGTGTGTGTGTGTGTGTGTGTGTGTGTGTGTGTGTGTTTGTGTGTTTCTGCACCGTAAGTCCCTCAGGACTGCATTACCTTGCTGGGTTTTAGTTCTTTACTTCTGTTTGTACGTTTAATGCAATACAGGAAGAAATATCCAGCCAAAGCCCTAGTGAACATTTTTTGGGGGAAGCAGACCTTGCATATCAACGTTATGCAAATTTTGCTGTCAGGGTTTGGTATACTGTATGTTTGGCAACAGGTTTTTTAGTAGTTTATATGTTACCTATTAGGTACTTCGCTGGGATATTTGAGGACAACACTACTACCTCCAGCTATGACTTTAAACATGTACTTTTCTCACCGGATAATGCAAATATATCAACAATACTCGTACAGTCTAAAACAATACAATGGACACTAATTTCTTATGGAAAAAAACCCTGAATACAATTAAGTGACTTTATCTGTAATAAAATGACCCAGCCTTTTGGGGCGATTAAACCCTTTAAAAATGCTGGTCGTATCTGGCACATAAACCTGGTGTCTCAGTCCTTAGTTCAGCAGTGTGTGTTATTTGGGGCGCTGGGGTTTATGAGTCTCTTACACACACACACACACACACACACACACTGCTGCAGCACAGCACTCCATGAATCAGCACAGCGCCAAATTTCTCAGCACATTTAGAGGGAGGACGGCCCCTTAAGGCTCCTAATGAAAGGTCTAATGTCCCTGCATTGATTTTCCCTTCTTTAATTTGTTGCTTATTTATGGCTGTGTCTCTTTCTGCTTGGGGAGGGGGGTTCCACAGGTCTTCTCTTACAGTGAAAGGTGCATAACCCGGTGGATAGCTATAATCCCCAAGAACACATACACCCCTCATACTCAACTCTAGACCTCAAAGCCAGTTCCACTGCATTTTTCATTGTTCCCCCCTAATCAGGGATTGATTTAGATCAGGGACACCAGGTGGGTGTAATTAATTATCAGGTAGAACAGAACACCGGCAGGCGCCATAGACCATTAAAAACAAAACACTATGTTTTAAGTGAGAATAGGCATTGGTCTGAAGCTGAAAAATAAAGGAAATTCACATGAGCACCACAATGCCTATTCCATCCATGCTCTACCAAGGTTTTCCAGCACACAGCTTTGACCTACTACAGTAGCTATGTTGGTATTGTACTTCAACCTATGTGTAGGCAGGTTGCTTAGGAGTCAAACCTTCTCAAACAGCCTAATTCATACTCTTAGAGGTGTCACGCCCTGATCTTTTTCACCTGTCCTTGTGATTGTCTCCACCCCCCTCCAGGTGTTGCTCATCTTCCCCATTATCCCCTGTGTATTTATACCTGTGTTTTCTGTCTGTCTGTTGCCAGTTTGTTCAATGCTGTCAGTGGTTTGGCTCAGTGCCCATTTGTACCTAGTCTCTCGTTTTCATCGGCCTCCTGGTTTTTGACCTTTGCCTGTCCTGACCCTGTACCCGCCCGCCTGACCACTACCTGTCTTTTTTAAAAATATTTTATTTACCTTTATTTAACTAAGCAAGTCAGTTAAGAACAAATTCTTTATTTTCAATGATGGCCTTGGAACAGTGGGTTAACTGCATGTTCAGGGGCAGAACGACAGATTTGTACCTTGTCAGCTCGGGGATTCAATTTTGCAACCTTTCGGTTACTAGTCAAATGCTCTAACCACTAGGCTACGCTGCCGCCCCTTTGAGCCTGCCTGCCGTCCTGTACCTTTGCTCCACCTCTGGATTACCGACCTCTGCCTGACCTGAGACTGCCGGCTGTCCTGTACCTTGGCCTCTCCTCTGGATTGTTGACCCTTGACTTGTTGTTTGCCTGCCCCTATGGTCACAATAAACATGGTTACTTCAGTCTGCACTTGGGTCTTACCTTGATTCCTGATAGCGGTGCTTCCACAATAATGTGATTTGTACCGCATGCAAGTTACAGTATTGGATTCTTCACACACCACAGGAAGATATTACGCTACCTTTTTCATGCTTAAATTTTTTTCTTCTTCTATTAATACACACTGCTTTTATACTTATATGACCACCAGGCTTGATTGAGCTGTTTTGTCTTGTAGTACTGTGGTGCATGCCTGTATTTCCATAAACCTTTATTTTACAAAAACACATCCTTTTTTGGTAAGTAGGTGCCCAACATAACAAGAGGTGGTGGTGGTGTGTTGGACACAGTAGCTCAGAGCCTGTCTGCATTCCTGATTCTGTAATTGTTAGCATACCTGTGTCCTATTGATTTTAAGCTGAGAACCACTTCTGTTTCAAACATGGTCCTGTGTTTTCAATTGCTGTGCTGCTCAATGGACAGTTCATTACCTCTGTCAAAATATGTAGCTTAAAGTAAGGTTTGTACTTGTATTTATTTTTGCAATCAAGATGGCGACGCAACCACCTTCCGGAGACACCTGAAACCCCACCTCTTTAAGGAATACCTAGGATAGGATAAAGTAATCCTTCTAACCCCCCCCCCCCCCCCCTTAAAAGATTTAGATGCACTATTGTAAAGTGGTTGTTCCACTGGATATCATAAGGTGAATGCACCAATTTGTAAGTCGCTCTGGATAAGAGCGTCTGCTAAATGACTTAAATGTAAATGTAAATGTAAATGCAACAATAATACACATTGACAATAGGCCTATAACTAAAAATACATACAGCCAAATGAGAGATGTATACAATTTGAGTAGCAGGACATTGAAGTCCAGTATGCCTGTGGAGTATGAATTAGGCTATTTGAGGTTTGAATCCTAAGCAACCTGCCTACACAGGTTGAAGTGCAATACTGACATAGCTACTGCAGGTCAAAGTGGTGTGCTGGTAGAGCATGGGTGGAATGGGCATTGTGGTGGTCATGTGAATTTCCTTTTTCACCTTCAGACCAATGCCTATTCTCACTTAACAAAATGTTTTGTTATTAATTTCCTGTTTTTTTTTTACACTGGAAGGTGATTATGCAACATTATTATACAGCATACACCTTAGCACATGCTCTCCTTATGAACCTTCACAATGTTGTGCATTTTTTATTTAGTGTATTGATAAGATCCCAGCTCATAATCAAATTGTCAAGGGCAGAGAAACAGACAGAAGCAAATATTTGCTATGCGATTACACAATGTAGCTTGCTGGAGCTGAGTGCAAAATATGGATGAGCTGTTCTCAATGGAAGGGTTCTGAAATATTCTCTCTCACCGAGGTGTGAATGTACTTTATCATAGTCATCCACCTCGGTGGAAACGACTTGGGGCACACAAAGGGACAGCCCTGGTGCGTCAGATGCCAGCTGATTTGAAGGTAGTCCATCCGAATGTTCCCTGGGACAATGGTGGTCTACTCTGACGTCACGCAGTGGAGGAGTTGAATGTTCCAGTGGGAGAAGGACATCAAGTGCATAGAGATGGCCCAGCACTCTGTCAACCAGCTGGTGTTTGCGTTTCTCTGTGACAGGAGCATGCCCACAATCCGCCACTTTGCCATAAATCACTGTGTCCCTGGGCAGTATCGTAGGGAAGGGTTCCCCAAACTCGTTTCTAGGGGCCTGTCATGCCAAATAGTGTCCCCCTCTGCTAGCAGGCTACTGTAACGGTTATTGCAGCTTTCTGTTTGTATGTAGCTTGCACTTCAATGGCATCTTTTACCTTTCCAACCAGGTGAAGTATTCTGAAGACACCACTGATCTCGACAAGAGGCGCAACATTCAGAGAAATTCACAATTCAGGGTAACGTTAAGCAGTTAGCTAAATCCGTCCAGTTATCTAATAAAAGTTATGTACAACCATTTTCCATCTAACGTTAGCTAGTTGCTAGCTATACATAATGTTCAGTGGAGGCTGCTGAGGGGAGGATGGCTGATAATGTCTGGAATGGAGTAAATGGAATGGAGTAAATGGAATCTATCAAACACATGGTTGATACCATCCAATTGACTCCATTCCAGCCATTATTATGAGCTGTCCTTCCCTCAGCAGCCTCCAATTATATAGTTATATGTTGAGGTGTCTAGCTATAAGTTAAACCTGATCAATCAAATGGATAGGTGTAAGCAATTATGGTAATTCCAAATGCCCTTAACTAGGTGTCTTCACTAGACAGACACAGAGAGGGGGGGAATTGAGAAAGAAAGGATGAGAGAGAGGTGGGAAGAGGGTGGAAGACAGACAGGGAGAGAGAAACAGAGAGGGAAAGACAGCAGTGCAAATGTACTTAGACTTGAGTATTTCAACATCTCTTCCAACTTGTTAGGTAATCATATCTACCTACGGGAGAAGGATGGCCAGCCACACAGGAGGATGATTTTTGCTAAGGCGGAGAAGGAGGCCGTGCTGACTGATGCTTGCTGGCCAATGCGGCGTGAAGCGCCTGATTGCCAAAATCAACCTACGCTTCTTCTGACAGGGAATTGTCAAGGAGGTGGACAGCTGGGCAAGTGAAATAACCTTTTGTTTATCAATCACATTCTATTATATGTGAAATTATTATGATTTCAATGAATGTCATATCAGAGAGCACACAATGTTTCAATTTGTCACTTTTTGCTTAAAGGTCAGTACCTGTCTAGCCTTCCAGAAGTTTGAGAGGGCGAAGACTGTGGCGCTGGAGTTGAAGCACATCAAAGTTGTTTTACCATGGCACGTGATCGGTAAGTGTCCCAATTCAAATTATGCCCTGATAAGATGTTTTGTAATGGTTGCTTTATTTGACCACAGCAGAGTTCAATATTATAGTGTGTGTCAGTATCCTTACAAATATGAAAATCTGAATACTGTATGACGCAGATACGGGTAAGAATAAAGTAATCTTCTCTCTTAACGCTTTAAATGTTAGGGATGGACCTCATCGGCCCCTTCATGAAATCCAGGAAAGGCAACAGCTGGTGTCTGACGGCGACCGATCACTTTACCAAGTGGGTGGAGGCAATACCCATTAAGTTTAGTAAAGGAAGAGTATGTGCTTAACTCTAAATACCCATCTGCAACCCATTAAAAAGGGTGCTTGGAACCAAAAATAGATTTTAATTTTTTTATGATAATAAACTAGTGAGACCACCTCCAAGGATATGGTGGACATCATCAACACCCACTATTCTCCTGAGGTCATCTTGAGTGACCGAGGTCATTAACCCTGGAACAAGGTACGGATGTTATAGGTTATATTCTGTCACCAATGGTTTGTTTAATTTTGTTACAATCTGTTTTTGTTTTTCCATGGTAGATAATCAGACATACTGAAATATCTTACATTGTCAATAGATATGGCTTTCCTACCCCCTCCTCCTGGTTTGGTGAATGGACCAACCATACCCTTGTGATTGACTTAGTGTTGTTTGTCTATTGCTATTTTTGTATAACAATCTTTCAGATCACTGAAACCCCACCTGATGTGTGGAAGTTGTCGAACCAGATCAGAACGCCTTCGAGAATTATCTTCAGGCACGGACTGAGAAGGATGTGGAGGTCTTTGACCAGGTAAAAATTATTGTCCGTTGTTTATTTATGTTTCTGGACCTCCAAGAGCTATTTGTAATATGAAATATAATTGCATGTGTTCCTGTCATCAAACAAGGTGAGACTGAACATGGACAAGGTGCAGGAGAAACAGAAGGAGAGCTACTGGAGCAGAGTCAAAAAGGGGACCAAGTGCTACGACATCCGGGCTAATTACTTGGTTTGTAAGAAGGACGAAAGGAAGGCAGAGATCTTGGAAACCTCGCTGCTCCTAGCTGTGGTCACTATCTGTTAAAGTGAATACAAAAAAATTCAGATAATAACTATTTGCATTTGCACACAAAATAACCTTAAGCTAGTTTAAGTTTCTCTAACACTGATATTTTTCTCATGATCTTCCTAGGGTTACCTAGGAAGCCAACTATCTTCTACAGTTGGAGCAGTTGGATGGTCAACCACTGGAAGCACTGACGCCCTACACTTCAGTGAAGCCCAATTGACAGAGTATGTTTGGTTGACATTTGAGAAAGTAAGAAATGGTTATGATAAGCTTATAGAAATGTACCTCTTCAATTTACCTCTCCAAATGACTTTAGGACCATCGACTGTCCAAGCCCCCCAGGAGTTATCCCATCCACCAGAACCAGTGAGTTCGGATCAGTCTGATTCTCTGTGCTCTGAGTCGGAGGGGGACCAACTTGAGGTAGGCTACACCTTCCAAAAGGGTTGAAAAGTACATATCTCTGCACTAATCCATCAAATTTTCTCACAGTAAAGTGTAACCTGTGTGTTTGCTCATTTACGCCTGTCTCCTACCATGTTCCCTTTAACTCTGCTCCTGTTCACCAAGAGCTAGGGGTTTTGGCCAACACCCAGATCCACCTGATGTCCTCCATTACCAACCACCCTCCAACAGTTCATTACATCATCTACAGCTACTGTTGTCATTATCTGCTAAGAAAGTTGTCTTGCTCTATCATACTGGGCACATAATATGTGAGAGACACAGATTAACTAAAAACACTAGCACTGCAAAAACTCAGAACGAAGCGAACAGCAGTGCCTGGACTTTGCAGTCTCCTTCTTCAAGTCCCCCTTCTGAGACTGGGTGCCTGTTGAGAACAAGTGACAGGCAGAATCTCCCACCCACACAGCAACCACCTCCTCTATATTCCACACACCAGAATTATGTATTTTAGTCTAGGATTGCCATGTGAAAATAAATAATTGACACAACTGTACCAAAAAATAGCAAAGTTTCTGTGTTACAATCTTAAATATTTCCGGGTGTCACGACCTCCTTGTTCGGGCGGCGGTCGACGTCACTGGCTTTCTAGCCATCGCCGCTCCATTTTTCATTTGTCCATTTGTTTTGTCTTGTTCCCTGCACACCTGGTTTTCATTCCCCAATCACACTACATGTATTTATTCCTCTGTTCTCCCTCATGTCTTTGTGTGAAATTGTTTTGTGTTACGTGTCAATTTTGACGCGCTAGACTGGTGTTCGTTTGTTCCGTGTTTATCACGAGGTATGTTTATTTGTTTGAACATAATTATTGTGACTTTTTGCACTTTTGCCAATTGGCTGGAGGTTACGACGCAGTGGCGTCCGTCTGTTGGTTTCTCCTGCCTCAATAAAGTGTGCGCCTGTTCACAACTCTCTGCTCTCCTGCACCTGACTCAGCTCCCAGTACACACACCATTGACAGAATTTCACACCAACCATGGAGTCAACAGGAGCAGGTACCCCGGTCAGAGGAGTCGAGGAGCGCGTCCAGGAACACTCGGCAATGTTGCATCATCTCGGTGCCATGATGGATCGTGTTGTCCAGACCATGGACCTCTCCAGCGCCTCGACCAGTGCAACCGGGGTTACCTCTACCCGTCCGGTTCCAGTGGGATGCGTCTCTCCCTTCCCAGGGAGTATGATGGGACGGCAGCACAGTGCCAGGGGTTCCTCTTACAACTGGACCTATACCTGGCCACCATTCACCCAACTCCCTCGGGAAGGGAGAGAGTGTCCGCCCTCATCTCATGCCTCTCGGGGAGAGCTCTGGAGTAGGCAAACGCTGTGTCGGGAGAAGGAGATGTGGCGTTGGACCACTTTGATGAAGGAAGAGCGGCGGGGGAACGACTCTTCCATTTGAGGCAGGGGATGAGGAGCGCACAGGAGTTCGCCCTGGAATTCCAGACCTTGGCCGCCGGAGCAGGATGGAGCGACAGGGCCCTCATCGACCACTACCGATGCAGCCTGCATGAGGATGTCCAACGGGAATTGACCTGCAGGGATGCCACCATCACCTTTGACCAACTGATGGATCTGTCCATCCGGTTGGATAACCTGCTGGTCACCAGCGGACTTCCAGAGGTGGCTCTGTCGGTTCCATATTCCAGCACCCCCACTCCAGTGCCCATGGAGCTGGGAGGGGCTGCACGTAGGGAGGCTGGAGGAGGGGCCTTCACGTGCACCATCTGTGGCCGCAGAGGGCACACTGCCGGTCGGTGCCGGGTTGGTTCCTCTAGAAGTCGAGGCAGCAGGCAGGGCACTCTGGCGTCACCCCAGGTGAGTCTGCACCACTCTCATCCAGAGTCCTATGTTGTCCACCTGTTTGTACATGGTTGTTTTCCTGAGGTTTTCCCCGCATTCCCAGCATAAGGCGCTCGTTGATTCAGGCGCAGCTGGGAATTTTATCGACAAAGCGTTCGCCCTTAGCTTAGGGATCCCCATTATTCCTGTAGTTAAACCTTTCCCGGTTCACGCTCTGGATAGTCGACCATTAGGGTCCAGGCTAATCAGAGAAGCCACCATCTCCCTGGCCATGGGGACGCAGGGGGTCACGAGGAGAGAATCAGTCTCTTCCTCATTGACTCTCCTGCGTTTCCCGTGGTACTAGGACTTCCCTGGTTGGCTGGTTGGCTCACCCTTTCCTGGCAACAGAGGGCTCTCACAAGGTGGTCGCGAGAGTGCTCGGGGAGGTGTGTAGGGGTTTCTGTTGGTGCTACCACGGTGGAAAGTCCAGACCAGGTCTCCACCGTGCGCATTCCCCCCCAGAATATGCCGATTTGGCTAACACCTTCTGTAAGAAGAAGGCGACTCAATTACCACCCCATTGATGGGGGGATTGTGTGATAAATCTCCTGGTAGACGCTGCACTTCCTAGGAGTCACGTGTATCCCCTGTCGCAAGCGAAGACGGCGGCTATGGAGACATATGTTTCCGAATCCCTGCGTCAGGGGTACATTTGGTCCTCCACTTCACCGGCCTACTCAAGTTTCTTTTTTGTGAAGGATAGAGTCAGTGCACATGTGCAGACCTATCGAGGTCTCAATCAAATCACGGTGAGGTACAGTTACCTGCTACCTCTGATCGCCATGGCAATTGAGTCAATGCATGGGGCGCGCCTCTTCACTAAACTGGATCTTAGGAGTGCGTACAACCTGGTGCGTATCTGGGAGGGAGATGAGTGGAAGACGGCGTTTAGTACCACCTCAGGGCATTATGAGTACCTCGTCATGCCGTACGGGTTGATGAATGCTCCATCAGTCTTCCAATCCTTTGTAGATGAGATTTTCCGGGACCTGATATACTCCGCTACACGCGCCGAGCATGTATCCTTGGTGCGCTAGGTACTTGGACGTCTGTTGGCGCATGACCTGTATGCCAAGGCTGAGAAACGATTGTTCTTCCAGTAGGCCGTCTCCTTCCTAGGGTATCGCATTTCCACATCTGGGGTGGAGATGGAGTGACCGCTGACTCCCACCACGGTAAAGGAGGTGCAGCGATTTTTAGGGTTTGCCAATTACTACCGGAGATTTATCCGGGGTTTTGGCCAGGTAGCTGCTCCCATTACCTCACTGCTGAAGGTAAGTCCTGTACATCTGCAGTGGTCGGTTGAGGCAGACAGGGCTTTTGGGCACCTAAGAGCTCTGTTTACCCTCGGCTCCCGAGCTGGCCCATCCGGATCCCTCTTTGGCATTCATAGTGGAGGTGGAAGCGTCCGAGGCTGGGATAGGAGCCGTGCTCTCTCAGCGCTCGGGCACGGCACCGAAACTCCGCCCCTGTGCTTTCTTCTCGAAGAAGCTCAGCCCGGCGGAGTGGAACTATGATGTAGGGGACCGGGAGCTGTTGGCTGTGGTTAAGGCTTTGAAGGCGTGGAGACATTGGCTTGAGGGGGCTAAACACCCTTTCCTCATCTGGACTGACCACCGCAACCTGGAGTACATCTGGGCAGCGAGGAGACTGAATCCTCATCAGGCAAGGTGGGCCATGTTCTTTACCCGTTTTGTGTTTACCCTGTCCTACAGACCAGGTTCCCAGAATGTGAAGGCAGAGGCACTGTCCCGGCTGTATGACACAGAGGAGCGGCCCATGGATCAGACTCCCATTCTCCCGGCCTCCTGCCTGGTAGCGCTGGTCGTGTGGGAGCTGGACGCGGACATTGAGCAGGCGTTGCGTACAGAGCCCGCTCCAGCCCAATGTCCCGTCGGGCGTTGGTACGTTCCATCTGCAGTCCGTGACTAGTTGATCTATTGGGCCCACACATCACCCTCTGGTAATCCAGGGATCGGTCGGACGGTGCGCTGTCTGACTGGGAAGTACTGGTGGCCCACCTTGGCTAAGGACGTGAGGGTTTATGTTTCCTCCTGCTCGGTGTGCGCCCAGTGTAAGGCTCCTAGACACCTGTCCAGAGGTAAGCTACATCCCTTACCTGTTCCACAACGGCCTTGGTTACACCTGTCGGTGGATTTTCTGACGGATCTTCCTCCTTCACAGGGTAACACCACGATCCTGTTCGTTGTGGATCGTTTGTCTAAGTCCTGTCGTCTCCTACCTCTGCCCGGTCTCCCTACGGCCCTACAAACTGCGGAGGCCCTGTTTACACACGTCTTCCGGCACTATGGGGTGCCTGAGGATATAGTGTCTGATCAGGGCTCCCAGTTCACTTTGAGTCTGGAGGGCGTTCATGGAACGTCTGGTGGTCTCAATCAGCCTCACCTCAGGTTTCCACCCCGAGAGTAATGGGCAGGTGGAAAGAGTGAACCAGGATGTGGGCAGGTTTCTGCGGTCCTATTGCCAGGATCGGCCGGGGGAGTGGGCGGCGTTCGTGCCCTGGGCAGAGATGGCGCAGAACTCACTCCGCCACTCCTCCACTAACCTCTCCCCCTTTCAGTGTGTATTGGGGTACCAGCCGGTTCTGGCACCGTGGCATCAGTCAGACTGAGGCTCCTGCGGTGGACGATTGGTTCATGGGACATGTTCATAGACATAGGAGGCCACCCATGGTCACCTCAAGCAGGCCGCGCTGCGCCAAAAGACCAGCGCGGACCGTCACCGCAGTGAGGCCCCGGTGTTCGCCTTTCTGGTATTAGCCTATACAAACGCATTGAATAACAGATTCACTACATGGAACAACAGTCTCCCCCCCCCAAAAGAATAAAAAGGAAGTGTCCTATTTCTGAGATATAAGAAAGACCAGGTATTTTTTATTTTTTTTTACATGTATCTAACCTCTTATTTTTGTCACACAGTCTCCATATATACTGTACTTCCATAAATGTTTTATACTGGTACCGGGGGACTTTATTAACCTATCAAGATCAAATATTGTAGTCGGGCAACATATGAGATGTGAATATGAAACATTTCATTCTGAAGTCGGAGTGTATTTTCTCTTGCTTCAGCTTAAATACTGGCCGCCATTGATTTCAAGAAATGTTATGTCACTTTTTTGGGGTTTCGTCATATTTCTTCGCATACTTTCCATTGAAGCTTGCATCAATGCATGCTTCAAAATATGTACAAATGGAGTTTGCATTTTGAGAAGTGCCCTTCATGTTCCATTTCACATACTTTCATTTGGAATCATACTCCGACCCTCCCGTGCTCCAATTTCCATTTTATGCATTTTGAGAATTACCCATCGACTTTGACAGACCGTTTTAAATGTCTTGAATCCTTCCTTCCAAAATGATTTTGTTCATTCACTCAGTAGTGATTTCACGTTTTATTTATCTTGCTTGGTTAAAATACAATGCTCTAAAACAGTCGATTTGTTGAAAACAGACTCATTTAATCACGTAGTTAAAAGCCATTTCCTTTTCTTTTGACTGTGTACTGCTACAGGCGGCAACCTGATCTCATAGCATTTCGTATTATTCTGTACGGATATGTTACATTTGTAGTTGTATGTCCATCATCCATTTCGCATTATATGTTATGAATTACAATTCCTATGGTATGTTATGAATTTCAATTGTAAACTATGTTATGAATGCAATACGTAGGATATGTTACCAATTCCAATTTGTTGTAACTAATGTTAGCGAAGTGTCTAATGCTAATGTTAGCTAGGTGGCTAATGTTACCTAGGCTAGGGGTTACGGTTAAGAGTGAGGTGAAAGGGTTATGTTAAAGGTTAGGAGAAGGGTTAGCTAACATGCTAAGTAGTTGCAAAGTAGCTAAAAAGTAGTAAGTAGATGCAAAACTGGTAATTGGACAAAATGCTAGTTGTCCATGAGATTCGAGCACTCAATTTTTGGGTTGCTAGACATTTGCTTATACGACCAACCAACCTCATTTTTGCATTAAAGGAGAATTTTTCTGTTTCTGAAGTAAATGTTTTATGTAAATGGGATGTTATAGTCGGTTCCAGAAACTTTTTCTGTGATTTGCTTGTTTTTGATAAACTTACCCCAGCTTCAATTCACTTTCTTATTGAATCAGGGCATGCAAAACCTAAATACATCCTTTTGGAAATGGACACGCTCTCTGTATAGTGAAGTCTAGGTTGTGCTTTGATACTACACAACGAGCAATGAGGAAGTGAATCGCAGCTGGGGCAAGTTTATCAAGAACAAGCCAAATCACATTACATCAAAAATAGAGATTTTCTTATGTAACCATACTAGATGTAACATATCATACTAATTTCAGTGTCCCGGATTTTAGTTTACTATGTTGCGTCTATAAGACCAGGTTGGTGCAAGGAATGTGGCGAAATTTGTTTTACCCTGGTGCACCATGTGCAGCCTCTTCCCTGACTATTTTTCACTTTTGCATGGCAACTTCCACATTTTCTGTGAACACACTGAAAAGTAACTTGACACTGTTGATCAGTCAGCACACATTTTGGATTATAAGAATGGCAAGACAGCAGGAGAAAGAGTTTATGCAGGAGCTGGAATCTTTTTCTACACATGTTTGAAACAGTAATGCTGTTTTCAGCAGACTCGGTTGAGTCTGGTAAATTGAAGTTAGCATGCACAACTGAGGTTCTATGTGCGTTTGGGGTTCAACCATTTACTATATGCGGTTCATAACTAGATTACTTTCTTAACAAAACGATTAGTTTTTTAGGCTATGGTTTCTCATGGTTGTTCTTCGAAGGAAATGTAGCTAGCTAACTGCAGTGTTTGTTGTGTCTGAAATCTGGCTACCTCCTTTTATTGTAGCTGTAGCTTGCTTTGTGCAATGCAAATAAACCTGAGTTGTGTGGCAGTTTCCAGGTTTTAATAGTAACGTAACTAACTATGTTGTGTTTTGTGGCAAAGTATGATCTATTGTGGTGCATGAACTGGCCATACACGTTAGTTAATGTTACAATCTTATGTTGGCTGAGTTAACTTTAGTTAGCTAACTGGCTATCATAGGCATTGGCAGCCTTATTCTGAAATTGATTAAATCGTTTTTTCCCTCATCAATCTACAAACAGGTTTTCATCACGGATCTCTCTCTCTACTTTGCTCCGTTCATCTTTGCCTTGATCCTGACTACTCTCCTAGTCCCTGCCACTGAAAAACATCCCCAAAGCATGATGCTGCCACTACCCTGTGTCACATCCTGACCAGCAGAGGGAGCAATTGGATTAGTTTTGGTCAGGATGTGGCAGGGTTTTTGTGTGTGTGTGTGAATGGTTGTTGGTGATTAGGACTCCCAATTGAAGGCAGGTGTGTTGAGTTGCCTTTGATTGGGAGTCCTATATAGGAGTGTGTGTTTTTCTTTGGGGTTGTGGGTAATTGTTTCTTGTTTAGTGTGGTTGCACCTGACAGGACTGTTGGCTGTCAGTTTCCTTGTTTTTTGTTTTTGTATAGTGTTCTTTCCAATTAAATTGAAGGATGAATACTAACTCTGCTGCATTTTGGTCCTTTCCTGAAGTCAGCTGTGACAGAATTACCCACCAAACCAGGACCAAGCAGCAGAGGAACGAGGAGGAAGGATGGACATGGGCAGAGTTAACCTGTTAGGGCTAGGGGGCAGTATTGACACGGCTGGATAAAAAAACATACCCGATTTAATCTGGTTACCACTCCTACCCAGTAACTAGAATATGCATATACTTATTACATATGGATAGAAAACACCCTAAATTTTCTAAAACTGTTTGAATGGTGTCTGTGAGTATAACAGAACTCATTTGGCAGGCAAAACCCTGAGACATTTTCTGACAGGAAGTGGATACCTGATGTGTTGTATTGCCTTTAAACCTATCCCATTGAAAAACACAGGGGCTGAGGAATATTTTGGCACTTCCTATTGCTTCCACTAGATGTCACCAGCCTTTACAAAGTGTTTTGAGTCTTCTGGAGGGAGATCTGACCGAACAAGAGCCATGGAACGATGATGGCCCATTAGACACCTGGCGCGCGAGTTCATGTTGGGTACCCTCGTTCCAATACGTTATAAAAGAGTATGCATTCGTCCACCTTGAATATTATTCATGTTCTGGTTAAAAAAGGCCCTAATGATTTATGCTATACAACGTTTGACATGTTTGAACGAACGGAAATATATTTTTTCCCCTCGTTCATGACGAGAAGTCCGGCTGGCTTAGATCATGTGCTAACAAGACAGAGATTTTTGGACATAAATTATGAGCTTTTTTGAACAAAACTACATTCGTTATGGACCTGTGATACCTGGAAGTGACATCTGATGAAGAGAATCAAAGGTAATGGATTATTTACATAGTATTTTAGATCTCCCCAACATGACGTCTAGTCTGTATCGCAACGCGTATTTTTCTGGGCGCAGTGCTCAGATTATTGCAAAGTGTGATTTCCCAGTAAGGTTATTTTTAAATCTGGCAAGTTGATTGCGTTCAAGAGATGTAAATCTATAATTCTTTAAATGACAATATAATATTTTACCAATGTTTTCTAATTTTAATTATTTAATTTGTGACGCTGACTTGACTGCCGGTTATTGGAGGGAAACGATTTCCTCAACATCAATGCCATAGTAAAACGCTGTTTTTGGATATAAATATGAACTTGATAGAACTAAAAATGCATGCATTGTCTAACATAATGTCCTAGGAGTGTCATCTGATGGAGATTGTAAAAGGTTAGTGCATCATTTTAGCTGGTTTTATGGTTTTGGTGACCCTGTCTTTGACTTGACAAAACATTACACACAACTCTTGTAAATGTACTGTCCTAACATACTCTAAATTTATGCTTTCGCCGTAAAACCTTTTTGAAATCGTAAAACGTGGTTAGATTAAGGAGATGTTTATCTTTCAAAGGGTGTAAAATAGTTGTATGTTTGAAAAATTTGAATTTTGACATTTATTTGGATTCAAATTTGCCGCTCTTGAAATGCACCTGCTGTTGATGGAGTGCACCACGGGTGGCACGCTAGCGTCCCACCTAGCCCATAGAGGTTAAGGAGGAGCGTTTCCAGGGCTATGGAGGAGTTTAGTAAACTCGAGAGGCAGCCCCAAGAATTACTTTGGGGGGGGGGCACAAGGGCTGTTTGGCGGGGCGAGATGGGAGCCCCAGGCCAGCTCCCCCTACCCTTGTAGGGCAGAGACAGACTGCACAGGTCCCGTGCTTTGGGGTTGGGGCTGTGGTGAGGCCTGGGATTTTCAGGCTGGTAGGCACAGTACCAGCGCCCCGCATGTGCCAGGGCGAGGTGAGCATCGAGCCGGAAGGGGTGATGCCAACCCTGCGCTCAAGACCGCCAGTGCGCCTCTACGGTCCGGTGTTTCCCGCTATACGCACTAGCATGGAGGTGCGTGTCTCCAGGCTGGCATGTCCGGTACCAGCCTCACGCATCAGGCGTCTAGTGCGTCAGCCCAGCCTCGCCAGTCAAGAGTCGCCAGAGCTGCCTGCCAGTCAGGAGTCGCCAGAGCTGCCTGCCAGTCAGGAGTCGCCAGAGCTGCCTGCCAGTCAGGAGTCGCCAGAGCTGCCTGCCAGTCAGGAGTCGCCAGAGCTGCCTGCCAGTCAGGCGTCGCCAGAGCTGCCTGCCAGTCAGGAGTCGCCAGAGCTGCCTGCCAGTCAGGAGTCGCCAGAGCTGCCCGACTGCCCGGAGATGCCAGAGCGGCCCGACTGCCCGGATCAGCCAGAGCGGCCCGACTGCCCGGATCAGCCAGAGCGGCCCGACTTCCCGGGTCTGCCAGAGCGGCCCGACTTCCCGGGTCTGCCAGAGCGGCCCGACTGCCCGGGTCTGCCAGAGCGGCCCGACTGCCCAGGTCTGCCAGAGCGCTCCGGGTCTGCCAGAGTGGCCCGACTGCCCTCCGGGTCTGCCAGAGTGGCCCGACTGCCCTCCGGGTCTGCCAGAGTGGCCCGACTGCCCTCCGGGTCTGCCAGAGTGGCCCGACTGCCCTCCGGGTCTGCCAGAGTGGCCCGACTGCCCTCCGGGTCTGCCAGAGTGGCCCGACTGCCCTCCGGGTCTGCCAGAGTGGCCCGACTGCCGTCCGGGTCCGCCAGAGTGGCCCGACTGCCGTCCGGGTCCACCAGAGTGGCCCGCCTGTCCTCCGGGTCTACCAGAGTGGCCCGCCTGTCCTCCGGGTCTACCAGAGTGGCCCGCCTGTCCTCCGGGTCTACCAGAGTGGCCCGCCTGTCCTCCGGGTCTACCAGAGTGGCCCGCCTGTCCTCCGGGTCTACCAGAGTGGCCCGCCTGTCCTCCGGGTCTACCAGAGTGGCCCGCCTGTCCTCCGGCCCAGCCCGAGTGGCCCGCCTGTCCTCCGGCCCAGCCCGAGTGGCCGTCTGCCAGGGTCAGCTTCGAGTGGCCCATCTGCCCAGCGCAGCTATCGGCGCCACCAAAGTGGACGACGCCGAAGGTGGAGCAAGGTTTACGTCCCGCACCTGAGCCACCTCCAGGATAGGTGGGTTGGGGAGGAAGGGTGTAGCACAGTGCCGTCGTTGACGGCAGCCACCCTCCCTTCCCTCCCTTATTGTTTAGGGGTTATTGTTTAATGGTTTTGTTGGGGTATTGGGGATTTTTTGTTGTGTTTTCTTTTTCTAAGGTGCATTACGGGGTCTGCACCTTGAGGGGGGGGTACTGTCACATCCTGACCAGCAGAGGGAGCAATTGGATTAGTTTTGGTCAGGATGTGGCAGGGTTTTTGTGTGTGTGTGAATGGTTGTTGGTGATTAGGACTCCCAATTGAAGACAGGTGTGTTGAGTTGCCTTTGATTGGGAGTCCTATATAGGAGTGTGTGTTTTTCTTTGGGGTTGTGGGTAATTGTTTCTTGTTTAGTGTGGTTGCACCTGACAGGACTGTTGGTTGTCAGTTTCCTTGTTTTTTGTTTTTGTATAGTGTTCTTTCCAATTAAATTGAAGGATGAATACTAACTCTGCTGCATTTTGGTCCTTTCCTGAAGACAGCTGTGACACCCTGCTTCACCGTAGGGATGATGTAAGATTTCCTCCAGATGTGACGCTTGGCATTCAGGCCAAAGAGTTCAATCTTGGTTTCATCAGACCAGAGAATCTTGTTTCTCATGGTCTGAGAGTCTTTATGGGCCTTTTGGTAATCTCCAAGCAGGCGACTTTTACTGAGGACAGGCTTCCGTCTGGCCACTCTAGCATAAAGGCCTGATTGGTGGAGTTCTGCAGAGAGGGTTGTCTTTCTGGAAGGTTCTCCCATCTCCACAGAGGAACTTTGGAGCTCTGTCAGAGTGACCATTGGGTTCTTGGTCACCTCCCTGACAAAGGCCCTTCTCCCCCTATTACTCAGTTTGGCTGGGCGGCCAGCTCTAGGAAGAGTCTTGGTGGTTCAAACTTCTTCCATTTAAGAATGATGGAGGCCAAAGTGTTCTTGGGGACCTTCAATGCAGCAGAAATGTTTTGGTACCCTTCCCCAGATCTGTGCCTTGACACAATCCTGTCTCGGAGCTCTACGGACAATTCATTCAATCTCATAGCTTGGTTTTTGCTCTGACATGCGTTGTCAATTGTGGGACCTTATATAGACAGGTGTGTGCCTTTCCAAATCATGACCAATCAATTGAATTTACCACAGGTGGACTCCAATCATGTTGTAGAAAAATTTCAATGATGATCAATGGAAACAGGGTGCAACTGAGCTCAATTTCGAGTCTCATAGCAAAGGGTCTGAGTACTTATGTAAAGAAGTAGGGTTTTTTTTACACATTTGCAAAAATTTCTACAAACCTGTTTTCGCTTTGTCATTATATTGTGTGTAGATTGCTGAAAAAATGTATGTAATCCATTTTAGAATAAGGCTGTAATGTAATAAAATGTGGAAAAAGTAATTTCCGAAAGCACTGTAAATCTTGGCGGGGCAAACAGTTCATTCAGCCTAATTTGCTGACTTGCTTAAACAAATGTGGTTTCTACTGACAATTCAGATGTACAAACTATGGCATAAGGGGGCGACAGGCTTATAAGAGGCATTCAGTAATTTCGATTAAGACATTAATGAACGAGCTAGGACGGACGTAGTCAATATAACTATTTGTTCAGCACTTCATTTGAAATGTACAACAACAGAATTCTGAACATGGGCCATTCTTACAATGTTCTCCCTGTACACCAAGTCAGAACCATAGGATAAATAAAGGGGGCATATAAGCAGACAATGAAAGCTCTTACAATATTCAATAATTACATTTCTCTAAAACAGGTTATCGGCTACATGTGCACCACCAAGTCAGAACAGTTGACAAAATTAAGAGGGGAAAATAGACCAAATGATTAGGGTGAGGAAAATGGGCTACTAACAGCTTACTACACAACATACACTTAGTATTACTTTCTTAGCTACAGTATACATATCTCCCTGGCATATTACATCCTTATGCAGCAGCATACAAGACATTTTGGACTTACCTTGTTGTACTGTGCTCACTTCAACAGGAAGGCAATCCTTCGTGGGCAAATTTTGTCCAAAAACATGTTTTAAGTTTAAATGTTTCAACAACCTATACAGTAGGTATGTTTTTGTTATTTGAAATTATAATATTTTTTTATTAGGTTTGCAACATATTATGCACATCTGCAAGCATAGCAGCAATGGCTGAACAAATATTTTCCTCTTTTGTTTTAATGTTAAAATGCTATCTACAGCATCCTATGTACACAAGTTGACATTATAAAGGGCCATATTGTTTCAAATAATAATTCGAATGCGAATTCGTTATGTGTTTTCAATATGGTTGATGAGCTGATTGAGTTTGACACCTCTGGGCAAGTGTATCTATTTATGTAACTAGCTATTTATTTAGCAAGCTAAAAACACGGAGCCCAACGTTAGCTAGCTGCTGGGAGGATGTCATGTCACTGGAGGAGTAGGTGAGTAACTGACTTTTCCCCCTCATATCGTTTTCAGTGGCTACAGCTAGAGATGCAGGTGTCATTTAGTTACCTAGCGTGCAGTTGGTATGCTGACTGCAGGAATGTCCACCAGAGCTGTTGCTAGAGAATTTAATGTTCATTTCTCTGCTATAAGCTGCCATCAGACATCATTTTAGAGAATTTGGCAGTATGACCAATCGGCCTCACAACCATAGACCATGTGTATAGCGTTGGGTGAGCGTCATGTGACATCAGTTGACACTCTGTTCACAATGTTGACATCAGTAGAGTGCCCTATGGTGGGTTGGGTCAAGCATGCATTAGCAGGCAAGCTGCAGAAGGACGAGTAGGCTACTATTCCCCATCGTTTATCAGTGAAATTGACGGCCAACTAGCTGAAAAAGTTTGAGAGGGTTTATCTAGATAGTGTTTCCTCGTTAGATGTGAACTAAACTCTCTCTGGCTAGTATTAGTTGTTGATGTGCATAACTGAGGGAGAAAGCCTCCCTTTTCATGGTTGTTTGATCAATAGCACTGTGAAGTTCCCAAATGTAAGCGGACTCCTGTGGTATTTACTTATTTTCAGAAATCCATTAGTGTATTTTGTGGCTTTTGGTGAATGTGTTCAGTTGGAGTTAAGTGTGGTGCTAGCAACGCCAGGGCCGTAGGTTTGTATCCCGCTGTCGTCACAAATAATATGAACACTGTATGTATTCACTTTATTCTCTGATAGAGTTCAGTGTGTCAAATCGGAGGGCCTGTTGTCCGGACCTCTGGCAGTCTCTATGGGTGTGCCACAGGGTTCAAATCACGGGCCGACTCTCTTCTCTGTATACATCAATGATGTTGCTCTTGCTGCTGGTGATTCTCTGATCCACCTCTACGCAGACGACGCCATTCTGTATACTTCTGGCCCTTCTTTGGACACTGTGTTAACTAACCTCCAGACGAGCTTCAATGCCATACAACTCTACTTCCGTGGCCTCCAACTGCTCTTAAACGCAGGTAAAACTAAATGCATGCTGTTCAATCGATCACTGCCCGCACCTGCTCGCCCGTCCAGCATCACTACTCTGGACGGCTCTGACTTAGAATACGTGGACAACTACAAATACCTGGGTGTCTGGTTAGACTGTAAACTCTCCTTCCAGACTCACATTAAGCATCTCCAATCCAAAATTAAATCTAGAATCGGCTTCCTATATCGCAACAAAGCATCCTTCACTCATGCTGCCAAACATACCCTCGTAAAACTGACCATCCTACTGATTCTCGACTTCGGTGATGTCATCTATAAAATAGCCTCCAACACTACTCAACAAACTGGATGCAGTCTATCACAGTGCCATCCGTTTTGTCACCAAAGCCCCATACACTACCCACCATTGCGACCTGTAAGCTCTCGTTGGTTGGCCCTCGCTTCATACTCGTTGCCAAACCCACTGGCTACAGGTTATCTACAAGTCTCTGCTAGGTAAAGCCCCGCCTTATCTCAGCTCACTGGTCACCATAGCAGCACCCACTCGTAGCATGCGCTCCAGCAGGTATATCTCACTGGTTACCCCCAAAGCCAATTCATCCTTTGGTCGTCTTTCCTTCCAGTTCTCTGCTGCCAATGACTGGAACAAACTGCAAAAATCTCTGAAGCTGGAGACTCATATCTTCCTCACTAGCTTTAAGCACCAGCTGTCAGAGCAGCTCACAGATCACTGCACCTGTACATAGCCCATCTGTAAACAGCCCATCTATCTACCTACCTCATCCCCACACTGTATTGATTTATTTATCTTGCTCCTTTGCACCCCAGTATCTCTACTTGCACATTCATCTTCTGCACATCTACCATTCCAGTGTTTAATTGCTATATTGTAATTACCATGGCCTATTTATTGCCTTAACTTACTTCATTTGCACTCACTGTATATAGACTTTTTGTTTTCTTTTGTTCTACTGTATTATTGACTGTATGTTTTGTTTATTCCATGTGTAACTCTGTGTTGTTGTATGTGTCGAATTGCTATGCTTTATCTTAGCCAGGTCGCAGTTGCAAATGAGAACTTGTTCTCAACTAGCCTACCTGGTTAAATAAAGGTGAAATAAATAAATAAAAACTATACTGGAAGTTGCTTTTGATAAAAATCATTAGCTAAATAGCTATATGATATGTCAGGTTACAACCTGAACCATTGGTCTACTAAGAACTCTACAATAATTTTCATTTTGACTCTAAACTACAGCTATTTTTTCTTTCCATGTAACTTGTTCTATGCTTGGGGAAACAGCAATTGCTTGACCCAAGTAAGAGATAGATATCGTTCTACTCCTGACCTTTTACTTGAGTGGGCATTGCAGGGTCGACTGACAACAACTGTAGCGAGAGATAGACTATCAGATTAAATTGTTTCACTACACCAAAATAGTACAGAGTGTGTGTGTGTGTGTGTATGTGCACATGTAGGTGCGTGGGCATTTTGGGTGTGTACAAGTGCAAACTTGCCTACAACAACATTTAAAATAGTTTGAATGACCTTTAAAAGCTTCCATGAGGTGATACAATATTTGGACAGCCTAGTCCAATTTAGCCAGTCATATCTCCATCTGTTTCACTGAGTATTTACTTCGAATGGGGATTGAAAACTGAGATAGGCCAGCTGCATGCATTTAGAAATATGGCAGTAGAACGTGTATACTTTGCCCCCCTGGCCTTGCCCGGCGAGAGTGCCAATTTGTCTCCCCCGTCCACTGCACACCAAGGCAAACAGTGCACCTCTTGTCCTGGTGAATTTCTGGCACACTCGACAGGTTGTTTTAAAACGAATTCATTACCAACCACTCTACTGTAAGGTTCTAGGCCAGAGTGAGCTAAAAAAAAACAACGCAAATACACAGCCTGACGCTTCTTTTGCAGAACACCTGGAAACCTGTCGACGTTAGTTGTTAGATTCCATTTGTGGGTCCTCAGAAATGGAGTACAGCAAGGGGCATGTTGACGAATGGTACACAGTTTGGCTGTTGAAGCAAAGACAAACACTTTTCCATTTCATGAGATTTCGAGAGCTTGGGACTAAAAGGTTCTATCTGCAAAAAAAAAATATTTTGAGAATTGGCTTTAAGTTCCAAGCCCTCAATGGTTTCAATGGTGTATATTGTATTCTATACTATATAGGTAGAGAACATTGAACAGAACAAGGCTGTCAATAACAAAATCTGGACAGAAATGCAGATAGATCCTCATAGTCCCAAGCTCTCGATTTGCAATTCATCTTCTGTATGATGTTTTTCATTTGTGACTTGTTTCAGGAAACTAGGCGTATGTCGTACGTCACTGCTTCACAGGAGGGGCATTTGAACTTAAACATGTATTTTTTATCAAAATGTATTTTTGTGCAGAAATGCCTTCTGGAACATGTGAACTTTCATGTGCCTTAATAACAAACTTGTATTCCATCTGTAAATACGAATACAATTGTTAAACTATGAGCCTCGTAGGCTTAGCCACGGAAAATGACAGGAACCTTCCCACTGGCCATGATTGGCTGAGATAATAGATGGGCTGGACATGCCGGTAGATGAGTTTGGATTGGTCTGCCATTTACCATGCTTCTGTGTATAGCGTGAGCTGCTCAGTATGTGTTGATAGTCCATCCTACAGTGACGTTTTTGAAAGATATTACGTTTTGCTATTTTTCTCAACAATATTGATGCCCTGAATTTAGCAGGCGCTATTGACAGATCAGTTGGAAAAAGTGATGGGCTAATTTCTGCACATGCCACGGTCAGTGTGAACTGGAGTGACTTGACACAATGCTGGCCAAACAAGATGTAGCTACAAACAAAACAGAGTTAAATGGTTCCAGTCTGCCGTAAAGTGTTCATTCATCTACAGTGCATTCGTAAAGTATTCAGACCCCTTCCCTTTTTCCGCATATTGTTACATTAGAGCCTTATTCTAAAATGGATTAAATAAATGTTTTTCCTAATCAATCTACACAAAATACCCCATAATGACAAAGCGAAAACAGAAATGCCATATTTACATAAGCATTCAGACCCTTTGCTATGAGACTCCAAATTGATCTCAGGTGCATCCTTTTTCCATTGTTTATCCTTGAAATGTTTCTACAACTTGATTGGAGTCCACCTGTGGTAAATTCAATTGATTGGACATGATTTGGAAAGGCATGTCTATATAAGGTCCTGCAGTTGAAAGTGCAAGTCGGAGAAAAATCCAAGCCATGAGGTCAAAGGAATTGTCCGTAGAGCTCTGAGACAGGATTGTGTTGAGGCACAGATCTGGGGAAGGGTACCAAAACATTTCTGCAGCATTGAAGGTCTTCAAGAACACAGTGGCCTCCATCATTCTTAAATGGAAGAAGTTTAAACCACCAAGCCTGGCATATCTGAGCAATCGGGGGAGAAGGGCCTTGGTTAGGGAGATGACCAAGAAACCGATGGTCACTCTGACAAAGTTCCTCTGTGGAGATGGGAGAACCTTCTAGAAGGACAACCATCTCTGCAGCACTCCACCAATCAGGCCTTTATGGTAGAGTGGCCAGACAGAATCCACTCCTAAAAGGCACATGACAAACTGCTTGGAGTTTGCCAAAAGGCACCTCAGACCATGAGAAACAAGATTCTCTGGTCTGATGAAACCAAGATTGAACTCTTTGGCCTGAATGCCAAGGGTTACGCCTGGAGGAAACCTGACACCATTCCTATGGTGAAGCATGATGGTGGCATCAACATGCTATGTGGATGTTTTTCAGCGGCAGGGACTGGGAGAATATTCAGGACAGAGGGAAAGATGAACAGAGCAAGGTACAGAGAGATCCTTGATGAAAACCTGCTCCAGAGCGCTCAGGACCTCCGACTGGGGCAAAAGATCACCTTCCATCACAACAACAACCCTAAGCACACAGCCAAGACAACGCTGGAGTGGCTTCGGGACAAGTTAATGAATGTCCTTGAGTGGCCCAGCCAGAGCCCGGACTTGAACCTGATTGAACATCTCTGGAGAGACCTGAAAATAACTGTGCGGCGACGTTCCCCATCCAACCTGACAGAGCTTGAGAAGATCTGCAGAGAAGAATGGGAGAAACTCCCCAAATACAGATGTGCCAAGCTTGTAGCCTCTACCCCAAAAGACTTGAGGCTGTTATCACTTCCAAAGCTGCTTCATCAAAGTACTGAGTAAAGGGTCTGAATACTTATGTAAATGTGATATTTTATTGTTTTTATGTTTTTGCTTTGACATTATGGGGTATTGTGTGTAGATTGATGAGGGGGGAAAACTATTTTAAGCAATTTTACAATAAGGCTGTAATGTAACAAAATGTGGGAAAGTCAAGGGGTCTGAATACTTTCCGAATGCACTGTAGGCCAAGGACTAGCATCTTATATCTCCCTCTCTAACTTTAAGCATCAGCTGTCAGAGCAGCTTACCGATGCACTGTACCTGTACACAGCCAATCTGTAAATAGCACACCCAACTACCTCATCCCCATATTGTTACTTATCCTCTTGTTCTTTTGCACCCCAGTATCTCTACTTGCACATCATCATCTGCACATCTATCACTCCAGTGTTAATGCTAAATTGTAATTATTTCACCTCTATGGCCTATTTACTGCCTTACCTCCCTACTCATCTACATTTGCACACACTGTACATAGATTTTTCTATTGTGTTACTGACTGTACGTTTGTTTGTGTAACTCTGTGTTGTTGTTTTTGTCGCACTGCTTTGCTTTATCTTGGCCAGGTCGCAGTTGTAAATTAGAACTTGTTCTCAACTGGCCTACCTGGTTAAATAAAAGTGAAATACAATTTTTTATAAGAAAACTAGATAAAGTGCATAGTTTTTCCTTATTGTAGGCTACTACTTTTACCACTTTTAGTCTTGAAATCTTTGGTTGTTTACTAAACTATTCACTTTGTTTAGCACATGGCATCACAAAAAGAGATGGGTGGAGCTAAGGCTTAAGAGATGCTAAATTGGTGTAGACAAAGAAGAGCTCTCCAGTAGGTGTGCCAAAGCATTTACCACAAAGACCTTTACCAGCTGAGCTCCAGAACCCACTAATGACAACACTAGCAAAACAAATCTACGTTGCACCTGTCAAGACTGACACCCAAGGTCTTCCATCAGCTCTGCGCTGCAGTCCTAACTGACCTCTCCATATAATGATTTTCTCCTAAAGTCTGTGCCACCATTTTCAGGGCTCTGACATTTCTGCTGAGTGCTGGTCACCCATGGTGGTCGCTTGTGACACACGTGACAGAAGTGCTGACCCCGTTGGTTCGACCAACGGCTGCAGTGCTGACACCTTAGTTTGTAGGGTCCCTCTCTAGCCCTACACATTCAGAGTTAGATTCATGTCATGGTCTTGGTCAAAGAGAGACACACACACACACACACACACACACACACACACACACACACACACACACACACACACACACACACACACACACACACACTGGAATAAAGCACAAGTGAATTGCTCTGTCCACGACCGCTACACCCTCCAGAGGGTGGTGAAGATGGCCCAATACATCATTGGGGCCATGTTCCCACCCATCCAGGACATCTACTTGAAACGGTGCATGAGGTAAGTAACTCAGCGTCATCAAGGACCCCACACATGCCAGCCACGAGCTGTTCACTCCCTTACTGTCGGGCAGACTGTATCGAAGCATGAGGTCTGATACCAACAGGGTCAGAGACAGTTTCTATCTACAAGCCATCAGACTGCTGAACACTTGAACTGATCACCTGCACTGACTCTCTGCACCTTAGCACACATCCTCACACACACACACACACACACACACACACTATTTGGGTGTTTTCCTGGATGTTAATAGTAATATCACAGAAACTCAGACACAAAGACAAGTCACTCTCAGTTCCCCACCATGCACTGAATACAGATTATTAGAATAGCGCCCAATCTAAAAAGATATGGATAGACCTACCCGTATTATCTCTGCTCTTTCTTCTCTCTGTCTCACCCACACATATCCCTTCTTCGTGATTTCTATTTGGGCAACAGTGATTTCTATTCCCTCCTCTCCCCATCTCTCTCTCCCCCTCTCCTCCTTCCTTGTGCGCCAAACACATATGCCATATAAATTCAGCAAAAAAAGAAACGTCCTCTCACTGTCAACTGCGTTTATTTTCAGCAAACTTAACGTGCAAATATTTTTATGAACATAAGATTCAACAACTGAGACATAAACTGAACAAGTTTCACAGACATGTGACTAACAGAAATTGAATAATGTGTCCCTGAACAAAGGGGGGGTCAAAACCAAAAGTAACAGTCAGTATCTGGTGTGGCCACCAGCTGCATTAAGTACTGCAGTGCATCTCCTCCTCGTGGACTGCACCAGATTTGCCAGTTATTGCTGTGAGATGTTACCCCACTCTTCCACCAAGGCACCTGCAAGTTCCCGGACATTTCTGGGGGGAATGGCTCTAGCCTTGACCCTCTGATCCAACAGGTCCCAGACATGCTCAATGGGATTGAGATATTGGCTCTTCGCTGGCCATGGCAGAACACTGACATTCCTGTCTTGCAGGAAATCACGCACAGAACGAGCAGTATGGCTGGTGGCATTGACATACTGGAGGGTCATGTCAGGATGAGCCTGCAGGAAGGGTACCACATGAGGGAGGAGGAAGTCGTGTTGAGATTGCCTGCAATGACAACAAGCTCAGTCCGATGATGCTGTGACACAAATCAAATCAAATTTATTTTTATATAGCCCTTCGTACATCAGCTGATATCTCAAAGTGCTGTACAGAAACCCAGCCTAAAACCCCAAACAGCAAGCAAAGCATGTGAAAGAAGCACGGTGGCTAGGAAAAACTCCCTAGGAAAAACTCCCTAGAAAGGCCAAAAACCTAGGAAGAAACCTAGAGAGGAACGAGGGGGGTGGCCAGTCCTCTTCTGGCTGTGCAGGGTGGATATTATAACAGAACATGGTCAAGATGTTAAAATGTTAAAATGTTCATAAATGACCAGCATGGTCAAATAATAATAATCATAGTAGTTGTCGAGGGTGCAACAAGCACGTCCGGTGAACAGGTCAGGGTTCCATAGCCGCAGGCAGAACAGTTGAAACTGGAGCAGCAGCACGGCCAGGTGGACTGGGGACAGCAAGGAGTCATCATACCAGGTAGTCCTGAGGCATGGTCCTAGGGCTCAGGTCCTCCGAGAGAAAGACAGAAAGAGAGAAAGAGAGAATTAGAGAGAGCATATTTAAATTCACACAGGACACCGGATAAGACAAGAGAAATACTCCAGATGTAACAGACTGACCCTAGCCCCCCGACACATAAACTACTGCAGCATAAATACTGGAGGCTGAGACAGGAGGGATCAGAAGACACTGTGGCCCCATCCGATGATACCCCCGGACAGGGCCAAACAGGCAGGATATAACCCCACCCACTTTGCCAAAGCACAGCCCCCACACCACTAGAGGGATGTCTCCAACCACCAACTTACCGTCCTAAGACAAGGCCGAGTATAGCCCACAACGATCTCCGCCATGGCACAACCCAAGGGGGGGCGCCAACCCAGACAGGAAGACCACGTCAGTGACTCAACCCACTCAAGTGACGCACCCCTCCCATGGACGGCATGGAAGAACACCAGTAAGCCAGTGACTCAGCCCCTGTAAAAGGGTTAGAGGCAGAGATTCCCAGTGGAAAGAGGGGAAACGGCAAGGCAGAGACAGCAAGGGCGGTTCGTTGCTCCAGCCTTTCCGTTCACCTTCACACTCCTGGGCCAGACTATACTTAATCATAGGACCTACTGAAGAGATAAGTCTTCAGTAAAGACTTAAAGGTTGAGACTGAGTCTGCGTCTCTCACATTGGTAGGCAGACCATTCCATAAAAATTGAGCTCTATAGGAGAAAGCCCTACCTCCAGCCGTTTGCTTAGAAATTCTAGGGACAATTAGGAGGCCTGCGTCTTGTGACCGTAGCGTACGTGTAGGTATGTACGGCAGGACCAAATCGGAAAGATAGGTAGGAGCAAGCCCATGTAATGCTTTGTAGGTTAGCAGTAAAACCTTGAAATCAGCCCTTGCCTTAACAGGAAGCCAGTGTAGGGAGGCTAGCACTGGAGTAATATGATCAAATTTTTTGGTTCTAGTCAGGATTCTAGCAGCCGTATTTAGCACTAACTGAAGTTTATTTAGTGCTTTATACGGGTAGCCGGAAAGTAGAGCATTGCAGTAGTCCAGCCTAGAAGTAACAAAAGCATGGATTAATTTTTCTGCGTCATTTTTGGACAGAAAGTTTCTGATTTTTGCAATGTTACGTAGATGGAAAAAAGCTGTCCTTGAAACAGTCTTGATATGTTCTTCAAAAGAGAGATCAGGGTCCAGAGTAACGCCGAGGTCCTTCACACCGCCCCAGACCATGACGGACCCTCCACCTCCAAATCGATTCTGCTCCAGAGTACAGGCCTCGGTGTAACGCTCATTCCTTTGCTGATAAATGCAAATCCGACCATCACCCCTGGTGAGACAAAACCGCAACTCATCAGTGAAGAGCACTTTTTGCCAGTCCTGTCTGGTCCAGCGATGGTGGGTTTGTGCCCATAGGCAACGTTGTTGCCGTTGATGTCTGGTGAGGACCTGCCTTACAACAGGCCTAGAAGCCCTCAGTCCAGCCTCTCTCAGCCTATTACGGACAGCCTGAGCACTGATGGATGGATTGTGCATTCCTGGTGTAACTCAGGCAGTTGTTGCCATCCTGTACCTGTCCGGCAGGTGTGTTGTTCGGATGTACCGATCCTGTACACGTGGTCTGCCACTGCGAGGATGATCAGCTGTCCGTCCTGTCTCCCTGTAGCGCTGTCTTAGGCGTCTCACAGTACGGACATTTCAATTTATTACCCTGGCAACATCTGCAGTCCTCATGCCTCCTTGCAGCATATGCCAAAGGCACGTTCACGCAGATGAGCAGGGACCCTGGGCATTTTTCATTTGGTGTTTTTCAGAGTCAGTAGAAAGGTCTCTTTAGTGTCCTAAATTTTCATAACTGTGATCTTAATTTCCTACCGTCTGTAAACTGTCAGTGTCTTAACGGCCGTTCCACAGGTGCATGTTCATTAATTGTTCATGGTTCATTGAACAAACAGTGTTTAAAACCTTTAGAATGAAGATCTGTGAAGTTATTTGGATATTTAAGAATTATCTTTGAAAGACTGGGTCCTGAAAAAGGGATGTTTCTTTTTTTGCTGAGTTTAGAACTTCAGTTCCAATGTCAAAAAGTCTGTGAATCAAAGAAACATATTACTACAACACATATTTCTGATACACATCTAAGTGCACCAGACAAGGTTGTCATGTATCAAGGATTTGAGCGCAGAAATACCTCTGTTCAAACAAACACAACAAACAAGCACAAATACCCTAATCAGTCTCAGCAGTAAAACACATGCTGCCTGGAACTCTGTAGAGAAGAGAGAACTGTATATATTTAGCTAACCGGCCCTCGGGCGCAGCTACGGATGGGGACTACAGACCACCAACACTGACATTGGCTGTCTTGGCAACCAAGGCCATCCACTAATCAAGACTGTTTACCGCTGCCTGCCTTGTGATGTCATCCCCATTCCGCTTGCCAAACGAATGACTGTCTCAGAACCCAGAATGTGTGTGGGTGCACATGTGTGTGTTTGTGGGGAGATGTGTCTGCTTGAGTATATGGAATTCCACATGTCAGATGGCGTTCCAGGCGTTCCTAATGAGTCCTGAGCTGGAGTAAGGGAATAATAAAGCGTGTGGTCTGAGCAGAGAAAGGTCAGACCCATAAACGGCTCTGATGGGTTTCATTTCTCCCTTTATTCTCCCTTTTTTTTCTTCCCTTTTAAACTCAGCGGCCACTCATCAAAGCTTAAAAAAAATAATCAGGTTGTTGGAAGAATGCAGGGAGGCGTGTGGGATCTGGTGTCTATAACGTCTGAAGGGAGGCAGACTGAGATAAATGCAAAACAAAGAGGGATCGTCACTAACTTCTGTAGAGTGTTTCTCGTCTAAACACACATTTTATAATAACATTTGAGTTATGTTGTCTTTGATTCAGTTTACGTGAGATTAGCAAGTTCTAAAAGCATTATGATATCTAATAGTGCCACAGTGGATAATCAAAGATATTTGTGAACTAGTTCGCTGAAACAGTTTGTGACCTTTGGATAACCTTTAGGTTGCCTGTCAAAGGTTAAATTGGTAGAAATCCATCATAGGAAGTGAGGATGAGGTCAGCCTTCCATTGTCTCTTATTTACAGTACATGCCTAAGAAATTGCTCTAGCCATACTTGTTGAGGTTACATGCAGAATTATGGTGGAATTATATATTATTAAGCACATGGAGAGAAAAAAAGAATGAGAGACAGAGAGAAACTGAGAAAGAGATTGTAAATGAGAGAGAGGAAGAGATAAACAGAGGGTGGGCATATGGTTTAAGTATAGTGGTAAAATATGTGACAAGAGTAGAGAGATGGTCCATACTTGCAAACATTAGAACAGGTTTAAACTTAAAACTTTTTCTCTGTCTCAAAATCCACATCAACCAATTAAAATCGCGAACACAATGTTAGCTTTTCCCATCAGATAACCTGGCACATTCAGCCCTATGCTAACGACACCAGCTGGACATGATTATATTCTGTAACAAATTCTGCAATTAAACATACTAAAATATGCGTAGAATTGCAACTTTTAATATTATCCTACTGGGCACAAACTGGTTGAATCAATGTTGTTTCAACGAAATTTGTCAACGCATTGTCACGTGCAATCTATGTGGAAAATACATTACATTTGAAAAAAGTAATCAACTTTTTATTATGTCATCATGGTAACCAAATTTCTACATAGACAAACCTTGTATAAAATATGTTGAATTTGTACCTTTAAAACAACAACAGTTTTTAAATAGGCTGGGCAGCACCTCCAACTGGATAATGTATTTATCCACAGCTATCCTCTGGTCTACCATCCAGGGTTTTAACCTCGTGAATGTGCAAACTGACAGGTTTTCATTTTCATCCAAAACAACTTTATATGATGGAGTGCCTCTGATTTTACCGCCTGCACATGTGCATTTCGGTGTGAGACCATCAGACCCGATGACACGTTTAAGCGCATGAGTTTAACTAGCCGACTTCGCCATGACATCGCTTACAAGCGTGATAGGGATTTGTATTGGAGAAGCAGTTTCTGCCTATCTTCATTCTGTACTGTCTTCGCCGGGATTCTCTACTTAGATATTTTATGTAGCTGCTGCTCACCTTCCCCCTCCCTACACCTTTCTCTCTTTACTCATCCTCTTCTGAACCCTGAACCAACTTGATCGACATGATGATGTAGCCAACGTCTCTGCCTCATATTTCTGAGCAGCAGAAATAAAAACCCTGCGGCTATTTGAACGAACATTCCAAAAATACATATATTTTGTAGGCTGATTTAGGATGTAGGCTACAACCTTCTCTGTCGGTTGTAAGAAAGGATATTGCAGTAGCAGAAGGAGGAAGCGGTGTACACATTGCGTTGGGGCAAAACAGTCTGTGTTTTCACCACACGTTTAGCCTACATTTGTGATGATCTAATCTTTTTAATGATACTGCCATATCGTAGCCTGAGTTCCTGAGTCTCACACGATTTGATAGACAGGACATGATTGAAATTCATCAGAGTAGCTGTCCACCTCTGGGCAGCCGAAGCATGCAGCCGGTACCCGGAGTTTGACAGCGGGCGAGTTTGTTTTGGATGGCCAGGTGCCTACTGCTATTTTTCATATTGTAGCCTGAGCTACTGAAAAAAGAACACTACTTCTTTGAACAGCCTGTCTGCCTCCTGCTTAGCCAATGTTTGCAATGGCGATGAAAAAATTACATTTAATCGCTATTTAGACTGCCTGTCTGTGTCTTGCTTGTGTTCGATACGCTGCCTATAAATAGCTCGCCTAAATAGACTTTCTGTTTGTGTTGTGTTTATGTTAGCAATAGCCTACTGATACAACAGACAAAGAGGTTTGTTATACAACACGTCAAGGTTAGTAGACTAGGCTACACTAGACAAAGACGTCCAATCATCTCCGTAGGGAGAAAGGGGTAACAGAGGGAGCAGCGGCTAAGTAAAGTAAATATACATAGAGAATCCCAGACATGCGCAGAAGCGTCGGGACTTTTAGCTGGTCCGGGGATTTTTTGTTGTTGTTGAAAAGTCAGACTCTTGATGCGAGGGGGCCTCAAACCCACGGTTATTGTACCCGCATTAATTACTGTTAACCGGTTTAGTGGTGTATGCCACCTGGCAGCAATTATAATGGAGGTACATGACAGCTTTTTGACAAGACCTTAAGGCTCTTCAACTTTTTTAAATAATGTACGATAAACTGAAATGTCTATAGTCCTCCTTATTTTTTCCCCCGTAAAAGCACATGGATGTTCAGTATGTAAAACAGATAACCAAAAATGTGGGATTTTGTCATATATACAAAAATGTTCCTTTCAAATTTTGTTTAACGTTAGTAGCTAGTAGCCTAGTCAAGGATGCGTCATTCAATATTGGTACATCACAATTGTGACAGACAAAGTGGAACAAAAGTAAACCTTGAATTTAGAGGTTTAAAATATCCCTCTGGTGGCCAAGTTGACCTAATTTACAGTTTTTTACAATCACTTTGGCACTAATTTCAGAACCTTGTGGTCATTTTTCAAAACTCTAGATACAAAACTCAAAACGGTCATCACTTGTAACACAGGCTGTCCAATGTTCAAAACATTGCATTGTGCATTCATATCTTTAAAGAAACCTTGCACTTGCAGAATCATTGGTTCAAATAACTAATTTATCATGAAATACCATAAGAACATTCATTTAGATCACCCACACACAAGATACCGATAGTTTCACTATGTAGTTGTTCGTACAATCATTAAATATTGTAGTACAAAATATGTGACACGTTTCATTATGCTACTACACGTAAATACATCACTGTAAAAGGACTAGCAGAGAGAATACTACATACACAGTGGAATCATTGAACAAAATATGAAATTTATTGATGAAATACAATAAAATCACAACATAGGTTTCTTTGAATCAAAGCAAAAATAATTAGCTACAAAAAAAGAAAAAAACTACAGTAAAAGGTCAACTGCAGTGTTCCTCACCTGGCTTACAGTAAAAAGCTAAACAAAGGGTTGATTACTGTACTTCTATATTTCCCTCAACCCTGTCTGGTGGATTTGGCCATAGGTTCTCATCCACATCACAATGGATGTTTTCATTAGCCAAACATCTTGGGAAGAATCTTCGGGCATGGCGAATCCAAGCCTGACACTGGTCTGCCATGATGTCATTGTGTAACCGATGTGAAATGGCTAGTTAGTTAGCGGTGGTGCGCGCTAATAGCGTTTCAATCAGTGACGTCACTCGCTCCGAGACTTGAAGTAGGGTTTCCCTTGCGTTGCAAGGGCCGCGGCTTTTGTGGTGCGATGGGTAACGATGCTTCGGTGGGTGTCAGTTGTTGATGTGTGCAAGGGTCCCTGGTTCGAGCCCAGGTTGGGGCGAGGAGAGGGATGGAACCTACACTGTTACATTGATGCTGTTGACCCAGATCATTGGTTGCTGCGGAAAAGGAGGAGGTCAAAGGGGGGGTGAGTGTAACCGATGTGAAATGGCTAGTTAGTTAGCGGTGGTGCGCGCTAATAGCGTTTCAATCAGTGACGTCACTCGCTCTGAGACTTGAAGTAGGGTTTCCCCTTGCGTTGCAAGGGCCGCGGCTTTTGTGGCGCGATGGGTAACGATGCTTCGGTGGGTGTCAGTTGTTGATGTGTGCAAGGGTCCCTGGTTCGAGCCCGGGTTGGGGCGAAGAGAGGGACGGAACCTACACTGTTACAATTGCATGCGTCATCCATGGCCTGGAGAAGGGCGGCTTGTTCGTGAGGGCGCCTATCATATACCTTCCACCTCCATGTGGAGAAAAATCCTCAATCGGGTTAAGGAAAGGAGAGTATTGGGGTAAGTGCAGGGTGGTAAATTGTGGTTGGGCCTGAAACCATGCTTGCTCCATTTGAGCATGGTGGAACCTGACATTATCCCACACAATGACATAGGTCATGCCATCAGCTCTACAGACCTGATTTTGCTCATCAAGGAAGGGTACATTCGAACAGTGAATCATGTGGCTGCCTGCAACTCAATATATAGAGTCTATAGAGTAGAGAGCTTTAAATGTTGTTCGACCAAACATTAGAACAGGCAAGATGAGTAATCTAAGCAACTTTGACCGTGGTATGATTGTTGATGCCACACATGGTGATTCCAGCATCTCAGAAACAGCTGCCCTCCTGGGATTTTTACACACTACAGTCTCTAGAGTTTACAGAGAATGGTGCGATAAACAAAACACATTCAGTGAGCGGCATTTCTGTGGGCAAAAACACATTGTCAATGAGAGAGGTCAGAGGAGATTGTCCAGACTCATTCAAGCTAACAGAAAATACACAAATGCTCAAATAACAGCTGTTTAAAACAGTGGTGTGCAGAATGGCATCTCTTAACGTACAACACCATGAATAATTCAGGCTGTTGTGGAGGCAAAAGGGGTCCTACCCAGTACTAGACATGTGTACCTAATAAAGTGGCCGTTGAGTGTACAGTAATGTCAAATCTGAAAACATGGTCTGGAAAAGTGGTACATGGGACCATAGAAACAGTGTCTGATAAAGAATGATGATGAAATATTACATCCATAGATAATGTAGTCCAACTGGTTCATGTTCCACGGTAATTGGTGTCAATGGATCTCGTTATCTCGTTACAATGAGCTTGACGCCTTGATAAGTTCCTTTCCTGAGGATGGCTCACCTCTCACAGTTCTGGGTGACTTTAACCTCCCCACGTCTACCTTTGACTCATTCCTCTCTGCCTCCTTCTTTCCACTCCTCTCCTCTTTTGACCTCACCCTCTCACCTTCCCCCCCTACTCACAAGGCAGGCAATACGCTTGACCTCATCTTTACTAGATGCTGTTCTTCCACTAATCTCATTGCAACTCCCCTCCAAATCTCCGACCACTACCTTGTATCCTTTTCCCTCTTGCGCTCATCCAACACTTCTCACTCTGCCCCTACTCGGATGGTATTGCGCCGTCCCAACCTTCGCTCTCTCTCTCCCGCTACTCTCTCCTCTTCCATCCTATCATCTCTTCCCTCTGCTCAAACCTTCTCCAACCTATCTCCTGATTCTGCCTCCTCAACCCTCCTCTCCTCCCTTTCTGCATCCTTTGATTTTCTCTGTCCCCTATCCTCCAGGCCGGCTCAGTCCTCCCCTCCTGCTCCGTGGCTCGACGACTCACTACGAGCTCACAGAACAGGGCTCCGGGCAGCCGAGCGGAAATGGAGGAAAACTCGCCTCCCTGCGGACCTGGCATCCTTTCACTCACTCCTCTCTACATTCTCCTCTTCTGTCTCTGCTGCTAAAGCCACTTTCTACCACTCTAAATTCCAAGCATCTGCCTCTAACCCTAGGAAGCTCTTTGCTACCTTCTCCTCCCTCCTGAATCCTCCTCCCCCTCCCCCCCCCCTCCTCCCTCTCTGCGGATGACTTCGTCAACCATTTTGAAAAGAAGGTTGACGATATCCGATCCTCGTTTGCTAAGTCAAACGACACCGCTGGTCCTGCTCACACTGCCCTACCCTGTGCTTTGACCTCTTTCTCCCCTCTCTCTCCAGATGAAATCTCGCGTCTTGTGACGGCCGGCCGCCCAACAACCTGCCCACTTGACCCTATCCCCTCCTCTCTTCTCCAGACCATTTCCGGAGACCTTCTCCCCTTCCTCACCTCGCTCATCAACTCATCCTTGACCGCTGGCTACGTCCCTTCCGTCTTCAAGAGAGCGAGAGTTGCACCCCTTCTGAAAAAACCTACACTCGATCCCTCCGATGTCAACAACTACAGACCAGTATCCCTTCTTTCTTTTCTCTCCAAAACTCTTGAACGTGCCGTCCTTGGCCAGCTCTCCTGCTATCTCTCTCAGAATGACCTTCTTGATCCTAATCAGTCAGGTTTCAAGACTGGGCATTCAACTGAGACTGCTCTTCTCTGTGTCACGGAGGCTCTCCGCACTGCTAAAGCTAACTCTCTCTCCTCTGCTCTCATACTTCTAGACCTATCTGCTGCCTTTGATACTGTGAACCATCAGATCCTCCTCTCCACCCTCTCCGAGTTGGGCATCTCCGGCGCGGCCCACGCTTGGATTGCGTCCTACCTGACAGGTCGCTCCTACCAGGTGGCGTGGCGAGAATCTGTCTCCGCACCATGCGCTCTCACCACTGGTGTCCCCCAGGGCTCTGTTCTAGGCCCTCTCCTATTCTCGCTATACACCAAGTCACTTGGCTCTGTCATATCCTCACATGGTCTCTCCTATCATTGCTATGCAGACGACACACAATTAATCTTCTCCTTTCCCCCTTCTGATAACCAGGCGGCGAATCGCATCTCTGCATGTCTGTCAGACATATCAGTGTGGATGACGGATCACCAGCTCAAGCTGAACCTCGGCAAGACGGAGCTGCTCTTCCTCCCGGGGAAGGACTGCCCGTTCCATGATCTCGCCATCACGGTTGACAACTCCCTTGTGTCCTCCTCCCAGAGTGCTAAGAACCTTGGCGTGATCCTGGACAACACCCTGTCGTTCTCCATTAACATCAAGGCGGTGACCCGATCCTGTAGGTTCATGCTCTACAACATTCGCAGAGTACGACCCTGCCTCACACAGGAAGCGGCGCAGGTCCTAATCCAGGCACTTGTCATCTCCCGTCTGGATTACTGCAACTCGCTGTTGGCTGGGCTCCCTGCCTGTGCCATTAAACCCCTACAACTCATCCAGAACACCGCAGCCCGTCTGGTGTTCAACCTTCCCAAGTTCTCTCACGTCACCCCGCTCCTCCGCTCTCTCCACTGGCTTCCAGTTGAAGCTCGCATCCGCTACAAGACCATGGTGATTGCCTACGGAGCTGTGAAGGGAACGGCACCTCCATACCTTCAGGCTCTGATCAGGCCCTACACCCAAACAAGGGCACTGCGTTCATCCACCACTGGCCTGCTGGCCCCCCTACCTCTGAGGAAGCACAGTTCCCGCTCAGCCCAGGCAAAACTGTTCGCTGCTCTGGCACCCCAATGGTGGAACAAGCTCCCTCACGACGCCAGGACAGCGGAGTCAATCACCACCTTCCGGAGACACCTGAAACCCCACCTCTTTAAGGAATACCTAGGATAGGATAAAGTAATCCTTCTAACCCCCCCCCCCCCCCCCCCCCTAAAATATTTAGATGCACTATTGTAAAGTGGTTGTTCCACTGGATATCATAAGGTGAATGCACCATTTTGTAAGTCGCTCTGGATAAGAGCGTCTGCTAAATGACTTAAATGTAAATGTAAATGTTATCCTGAAACCTTCATGATCTAAACATGGAATATTGTTTGTCAGTTTCCATAAAGCTATGCACTATCATTTTGAGCAGTTGTATCAATTGATAGTTAGATCATTGTAATGAAATGAATAGACAGTCATCTCAGATGTAGTGTGTGAATTTCATTTTGAAATGGTAATACTTTGATGTTAAGTTGTGTCATTTTGAACAGATGATTTTAGTTCAATGAACCAATTATCTTAGCTTTATGTGCATTGTATCCAAGCAATTGGAAAAAGTGTTAGAGTTTTGAAAAATGTGCATTTTGATCATTGGTTGTGAGTTTTGTGTCTAGAGTTTTGAAAAATTACATCAAGGTTCCGAAATTAGTGCCAAAGTGATAGTAAAAAAACTGTATGAAATGCCATTGGTTAGTGGATATAAAGTCATCTTTGATAGGCAGATGCGGAATTTGTTACAGGAAATAATCACTGCCACCTGGTCAGGTAGGGCTAAACGTGCCAGGTTATATAATGGGAACAACTAACGTAGCATTTTATCACGTGCAACTATGTCAACGATTTTTATTGACTGAGATAGAGAAAAAGTTGACACTTTTTCTAATATTTGCATTTATGGACCCAGAATTTCTTCAGTGGAGATGGAAACTATTGGCTTTATGGGTGGAACAGCAGTAAGTTACCCCAACCTAGTGTCTGACCTTTCAATGCTAACTGCCTGCCATCTGATAAAGACAACCTACACTCAGACTAATTGTCTGGAGAGAAAACACTGTGTGTGTGTGTGTGTGTGTGTGTGTGTGTGTGTGTGTGTGTGTGTGTGTGTGTGTGTGTGTGTGTGTGTGTGTGCGTGTGCGAGGAGGCAGTTGTGCATGTTGTGTGTGTGTGTGTGTGTGTACGTGTGTGCGCACTAGGGGTGTAACTTGATAGCAGTGCAAATGATGTCTTAGATTAGGTTGTATTGCACTGGGAGTTTAGCATGTACTGTAGGGCTTATCCTTCTAGAGTGTGGCAAGATATAATGACTCTTGTTTCCTCTTCACTTCACACTTCCTATTGTCATTTTGAAAAGATAAACACATTTGGGCCAACGCTACAGTGAGATAACATCATTATCTAAATGTTCCAGTCCTGCCATGGCTATCATTTAAAATGATTAAAATGATTGTTTAATTCCAGTCCATGCGTATCATTGTCCATTTTCTGAAGGCAACTTTGCCATTCACGGCTCTAGATAATTCCAAGAATTTAGACCTACAGTAGCTTTTAATTTCAGCAGAAAGATAGCACTGGGCGAAAAGGGTCAATATCAGGGGATATCTTTATAGGCCTATGAGATAGGCCTATGTGGACAACTTATTTTCTCTATATGATGACAAATACTGACAGTTGGCCTACGTGGTATATTTTCTCAGCACATACAATGCATATGCTCCTGACTGAGGTCCATATCAGGATCTTGATATGCTTTTTGTTATGCTAAATAAGGAACATTTATGCTTATTTGACTCTTGGGGACATGTTCAATCATTTAACAAATAATACATCCATATATCCATTTTATTTCAAACACTAGCTAAACTTTTTGTAATCCATCTGCATAAAGGAACGCGCAAACCGCAAGCTAAAAGCACTGAACTGGTAGCCTAGCAACAAGATTCACCTCTTTTCTGCTGTCTTTATTTGGGCGCCACAAATGAGTTTGTAAACGGTGTGTGGTCGAACTGACAACTGGAGAAACAAAGAAGTGAGAAGCTGTTCTGAAAATACCTCAAAGAAGTTAACGCTAAAGTGGGTAGCTAATTGTATATGATTTATTTATCTTAGTAACTAGAATCAAGAACGTTAGCTAATTTGGCTAGCTAGCTAGCTAGGCTTGATAGGGGGAAAGCTAACTGGTAGCATAGCTAGCTAACAAATATCATTTCCTTCCCTTCAGGGATTTTTTTATACCCCCTATCAAGATGACAGCTAACGTTTAAAAATGTTTGGGAATATTTTGTATTACTGGTTAATTTAAGATAGCTAGCTAGCTTGTTCCATACCTTGTGGTATGTTTATGTCCCGGGCTGTATCACAACCGGCGTGATCGGGAATCCCATAGGGTGGCGCACAATTGGCCCAGTGTTGGTAGGGTAGGGTAGGCCGTCACTGTAAAATAAGAATTTTGTTCTTAACTGACTTTTCTAGATAAATAAAAGTTAAATACATTTTTTTTTAAAAAAGTGAAATTACAATATTTCCTTGCAATATCGACACAATTTCGATTCATGATCTATGCATTGACAGTTTGGAGTGGATCACAGACCAGCACTGCCACCATGTTGGATATGGAATTCGAGGGACTGCCCCTGACAACCTAATCTGCACCCATTGCATCCATCGTCCGTAATAACAAGGTTGGCAGGGGTATTGAGGGTGTGGAACGTTTTTATATTTTCTGTCAAATAAATAAAATATATTTTTTGCAAAGATTGGCAACATTTGCATTTTTACAGAAAACAGGTGTTGTGATTGGAGCTATGGATTTGCTATGCTGCATTTCTTAACAGAAACAGCAGATGTGCTTTGGATTAAATGTGACGGTTTGCTTTCAATATGGTGCAAATGTATGCTCAGATATGTCACGTTCATGTGAAAAAGCACAAGGATTTTTGACACCTGAATAGGTCAAATCATTTGGATGCTGGATATTGATCATGACTCAGATTTAGTCCATTTTCGACCATACATTTTTGGTATAAGGATCAGGTAATGACTACAGATATGATACATTTCTGAAAGTATGTGGATTTGTTCATGCCTAAGTATAAAGGCTTAGATATGTCATCATGTTGACACCATCTTTCTGGACTTAAAATATTCTACAAATATGTAAGCGGGTGCATGCGCATCAGGGGCGTGTCTTGAAGAGATCTCATCCCAGATATCTCCATGGACTCATATGGTAGCAGGGAGATTTCTGACGTCCCGATTGGATGCATGTAGAAATTGTCCCATTACAGAGAATATCCTAGCTCTTAAGGACATGCATATGTGGAGCATGTCTATCTCCTTATATCTAATAAAATGTTAGATATCTGGATATACACTACCAGTCAAAAGTGAGGACACACCTACTCATTCCAGGGTTTTTCTTTATTTGTACTATTTTCTACATTGTAGAATAATAGTGAAGATATCAAAACTATGAATTAACACATATGGAATCATGTAGTAACCCCAAAAAATGTTAAACAAATCAAAATATATTTTATATTTGAGATTCTTCAAAGTAGCCACCCTTTGCCTTGATGGCCGCTTTGTACACTCTTGGCATACTCTCAACCAGCTTCATGACGTAGTTACCTGGAATGCATTTCAATTAACAGGTGTGCCTTGTTAAAAGTTCATTTGAGGAATTTTCTTCCTTAAAAACGAATTACATCTAGGGGTTCCGCTAGCGGAACGCCTCGCCAATATCCAATGGAAGAACGTGGCGCGAAATACGAAAACCTCAAAAATGCAATCATTTCAATTTTTCAAACATACGACTATTTTACACCATTTTAAAGACAAGACTCTCGTTAATCTAATCACATTTTCCGATTTCAAAAAGGCTTTACAGTGAAAGCAAAACATTAGATTATGTTAGGAGAGTACATAGCCAAAAACAATCACACAGCCATTTTCCAAGCAAGCATATATGTCACAAAAACCCAAAACACAGCTAAATGAAACACTAACCTTTGATGATCTTCATCAGATGACACTCCTAGGACATTATGTTATACAATACATGCATGTTTTGTTCAATCAAGTTCATATTTATATCCAAAAACAACTTTTTACATTGGCATGTGATGTTCAGAACATGCATTCCCACCCAAAACTTCCGGTGAATTTACTAAATTACTCATCATAAACGTTGACAAAATACATAACAATTATTTTAAGAATTATAGATACAGAACTCCTTTATGCAATCGCTATGTCAGATTTTAAAATAGCTTTTCGGCGAAAGCACATTTTGCAATATTCTGAGTACATAGCTCAGCCATCACGGCTAGCTATTTTGACACCCGCCAAGTTCGGGGCTCACTAAACTCAGAATTAGTATTAGAAAAATTGTATTACCTTTGCTGATCTTCGTCAGAATGCACTCCCAGGACTGCTACTTCCACAAGAAGTGGATTTGTTCAAATAATCCATAGTTATGTCCAAATACCTCCGTTTTGTTTGTGCATTCAGGTCACTATCCAAAGGGTAACGCGCGAGCGCATTTCGAGACCAAAAAATTCAAAATGTTCCATTACCGTAATTAGAAGCATGTCAAACGCTGTTTAAAATCAATTTTTATGGTATTTTTCTCGTAAAATAGCGCTAATATTCCAACCGGACAATAGTGTATTCATTCAAAGAGGAAAGAAAAAACAGCGTGGTCTCGTGAAAGCGCATATCCAATCTCTTAGTCACCAGGCAGTCCACTCAGAAACTGAGCTACTATAATCTGCCCAGAGACAGGAGACGCCTCAATCTGCTTTTTGAAGGCTTTAGAGAGCCAATGGAAGCCTTAGAAAGTGCTACGTAACCCCACAGATACTGTAGTTTCGAAAGGGACTAGAAAGAAGAACTACAAATTCTCAGACAGGCCACTTCCTGCTTGGAATCTTCTCAGGTTTTTGCCTGCCATATGAGTTCTGCTATACTCACAGACACCATTCAAACAGTTTTAGAAACTTCAGAGTGTTTTCTATCCCAATCTACTAAGAATATGCATTTTCCCGTTTTTGGGCAAGAGTAGTAACCAGTTTAAATCGGGTATGTTTTTTTCATCCGGCCGTGAAAATACTGCCCCCTATCCCAAACAGGTTAATGCTTTTGAGCCAATCAGTTGTGTTGTGTTGTGTTGTGAAGTTAAGGGTGGTATACAGAATATAGCCCTATTTGGTAAAAGACCAAGTCCATATTATGGCAAGAAAATGTCAAATAAGCAAAGAGAAATGACAGTCCATCATTACTTTAAGACATGAAGGTCAATCAATATGGAACATTTCAAAAACGTTGAAAGTTTCTTCAAGTGCAGACGCAAAAACCAAGCGCTATGATGAAACTGGCTCTCATGAGGACCGCCACAGGAAAGGAAGACCCAGAGCTACCTCTGCTGCAAAGGATATGTTCATTAGAGTTACCAGCCTCAGAAATTGCAGCCCAAGTAACTGCTTCACAGAATTCAAGTAACAGACACATCTCAACATCAGTTTTTCAGATGAGACTTCATGAATCAGGCCTTCATGGTCGAATTGCAAAGAAACCAATACTAAAGGACACCGATAATAAGAAGAGACTTGCTTGGGCCAAGAAACACGAGCAATGGACATTAGACTGGTGTAAATCTGTCCTTTGGTCTGATGAGTCCCATCTGGTTTGCACTTAGTGGGACTATCATTTGTTTTTCAACAGGACAATAACCTAACACACCTGTGTAGGGGCTATTTGACCAAGAAGGAGAGTAATGGAGTGCTGCATCAGATTACCTGGACTTCACAATCACCCGACCTCAACCCAATTGAGATGGTTTGGGATGAGTTGGACCGCAGGGTGAAGGAAAATCAGCCAACAAGTGCTCAGCATATGTGGGTACTCCTTCAAGACATTTGGAAAAGCATTCCAGGTGAAGCTGATTTAAGAGAATGCCAAGGGTGTGCAAAGCTATCATCAAGGCAAAGGGTGGCTACTTTTTTGGTTACTACATGATGCCATATGTGTTATTTCATAGTTTTGATGTATTCACTATTATTCTACAATGTAAAAGTAAAGAAAAACCCATGAATGAGTAGTTGTCCAAACTTTTGACTGGTACTGTATATAGATAAAGATATCCCCTGATATTGACCTTTTTGCCCAGTGTAGTGACACATCTGAATACGCATACTACATACTTAAACTGCGTACTATTTACTCATCGTCCCATGCTATTTAGCATGTACCGTTTAGTAAAAAGTATGCAGTATGCCAAGGACTCAATGCAGTAGAGGCTCCTAATTGGTTGAGTAGGTGGGGCGGGGCGGGGCCGAGTGCAGGTGGATTTTTACAAATTCAACAGACATGCAATGCATTAACCAGCATGATAATAGCACATTTCCAATTCAATTAATTCATCTGAAAACTCTGAATAGAATAGGCATGGAGTTATAGGCCTATTGGCTGTTATAGTCAGACTATCACATTCGACCTATACCATAGTAGACCATATAGCCCATCTATCCTATTTAAAAAGGACTGAAGACAGAAACAGATAATTTTATTCCATTTCAACATATTTATTAGTGAAACCAACGTGCTGCAACATATATAAATGAAATCAAATAGTCTAGTACACACACCAAAACGTTTCAAATCAAAAGGTCTATTGCACAGAAAAAAGTGGACAGTCGGGTGTATCGCAAATTCAGAACCGCTGGACAGCAACATAATAAACTAAAGCACTGATCATTGGGAACGAGATCCGAATGACTGCCGAGGCTTGATCCATAAATGTAGTAATTAAATATGCATCCTAGCCTACAAAACTGAAACAATCCATATGTTAAAATCAAAACTCCTGATTAATATGACATCAATAACACCCGAGTCCCCTGTTCTGACACATTCAGAAAACAAAAGATGGTTTAGTATTTAGGTTAAAAGCTCTGACGAAGGCCAATGGAAAAACAAACACTGTTCAGTGAGAGAACTGAAATTCACAACAACAACAAAAACATGTACTGTACTCGTGATCATTTTAAGGAGAATAAAAACTACTTAGCCGACATTTGAACAACACTGCAGAAGATTTTGGGCGTCTTCCTAATTACTGTAAGTAGCCTAGTTTTGTTTGGCTACTTGAAAAAAACTAGGGACTATAATTCGCAGCCCACCGCATTGTGGAAAAGTGTGCATCGAATTCTATTAGATGAAGAGCCGAACTTAGTATAATATCCTGGCATTTAAACCATACTAGATTTTTAAAAATGGCGCATACTATTAAACATTCTATTTTCGCGTACTGAAAAAGTGTCATGCATGATTGTGTTGTTTCCCGCTATTTGTTAATTTTGGTAGCGCATCCCCATATCTAATTGATCAGCTGTTGTCAAATTCTAAATTAGTATGAAATATGGGCATTTAAAGTATACTCGATTTTCGAAATATCGCAAATTATTAAACTTAATATTTAGAATGCAAGTATGTGTATTCGGACTAGGCCAGTGTCTTATTTAAAAGGGTATATAGTGTATTAGGAATGTATTCAGACCCCTTTACTTTTTCCACATTTTGTTACGTTACTGCCTTATTCTAAAATGCATTTTTTTTTTACTCATCAATCTACACACAATACCCCATAATGAAAAAGCAAAAACAGGTTTTTAGAAATTGTTATAAAAAAAAGATTAGCCTCGAGTCTTATTGGGTATGACGCTACAAGCTTGGCATACCTGTATTTGGGGAGTTTCTCCAATTCTTCTTTGCAGATCCTCTCAAGCTCTGTCAGGTTGGGTTTTTCCAGGACTCTCCAGAGATGTTCGATCGGGTTCAAGTCCGGGCTCTGGCTGGGCCACTCAATGACATTCAGAAACTTGTCCCAAAGCCACTCCTGCATTGTCTTGGCTGTGTGCTTAGGGTCGCTGTTGTGTTGGAAGGTGAACCTTCGCCCTAGTCTGAGGTCCTACGTGCTCTGGAGCAGGTTTTCATCAAGGATCTCTCTGTACTTTGCTCTGTTTATCTTTTTCTCGATCCTGACTAATCTCCCAGTCCCTGCCGCTGAAAAACATGATGCTGCCACCACCATGCTTCACTAGGGATGGTGCCAGGTTTCCTTCAGACGTGACACTTGGCATTCAGGCCAAAGTGTTCAATCTTGGTTTTATCAGACCAGAGAATCTTGTTTCTCATGGTCTGAGAGTCTGTTCAGTGCCTTTTGGCAAACTCCAAGCGGGCTTTCATATGACTTTTACTGAGGAGTGGCTTCCGTCTGGCCACTCTACCATAAAGGCCTGATTGGTGGAGTGCTGCAGAGATGGTTGTCCTTCTGGAAGGTTCTCCCATCTCCACAGAGGAACTCTGGAGCTCTGTCAGAGTGACCATCGGCTTCTTGGTCACCTCACGGACCAAGGCCCTTCTCCCCCGATTGCTCAATTTAGCCTGGCGGCCAGCTCTAGGAAGAGTTGGAGATTCCAAACTTCTTACATTTAAGAATGATGGAGGCCACTATGTTCTTGGGGACCTTCAATGCTGCAGGAATGTTTGGTACCCTTCCCCAGATCTGTGCCTTGACACAATCCTGTCTCGAGCTCTACGGATAATTTCTTCGACCTCATGGCTTGATTTTTGCTCTGACATGCACTGTCAACTGTGGGACCTTTATATAGACGTGTGTGCCTTTCCAAATCATGTCCAATCAATACTATAATCAAGTTGTAGAAACAGCTCACAGATGATCAATGGAAACAGGAAGCACCTGAGCTCAACTTCGAGTATCATAGCAAAGGGTCCAAATACTTATGTAAATAAAGTATTTCGTTTTTAAAATGTTTAATACAAAAATGTTTAAAAACCTTTTTTCACTTTGTCATTATGTGTCACTCCTACTGAGGGTAGTTCCTCTCCCTGTTCGGGTGGCGCTCGGCGGTCGTCGTCACCGGCCTACTAGCTGCCATCAATCCCCTTTTCGTTTTTCTGTTAGTCATGTCTTTATTAGTTGCACCTGTGTTCTATTAGGTAATTAGTGGTGTTATTTAAGCCCGCCTCTCCACCTGTTCTGTGTGTGGGCTTGTTATGTGTTTTCACTGTGGTCGTGTCGTGTCGTGTCGTGTCGTGTCGTGTCGTGTCGTGTCGTGTCGTGTCGTGTCGTGTCGTGTCGTGTCGTGTCGTATCGTATCGTATCGTATTGTGTTGTTGGACTTTGGGTTTGTTACGCCTGTTGTGTTTGGGCATTTTTCCTCTTTTGTGGTACTTATTAAATATATATTGTACCAAACATTTTTCTGCCTCCTGCGCCTGACTCCACACCCACGCGTTACATTATGGGGTATTGTGTGTTGATTGAGGGAAATGGTATTTAATCAATATTAGAATAAGGCTGTAACATAACAAAATGTGAAAAAAGGGAAGGGGTCTGAATACTTTCCGATTGCACTGTACATAGACTGAGTGTACAAAACAAGAACACCTGCTCTTTCCATGACCAGGTGAATGCAGGTGAAAGCTATGATTCCTTATTGATGTCACTTGTTAAATCTTCTTCAATCAGTGTAGATGAAGGAGAGGAGACAACTTTAAAAATCATTCTTTAACCTTTGAGACAATTGAGACATGGATTGTGTATGTGTGCCATTCAGAGGGGGAATGAGCAAGACAATATATTTAAGTACCTTTGAACGGGGTGTGGTAGTAGGTGCAAGGCGCACCAGTTTGTGTCAAGAACTGCACCGCTGAAGGGTTTTTCATGCTCAACAGTTTCCCATATATATCAAGAATGGTCCACCACCCAAAGGACATCCAGCCAACTTGACACAGCTGTGGGAAGCATTGGAGTGAATATGGGCCAGCATCCCTGTGGAACGCTTTCGACACCTTGTAGAGTCCATGCCCCAGCGAATTGCTTCTGTTCTGAGGGCGAAAGGGTAGGGGTGCAACTTAATATTAGAAAGGTGGTGTTCATGTTTTGTAGACTCAGTGTATATTAAAGATGTATAAAGATGTTAAAGGTTATACATGTTATACAGATAAACATGTCATTCTAGCCTGGCTTTATTTTCATTTACTTTGTCAATACCTAGTTTTCAGAACAGAAGTAAACCATAGTGGTGTAAAGATAATAAGAGAACAGATAGACTCTTGCCTTCAAGTAGATGTTATTTGTTTTCTTTTAGGGCATCAGGCAGGCGATCTACACGAGTTTGAAACTATCAAGTTTTAGTTTGTATTTCAGAGTTGGTCCTTGCTAAAATGGTTGACTGTTTTAGACGCCGATCTGGATTAGAATGTTTGTCTACTGTAGCAAGGGGACTAAATCCACGAGAGTAAAAATACATTTTGGAACTTTTTACCGCAACTAACTGGTCCGGCTGTTGTTGTGTGTAGGCTACAACTTCCTGTATTACAATTGACAATGGCAACAATAGCAAAAACATTAGCAAAACAAAACTTCTTTGCATCCTTGCAACTGATGTTTTTTTGATTATGATAAGGTAAGAAGCAGCACCCATATGGAAAGCTTATGTATTGAAAATATATGGAAGAACTATGCTTTTTTTCGCAGACACAGTGAGTTGTGTGGCTCAGTTGGTAGAGCATGACAGTTGCAATGCCAGGGTTGTGGATTTGATTCCCATGGGGGACCAGTATGAAAATGTATGTACGTACTCATAAAATGTATGTACTCAATGTATGTACTCACTCACCGACATAAGTCGCTCTGGATAAGAGTGTCTACTATAATGTAATGTAGATGTCAATCACAGTTTGAAAGGTTCGTGAGCCCCACGCCCACCTCCAAATGTCCAGACAGCTGTTATTTTTCCTGAAGCAATGTGTTGCCACCCAAAAGCTTTCTCATGGATAATGGCATTGTATTTGATTAGCTACCGATAGATATTTATAAGATCTTTTTTTTTTAAACTCCACCTGGTGGTTGACATTAAAAAAATCATATAAAACAAATGTAGGGATTTGGTATTTCGTGGTTGATGGTCTTTGGTAGTTTGGAAAGGCAGTCAATAGCAGTAGCTTGAGCTGAAGGAGCATCGATGATACAGACGGGCAGAGAGAAAACTTCAGTCAGATACTGGAAGACAGGCCTGGAGCTCTTCATCGGGCACGTCGTCATCTCCTCCTCTGTAAGTAGGCTGGATTATCCATTATCAAAGTGTAGCACCCACCTGGGTGATGCTTCGGCAACTGTAAAAGTGATGATGATGATGGAGCCTAAGCCTATGGACAGACATAAAGTAAGTTAGTATTTTGTGTCACTTAGCTCTCAATGAAATTAAAATGAGTGTTTGCCAACGTTAACACCTAATTATCGTAGTAATTAGTATACTAAGCCACTTTGGGTGTTTCTAGAGACCATGGATATATCAACAACAAAAAATCTGAAATGTTACTCCTTCAAGGTAGAAACAACCATCTAAATTGCTAAGCATGTACTTTATACTTAGAAGAAAACAAGCAACAGACAAGGCTAGCCTAAATAAATCACAACAACAGACAAGCAACAGACAAGGCTAGCCTAAATAAATCACAACAACAGACAAGCAACAGACAAGGCTAGCCTAAATAAATCACGCAGTCTGCCTTCTTTTTTTTTTTTTTTACTGGATTGACAGAGAATTCCAGTCGTATAATGAGGGAATAAAACTGGAGATGGTTTTTTTCGGAAAATGTTTCATATCTGATTACCGCGTCCAAGGCACTGTAGTTGAAATAAAAAATGACTTAAAATGTGAACAGAGCACAGCACAACACTGGGGTGTTTTATTGGACGTTTTTCTCTGTTCTTTCCAGGCAAGTCAACAGTTAATTAGAACACAAAGTTGTGCTTCGTCTGTCTTTTCTGATGAGTTGGTCTGCCATTGTGTATTTATATAGAGGGGAGAACACATCATTGATTCCACATGTCAGACTAAATAAAAACTTGGGTCCTCAGAAAAGATGCTTGGACTGGATAATACCATACCTTTCTATACAAAATGAGTTAGTACATTATTCTTGGAAGCGTGTATTGGGTGAGTGGATCTACTTTATACGGCTAGTTCCCGGCATTCGTTATTTATTAGTAGGAAAAACAATGAAAAGTGGGGCGAGAACTGAGAAGGGCCATTGATTCCAACCTGTCACTCTTTCCTATTTACCTCCAAGAAAGATATGTGGGGGAACCTACATACAGAGCCCTACACAGTCCCAACATTTATTTTTCCGTCCTCTGAGTTTAAGAGCTCTGTGAACTTCTCTTTCAAATTAATACAGTGACCATAGGAAACCTGTCTAAGGACCGTTTCCCTAAAATGTTTTCCCATTTTACTCTCCAAGAATAAGAACCCAACCAACTAAATGAAAGAAAACCGATCACTGAAGCAATGGCTTTCTAGTGTTATTTTGTTATCTTTACGTTCAATGGCCATGTAAATGCTCTCTTCTTTCTTTCTAAGAATGCAAACCGAAATGGGTAACTAAATGAAAGAAAGCCCCTTCCTGAAAGCTAAGTAGTAGTTAAGTACAATCGGTGTGTTATCCTTACATTAACATGGCAGTGTAATTGTTGAACTTAGCAGTGTGTTCATTCATTAGTGAGTACCCACCTCTTTGGGCCTACTCCTCATCCCTCTGCATTAGCTTTGACAGTAATGACTCGACAGGCTTTCCCTTTTAACTGGAGTAATGCATGCTTGTGGCATGCCCTCTAAAACTGCCCCAGTGAAATGGAAAAATGCTGTTTCTTCTCTCCCTATGTCTCTTTCCATCCCTCCCTCTCTCTGCCTGCTTCGAATATGAGGTCAGTTTTCTAGCAGGTTGTCCAAGTGTTTGTTTACATAATTGGCTCTCTGTGTTAAAGAATCTGAAGGAAATTAGCTTTTTCTTTTCAGCTGCACCTCTTTTCAAGGTGCAGCTGTCAACAAATTGTGGACACCCGGACTACAGTGCTGCTACTCGCTGTTTATTACTCGCTGTTTATTATCTATGCATAGTCACTTTACTCCTACCTACATGTACAATTACCTCGACTAACCCGTACCACCTCACATTTACTCGGTACCGTAAATATTTTCTTAACTTTATTTTGTCAAAACTGCATTGTTGGTTAAGGGCTTGTAAGTAAGCATTTTATGGTACAATTTGATTTGATTTGATCTACACTGAGTGAACAAAACATTAGGAACACCTTCTCTTTCCATGACATAGACTGACTAGGTGAATGCTATGTTCCCTTATTGATGTCACCTGTTAATTCCACTTCAATCAGTGTAGATGAAGGGGAGGAGATGGGTTAAAGAAGGATTTTTAAACCTTGAGACAATTGAGACGTTGTGTATATGTGCCATTCAGTGGTTGTGGGAAAGACAAAAGATTGAATTGCCTTTACATAGGCCATGGTAGTAGGTGCCAGGCACACCGGTTTGAATGTGTCAAGAATGGCAATGCTGCTGGGTTTTTCATGCTCAACCGATTCCCGTGTGTATCAAGAATGGTCCCCCACCCAAAGGATATCCAGGAAACTTGACACAACTGTGGGAGGCATTGGAGTCATCATGGACCAGCATCCCTGTGGAACGCTTTCGACACCTTGTAGAGTCCATGCCCCGACGAATTGAGGCTGTTGAAGGGGATGCAACTCAATATTAGGAAGATGTTCCTAATGTTTTGTAGACTCAGTGTATGTTTGCTCAGGATATGTAAAACATATATTTCATTTAATTTGAATCAGACATCTGTTGCAGTACTTTTTCACCTGCAAGTGAATTTTGTTTGGATAGATTGCAAGTCTTATCAGGCATTTTGTGCACTGCAGTTTCATGAAAGTTATTCATGGAGGATTGAGCCTTTGGGCACTTTTCTTTCCAACTCCTCCATTCCTATCCAAAGGGTGGAAAGATACATGAGTCCCAGCTCTGTGATTCCTGACTGGCCTGCAGAGATTAGGGATACCAAATAAATCCTAAATAGGTTCCAGTGACACAGGAAGTAAAGAGGTTTTGGTTGGCCAGCTGGATGACTGACGGCTTGGAGCTGTTCTCACCTCAGTGACCAGCAGATGAACTCTGGATCAGAGAGGGAAAGAAAGAGAGACAAACACTGGAAAACACATACACACACACACCAAGTTTATTATGGTAAACTAAAACTTAATCTAATCATGAAAAAACTATTAAATAAATGTAAGGGTCCTGTGTGTAGCTGGTGTAGAGAGTCAGGCGCAGGACAGCAGATATGAGTAATCAACGTACTTTACTCAAAAAGACACATTTACAAAGTAACATCACGAGCCCACAAAGACGGACCGAATTACAATAAACAATCACAACATGGGGAACAGAGGGTTAAATAATAAACAAGTAATTGGTTGAGTGAAGCCAGGTGTGTAAGACAAAGACAGAACAAATGGAAAATGAAAAGTGGATCGGCGGTGGCTAGAAAGCCGGTGACGTCGACCGCCGAACGCCGCCCGAACAAGGAGAGGGACCGACTTCGGCGGAAGTCGTGACAATAAACTGAAATAAAACTATTAACAAACCCTTTTAAAAAACAAAAACTGTACTGAAAACATTATCTTTAACTCCAAAAATAATTAAAAGAAAAATAAAAACATCATGAATCAAATCGAGTTTTCAATAGGGTTTTCAAGCTTTTTTTTCTCATGGGATTTTCTGAATCTGGCAGGTCACATTAAGATGAATTAAAGTCAAAAATAAACTCAACGACATGATGTTGCCAGGAGCAGCACCGCAAATATTGGGCATGTTTGAGTGGTAAGGCTAAAGCAACCAACTGTAGGCAAACGTCGAGGAGTGAAGACGGGGAAGGTGCATCTGTGACAGTTGAAAGTCAGACACTAATGTGGTTTTCCAACAGTAAAGCTCAGATCCTCATGGCAGTGTTGCCATAGCTTATAAAAGGTTTTCTTTATAATGTTGAAATAAACATCTAACCCCCCAAATCATAGTATAATAATGAACAGTGTTCACAAGATGACAGAAAGGATAACAAAGCAAGCACTCTATCATGTAGGAACTATCTTCCTTTATGTGCAATCAGTGAAAGCATTACCATGTTGATTTAAATCTCAATTGGTACTCTCCATGTTAGCGTTCCAAAATACTTCAATACACTCTCATTGCTGTAATATGCTGACTGCGCAAGTGGAAGGACTTCGGGTTTCTCATTTTACCAAGTAAAATATCAACTTTTCACTATGTTCAGACGACATAATAAGGCAACAGTATGTGGATTATATAGATCAATATATTTCACATTCTCTGCATAATTAAAATCAAATATTAATTTTCACGAGACAGTCCACTTGATCAATAGTTATTGCACTAGTATCCTATGGTGCCACTGGTGCCAATGACATCTATAGTGCCACCAACTGGTCTGGTGCAGCCATATAAGGTTGCAGTGACTTTATATTCACACAGCTTCTAAGGACATACAGTATACATAAGGTTTGCATACCAAATGTGACCGACCGGCTCGATTCGGTCTTATGTAGCAAAATTTGAAATGGTGCAGGGCATTCTACCAGAGAATTTTAGAACCTGGGGACACTGTCTTGTTGGCCTAACTTTATATTGTAATTTGACTTTGCTGCAGGTAATGTTGTTCTTTACATTACCGTCTCTGGTAAACACACACTACATCAAATAAAATCAAAGTCTATTTGTCACATGCACAGGCTACAGAAGGTGTAAGCAGTACAGTGAAATGGTTAATTGCATAGTGGAGTCTTTTGTTAAGACATGATGGTAGCTAGCTAGCTAAATAATGAACCATAATCCCAACTCATAACGTTACTACCATGCATGAATCTTCAGGTAGCTAAAGCTAAGCAACAAGGTTCAATGTTAGCTAGCTAGCTAACATTAGGCTATAATTAGCAATGCAAATGGATTTCTGAGATCCGAATAACATTAGTACACAGTTCATACACGTTACGTTAGCTAGCGAGCCAGCCAGCGAATGTTAACTAACTAATTAACAGTATGCTTTAACTTACAATGAAAACAGCTTTCTGACAAAATTGAAAACGTATAATATCTGAAAATGTAGCTAGCTAGACTCTCTTACCCGTATACATCGATGAACGCTTTTCCCTCTCTGTCACGGATGCCATGGTTCACATCAAATCAAAGTTTATTTGTCACGCGCTCCGAAAACAACAGGTGTAGACCTTACAGACCCCTTGTGAGACCATATGCTGGTGCGGTTGGCCCTGGGTTCCTCCTAATGCAAGACAATGCTAGACCTCATGTGGCTGGAGTGTGTCAGCAGTTCCTGCAAGAGGAAGGCATTGATGCTATGGACTGGCCCGCCCATTCCCCAGACCTGAATCCAATTGAGCACATCTGGGACATCATGTCTAGCTCCATCCACCAACGCCACGTTGCACCACAGACTGTCCAGGAGTTGGCGGATGCTTTAGTCCAGGTCTGGGAGGAGATCCCTCAGGAGACCATCCGCCACCTCATCAGGAGCATGCCCAGGCATTGTAGGGAGGTCATACAGGCACGTGGAGGCCACACACACTACTGAGCCTCATTTTGACTTGTTTTAAGGACATTACATCAAAGTTGGATCAGCCTGTAGTGTGGTTTTCCACTTTAATTTTGAGTGTGACTCCAAATCCAGACCTCCATGGGTTGATAAATTGGATTTCCATTGATTATTTTTGTGTGATTTTGTTGTCAGCACATTCAACTATGTAAAAAAAAGTATTTAATAAGATTTTTTCATTCATTCAGATCTAGGATGTGTTATTTTAGTGTTGAAATAACACATATGGAATCATGTAGAAACCAAAAAAGTGTTCAACACATCAAAATGGATTTTAGATTTTAGATTCTTCAAAGTAGCCACTCTTTGCCTTGATGACAGCTTTGCACACTCTTGGCAACCAGCTTCAACTGGAATGATTTTCCAACAGTCTTGAAGGAGTTCCCACATATGCTGAGCACTTGTTGGGTGCTTTTTTCATCCCAAACCATCTCAATTGGATTGAGGTTGGGGGATTGTGGAGGCCATGTCATCTGATGCAGCACTCCGTCACTCTCCTTCTTGGTCAAATAACCCTTACACAGCCTGGAGGTGTGTTGGGTCATTGTCTTGTTGAAAAACAAATGATAGTCCCACTAAGCGCAAACCAGATGGGATGGCGTATCTCTCCAGGAAGCTGTGGTAGCCATGCTGGTTAAGTGGGCCTTGAATTCTAAATAAATCACAGACATTGTCACCAGCAAAGCAACATCACACCTCCTCCTCCTTGCTTCACGGTGGGAACTACACATGCAGATATCGTTCACCTATTCTGTGTCTCACAAAGGGACGGCGGTTGGAACCAAAGGACAGATTTCCACCGGTCTAATGTCCATTGCTCGTGTTTCTTGGCCCAAGCAAGTCTCTTCTTCTTATTGGTGTCCTTTAGTAGTGGTTCTTTGCAGCAATTCGACCATGAAGCACTGATTCATACAGTCTCCTCTGATGTTGAGATGTGTCTGTTACTTTAACTCTGTGAAGCATTTCTTTAGGCTGCAATCTGATGTGCAGTTAACTCTAATGAACCGATCCTCTGTAGCAGAGGTAACTGTAGGTCTTCCTTTCCTGTGGTGGTCCTCATGAGAGCCACTTTCATCATAGTGCTTGATGGTTTATGCGACTGCACTTGAAGACACTTTAAAAGTTCTTGTAATTTTCCGGATTGACTGATATTCATATGCTAAAGTAATGATGGACTGTCATTTCTCTTTGCTTATTTGAGTTGTTCTTGCCATAATATGGCCTTGGTCTTTTACCAAATAGGGCTATCTTCTGTATACCACCCCTATCTTGTCACAACACAACTGATTGGCTCAAACGCATTAAGAAGGAAATAAATTCCACAAATGTACTTTTAACAAGGCACACCTGTTAATTGAAATGCATTCCAGGTAACTACCTCATGAAGCTGGTTGAGAGAATGCCAAGCGTGTGCAAAGCTGTTATCAAGGCAAAGGGTGGCTATTTTGAAGAATCTGAAATATAAAATATATTTTGTTTTACACTTTTTTGGTTACTACATGAATCCATATGTGTTATTTCATACTTTTGATGTCTTCACTATTATTCTACAATGTAGGTGTGTCCAAACCTTTGACTGGTACTGTAAGTCATCTGACTGAGTCTACCTTTAAACCTAACCTAACCGATGACCTGACCCATCACCTTATGCATTACTGCCCCACAGTGGCAAGAAGTGACATCCCCAAAAAACAAAACCTATGCAACACATCCACTGCATTCGGAAAGTATTCAGACTCCTTGACTTTTGTCACATTTTGTTACTTTACATCCTTATTCTAAAATAGATTAAATAAATAAAAGTCTTAATCAGTCTACACACAATACTCCATAATGACTAAGCTAAAACAGGTTTTTAGACATTTTTGCAAATTACAAAAAATAAATAACAGAAATACCTTATTTACATAAATATTCAGACCCTTTGCTATTAGACTTGAAATTGAGTGCTCCTGTTTCCATTGATCATCCTTGAGATGTTTCTACAACTTGATTGGAGTCAACCTGTGGTAAATTCAACTGATTGGACATAAACCACAGTTTGGAACCACCAAGGCTTTTCCTAGAGCTGGCCGCCAGGCCAAACTGAGCAATCGGGGAGAAGGGACTTGGTCAGGGAGGTGACCCAGAACCCAATGGTCACTGACAGAGCTCCAGAGTTCCTCTGTGGAGATGGGAGAATCTTCCAGAAGGACAACCATCCCTGCAGCACTCCACCAATCAGGCCTTTATGGTAGTAAAAGGCTCATGACAGCCTGCTTGGAGTTTGCCAAAAGGCATCGAAAGGACTCCCATGAGAAACAAGATTCTCTGGTCTTATGAAACCAAGACTGAACGCTTTTGCCTGAATGCCAAGCGTCACGTCTGGAGGAAACCTGGCACCACCTGGCACGGTGAAGCATGGTGGTGTAAGCATCATGCTGTGGGGATATTTTTCAGCGGCAGGGACTGGGAGACTAGTCAGGATTGAGGGAAAGATGAACGGAGGAAAGTACACAGAGATCCTTGATGAAAACCTGCTCCAGAGCACTTAGGGCCTCAGAGTGGGGTGCACAACGCATCACCGGGGGCAAACTACCTGCTCTCCAGGACACCTACACCACTCGATGTCACAGGAAGTCCAAAAAGATCATCAAGGACAACAACCACCCGAGCCACTGCCTGTTCACCCGGCCATCATCCAGAAGGCGAGGTCAGTACAGGTGCATCAAAGCTGGGACCGAGAGACTGAAAAACGGCTTCTATCTCAAGGCCATCAGACTGTTGAACAGCCATCACTAACATTGAGTGGCTGCTGCCAACATACTGACTCAATCTCTAGCCACTTTAATAATTCAAAATGAGATGTAATAAATGTATCACTAGTCACTTTAAATTATGCCACTTTATATAATGTTTACATACCCTACACTACTTATCTCATATGTATATACTGTACTCTATACCATCTACTGCATCTTGCCTATGCCGTTCGGCCATCGCTCATCCATATATATTTTTATGTACATATTTTTATGTGCATTCATTCCATTACACTTGTGTGTATAAGGTAGTTGTTGTACAATTGTTAGATTACTTGTTAGATATTACTGCATGGTCGGAACTAGAAGCACAAGCATTTTGCTACACTCGCATTAACATCTGCTAACCATGTGTATGTGACAAATAAAATTTGATTTGATTTGAGGTTCACCTTCCAACAGGACAACGACCCTAAGCACACAGCCAAGAAAATTCAGACGTGGCTTCAGGACAAGTCTCTGAATGTCCTTGAGTGGCCCACAGAGCCCGGACTTGAACCCCATCGAACATCTCTGGAGAGACCTGAAAATAGCTGTGCAGCGACACTCCCCGTCCAACCTGACAGAGCTTGAGATGATCTGCAGAAAAGAATTGGGGAAACTCCCCAAATACTGGTGTGCCAAGCTTGCAGCGTCATACCCAAGAAGTCTCGAGGTTGTAATCGCTGCCAAAGGTGCTTTAACAAATTACTGAGTAAAGGGTCTGAATACTTTTGTAAACTGTTTTTGCTTCGTCATTATGGGGTATTGTGTGTAGATTGATGAGGGTGAAAAACGATTTAATACATTTTAGAATAAGGCTGTAACGTTACAAAATGTGGAAAATCTCAAGGGGTCGGAACATTTTCTGAATGCACTGTAAATGGCTCATAGCCTCCCATTCATAGACTACTTTCTGTCACTAACATTAAAACTGAAACTAAGAAAAAAAAAACGAAATAGAAATGTTTTGATAAAACTTTAACTAAATAAAAACTAGTAAAGTGGATCTGAAATCTAACTGAAGCTAAACTGAATTTCAAATAAAACTATTAGAAATAAAAACTAAAACTATAATAACCTTGACACACACAGACACACAAAAGAAACACACCTCACAGACCTGCATGGGTGGCCACCTCCTTTATCCCTCTGTTAATGTACCCTTTATCTTTTTCCCACCTTTTTTCAATCTTGTCAGATATCGCTATTTAAGAGGAGAAATGTGGTGCTTCTAAAAAGGTTTGGTTGAGGGGGGATGAAAAAGGAAGAGAGAGAGAGAGAGAAATGGAGGGAACATTGGAGTGCTGTCTCAGAGGGATGTTATCTTGGATTGGAGATCTGTCTGTGCATTCGGACCACTCGGATTTCTGATGGTGTTCCGAACTACCTGCTGGCCCGACCTCAGATGATTCCGATCTCGTGCCGGCTAGAGGAATGACATGCAGGAGAGATTCTGTAAAGCGATAAAGTCACCGCACAACTTTATAAAGAGTACACCTGTTTCCTATGTACACAAAGGAATATACTCTTATAGGTAAAGGTACAGCTAATGCATGCCAATGAAGCAGCACAAGTTGCTGTTTCTGAGTAGAAGTTGCCCACAGGCACACATATCTAGGATCAGTTTCCTTTTTCACAAATGCTAACCTTAACCAATAGGGCAGAAAATGACAAACTGACATTAGATCAGTATCCTCAGGGGAAGGCAATCCTGATATCTGAGTTTAGAGCAGGTAGACGAGATCCAGCCAATCACTGATTATGATCAATTAGCTCAGTTGTTTCAATAGTAGAGTCAGGTATGCTGCTTGGTTGGACCTAAACCCTGCATTACCTGCTGCACTCCCAGTCCAGAGTTGACTAGCCCTGATGTAAGGGTAACTCCCTCCTACTCCTGAAGTAGCAAGCAGCTGCAGGGTCCCATTCCCCTTCCATTTAGGCAGTGTTCATTAGACCTGAGAGGAAGGCTCAGACAGCAGTGCAGATGTAATGTAATGTGAGTATCTCCACCCATGAGAGAGGCACTTATCATTAATGTGGATGCTGTAATTAAATCACTACAGCATAGTGCTGATGCAGCTGCTATCTGCGTGGTCCCCATGTTAAGTAGCTCTACGGTCTTTGTAGGATCTGTTGGTTGTGTTCAGGTGCTACAGGTACAATTCAGTGATATGACTACCGTATATCTAATTCTATTAGATAGCTAGATAGATAGAGGGAGGAAGTAGGTAGCTGTTTAGTGGATATCCCAAATATAAATACAGTAAAGTACACACACTAAAGGGTAAAACATTTTATTGCAAAAAAACCCGGCAAACTTCCAATTTCATAGGCCTCATCCTTGAGGAACATTAGGGGAGCAATAGAGAACAAAAGAGGAGCCCCTCCCCCACCAATTTGAAATGTCTTTTGTTAAGTAAATCAGGTGTTAAATGAGGTGAAAAGGAGACTGGAGCAGGGCTTTAATAACAGTTCAGCCTCTCGTTTTCCATCTGGTCTACAGCCAATGAGACAGGCTCTTATCAGTAATGTGGAGATCAAGAAACAGCTGGTGCTGTTACCTGTGAGGTCACCCTCTGGGTTGAGAGTTACAGCAAAACTACACTGACACCTCATCGTCCATTTTCAATCAATATAGAGAGCAATAGTAATGGCGTCTTTTTTTTTACCCCTTTTTCTCCCCAATTTCATGGTATCCAATTGGTAGTTACAGTCTTGTCCCATCGCTGCAACTCCCGTACGGACTCGGGAGACGCAAAGGTCGAGAGTTGTGCGTCCTCCGAAACACAACCCAACCAAGCCGCACTGCTTCTTGACACACTGCTCGCTTAACCCGGAAGCCAGCCGCACCAATGTGTTGGAGGAAGCACTGTACACCTGGCGACCGTATCAGTGTGCATTGCGCCCGGCCCGCCATAGGAGTCGCTAGTGCGTGATGGGACAAGAACATCCTTGCCGACCAAATCCTCCCTGGACGATGCTGGGCCAATTGTGCGCCACCCGTAATGGCATCTTTTTGTAGGTGCTAACTCCGCTATAGGAAGCCTATTGGAAAAGCCTATAGGAAAATGTATGGAGTTTTTGGAGGGTTTTTTGACAAACGCCGAAAATAAGCTCTGTGGTCCGAAAATAAGCTCTGTGGTAAACACAGGCTTAGGAGATATTAAACATTTTGTTCTATTAAATAATCTTCATCAGTTAACGTTGCTTTTTGTGAATTTCAAAGCATTTATATCACTTTTTTAAAAGCACATTTCTTTCAGTGTTTATCCCAACCCTATTCTTTCCACATTCATTTTGCCATAGGAATAGTTGAACAAACCAGGTACAGTGCATTTCGGAAAGTATTCAGACCCCTTTTCCCACATTTTGTTACATTACAGCCTTATTCTAAAATTGATCAAATATATTTTTTTCTCATTCCCTCATAATGACAAAGCGAAAACAGGTTTTTACACATTTTTGCAAATGTATTATAAATAGAAAACAGAAATACCTTATTTACATAAGTATTCAGACCCTTTACTATGACACTCGAAATGAAGCTCAAGTGCATCCTGTTTCCATTGACCATCCTTGAAATGTTTCTACAACTTGATTGGAGTACACCTATGGTAAATTCAATTGATTGCACATGATTTCAAAGGGCACACACGAGTCTATATAAGATCCCACAGTATAAGATCCCACAAAAACCAAGCCATGAGGTCGAAGGAATTGTCCGTAGAGCTCGAGACAGGATTGTGTCGAGGCACAGATCTGGGGAAGGATACCAAAACATTTCTGCAGCATTGAAGGTCCCCAAGAACATAGTGCCTCCATCATTCTTAAATGGAAGAAGTTTGAAACCACCAATACTCTTCCTAGAGCTGGCCACCCAGGCAAACTGAGCAATCGGGGGAGAAGGGCCTTGGTCTGGAAGATGACCAAGAACCCGATGGTCACTCTGACAGAGCTCCAGAGTTCCTCTGTGGAGATGGGAGAACCTTCCAGAAGGACAACCATCTCTGCAGAACTCCACCAATCAGGAATTTATGGTAGAGTGGCCAGACGGAAGCCACCCCTCAGTAAAAGGCATGACAGCCCGCTTGGAGTTTGCCAAAAGGCACCTAAAGGACTCGCAGACCATGAGAAACAAGAGTCTCTGGTCTGATGAAACCAAGATTGAAGTCTTTAACCAGAATGCCAAGCCTCACGTCAGGAGGAAATCCCCCACCATCCCAACGGTGAATTATAATGGTGGCAGCATCATGCTGTGGGGATGTTTTTCAGTGGCAGGGACTGGGAGACTACAACTATATTATCCCTAATGTAGAATGTCATGGCATAGAATCAGTACCGTATCTGAAAAGAATTGCAACATTTCATAATGGGATGCTATCTGAAATAGATTTTGGCCACACCTCATAATGGGAGGATATTCTTTCAACCTCAGCAACAAATGTGCATGTTTGTTGTAATTAAAATGATTTGAAGTAGTTGTATCAGCAATTGGATCATCTTAGATTTTTATCTTTTTACTTCAAGCCTAAAATGCAATACCAAACGTTTCAATGTATGCAGGGGGATTTAAAAAAAAAATGTTCTACTTAGTTTAGGATTACTGAGATGATTTGTTAATTTATATTTGACATTATGTGCTTATTTCTGTGCATCTACGTCTCTGCAACACTCTCGATGATGAGAAAACAGACTCGAAACGTAAAACTCTGCTGCTTCAAGTGAGCCTTGCTTCTCAGACGTACTGCTTTTGCATGTTGTATAGCATGTATCATGGATCAAAGTGAGTTGTTAAACTGTGGATCACGTTACGGAGACGTTACGGTGACATAATGTTAGACTGGGGTACATCCAATCCCACCAAAGCTATGAAAACTGGAAAGCATCAAACTTTACCTGGTAGTATATGTTGTGTTCAATACTGCAGCATGGGTGAATTGAGCCCATAGGGGAAAACGTACCTGCGAGTTAACTGTGGGCATATGTCTGGTATGTGCATTTACAGTACGTTTCCAAGCTACTGTACTGCAATGTCTGTACACTTGACTAGAGCTCTTCAGCTCAGTTGTAGGAGTCTGTTTGCAATAGTGGTCTAGTGCAGAGGGTTTACATTGTGAGGATGTTGGCCTCATGAGATGGGCTCTCATCTTCAATGGCTCTCGTCAACTCCAGCGGTTTTCTAAATACCTCCCAGTGGGAGACTCTCTAAAGAGAAGATCAGTACAGCATGCATATGTTATTAAACACAGCAGCTATTGCTGTGGTAGAAGAATGTTGTGGTTATGACAATCTGATATAGATCTTAATATGATGATATGGTGTGTTTTGGCCAATAACCCCACTTACTGTACACGCTCAAAATGTTTTGAGGTAGGTTGAATTTTGTGGTCATGAAAATTTGCTGAACTATTTTGAATAGAATCTTGGTTTCTGTAACACTCAAACAGAACACAGCAAGACTGTACATGGGTCTTTCTATAAACTAGGGTACCACTGAGCATCTGTTTGGAGCTGTTAGGAACTCATTAATAATAATTGCAATTTTTTTAATGTGAATACATTAAGATATAAAGGGGTGAAGATAGATACATTCAATATAATTCATGAGTATTTGGAACCCTTTCTCATGCTTGGAGTCTTCACAGATTTGGCAAAAATCGTGCGACATAAAACACTACCTTTCTTTCCTTCCATTTGTGATACTGTTGTTTGTTGTTATATCATGTACACGGAAGAAAAATATAAACGCATGTAAAAGTATTGGTCCCATGTTTCATGAGCTGAAATAAAAGATCCTAGAAATGTTCCATACGCACAAAAGCTTATTTCTCTGTAGGTTAGGGCCTAATAAATCTATTTCAATTGACTGATTTCCTTATATGAACTGTAACTCAGTAAAAAAAATGTATCGTTTCATGTTGCGTTTAACAATTGAATTACACATTGACCTTGATCCTGTGAAATGATTGGATATTGCTGTCAGACTCTTTTTTTGTTTGGAGATGTCAGAAGTCAGTGCACTGTTACCTCGTAACATTTTGTATCTCCATATGCTAATTAAGATGTGAGAACAGTTTTTATGGGCACACATATCCAAAATATTGTACGTGATTGCAAAATCCAATGCTTCTGACAAAGTGTAACTTTAATAAAACAAAAATCTATACTGTAATTAACGGGGTTTTTAATATTTAAGCATAAAAGTAGTTTCATGCACGTTTGACATCTAGCTGTTAGTTACATTATCACGCGATATCAGCTGATTCAGTTAAGGATTTTCCGAAGGACATTCAAGTGATGAAGAGCTTGCGTGATACTGCACGCGATTGAATAACAGCCAAAGTGCGGCAATTAATGTTGATCTCGAGGATTGACAGAACATTTTGGTGTTTGTTACAGCTGTCAAGATAATTAGCCTACTTCATGTACAACATTAAATCAAGATTCCTGAGGTAAGATTACGGTCCGTGTACGTTTTGATAGAGTTAAAACAGAGCAATGGGGAATGTGAAAATGGTCTGTTTTTTAAAAAACTTTTTTTGCATATAAAACAACTTGATATTTCAATGTTCTAATGTGGGTGGGTTAAATGTAGAATGCCTGGTCAACTGCACAACCACCACTTCCTGTCCTTTCAAAGTAGGTCACCCTTTCAACTCCATTCTATTAATTAATTAATGTATCTATTATCTATTAATAATTGATTAATAGCTGCCCATACTGTGCCACTGTGCCAAGATAAGGTAATATTTCTCAATTTCTGCATAAGATTTAGTGACTTATTAATGATCTGCTGTTACTGTAAATGGTTAGCTGACTGATATATCCTAGCTACCTAGCTAACCATTGGTAATCTTATTCAATGGTGCTATACAGCCATAACAACAGTATCTATTGCTAGACTAGAGATATGCCCTAGCTATAGTTAGTCAGTGGTTGCACATCTAACTAGCTGGAATGAAGCAAGGGTGTGAATAGTAGACATCTAAACATATAATTTCACTGTTTACAGCAGGTCACCAGCTACCCTGTCTAATCAGCCTGATAGGGTGCCTTGGGTGTGTCCAGCTTACAACTGTGCAAATCGGTGTGTGTATAGCAATGGAATTAAGCATCTAAACAATGCCTCAAGTGTCGTGCTGTAAGTACACCACACACCCGAAGGGTTGTGGGGTCCTGTCCAGAAACAACCCCTAGCCCCAACCCCTAGACAGTTGTGGAGATCTGAGAGAATTGGACAGGTTAAGCAATACCGCCAAAATTCCACCAAGCCTATCAGAGGGAAAGGCGGCGCTCTCACCATGTCACCACCCATCAATTCCTCTCAGATCTCCACGAGTGTCCAGACTCTGGGCAGTAGGTGCTAGGGGTTGTTTCTGGACAGGACATGGGTTTTATGGTAGCTCAGTCAGTCAGTCAGTCTGTCTGGCACTGTCAAAAAATGTTAATATGTTAAAATAAAGTCAAATACTTGCCTCCGCTGTCCCTGGGAAAATCTCAATTGCATTGATTCGTTGGCTCCTCTCACCTCGTGTTCTTCTCCAAACCCATGGAATGAGAAGGTCAGAGGTCTCTCCCATCTCACCATCTTATCCAATGGGTTTTGAGGAGGTGCAGAGAGAGGACATGAGGAATGAGGGAAATGCATTTGAGATTATCCCCTTGTTTCCTCCATTCCTCACCTCCTTCTCAAAGCACATTGGGGGAGAGGACTGAAGGTTCCTCCCCTCGGGTTCCAATGTACTTTCAAGGAGAGATAAGGATTGGAGGAAACAAGGACAGTAGAAGAAAGAATGTGATATCTAGTTTACACACACACACACACACACACACACACACACACACACACACACACACACACACACACACACACACACACACACACACACACACACACACACACACACACAGAGAGAGAGCTTGAAGAGTTTACTGATTATAATGATTTCATTATTGGCTATTATTATTGTCAATGGTCAATTGACAGAACCCATTGTATTACATTATTGCATTCAATTATTATATCAACTATAAAAAATATAACATCTGATAAAGATCTTAATGATGATAAAGTATTTAGTAAATATCAAAAATGTTCTCACTGTCAAAAGTCACTCTTTAGCTAAAGGATTCACCCTGTATCATATTGATAAAACAGGGGGCTTTGTTCAGTAGAGGAAAGATAGAGGACGGACATCTCTGTTTTTCTCCAGTGAAGGATTTGTTGTCTCGTTTGATCGCAGACACAGATCCATCTTGGCCCAGGCGATTTGCTCAGCGTCACAATCCAAACTGAAATGTCACTTCAGCTCTCTGCCAACTCTTGTCAAGGATCGCTCCCACTCCTACCTGTCCAATACCATACACACACACAGGTCATTGTAAGGGCTATTCAACCTCACCTGTTCACTACCATCTCTCAGGAAGCTCCCTGAAATTGTCTGGCCTAGCTCCAATTATATACACACACACACACACACACACACACACACACACACACACACACACACACACACACACACACACACACACACACACACACACACACACACACACACACACACACATTTTTTCCCATCACCACAAGGGTAAGCAAGCAATTTCAACCAATCTGACACCTTGTATAGGCTCACCCCTTTTTCTCTCTTTCCTCTTTCTCTCTCACCATCCACCGCCCTCCTTTTCTCTCCTCCTCCTCACCTGTCAGGATGCAGAGGAGTCCATTTCCTTGTGAGAAGAGGAACTATTTGCAGTTCGTTAAGGGTAGTTCTACTGTTATGTCCTGCCGAAGACTCTGGACAGAATCTATTAATACACTGGCCCCCATTGGTGAGTGAGCACAGTGGTGTGAAAATGGTTATTGCTGGGGCAAAATTGCTGTGGCTTAATTTATTTTGTTTTTGTCACATACACCAGATAGGTGCAGTGAAAGGTGAAGTGAAATGTGACCCGTTTCAGGAAATTAGGCGTATGTCGCAAGTCACGACATCACAGGAGAGCCATTAGATTATATGTATATATTTTTTAATCAAATACGTTTTTTGTCAGAAATGCCTTCTGGAACATGTGAACTTTCATGTGCCTTAATAACAAACTTGTATGCCATCTGTAAATATAAATGAAATTGTTAAATTCCGAGCCTTGTTGGTTAATCCACAGAAAAAGTCAGCAACCTTCCCAATAGCCATGATTGGTTGAGATAATGAGTGGGCTGGACATGCCGAGAGGAGAGTTCGGATTGGGCTGCCATATAGAAGGCTTCTGTCTATTTGAACTGGTCAGTATGTGTTGGTAATCCTGTCGAACACATAAAAAAAATGTATTGTGTAGTGGAGCTGCATAAGTGTTGCTCTCCACTTTCTGGAGGATCGAGTTTTGAAATCAGTGGAATTAGAGTATGTTAGCTAAAGAGACGGAGAAAACACCTGTCTCCGGATTACATCTTCAAACTAAGGGCAACCGTAGCATGCCATCCGTGACAGGGAGACGAGTCCATCATGCATGATGATGTATATGGATAAGATAGTCTAGCTAGCTACATTTTCAGATATTACACGTTTCTAATTTTGACAGAAAGTGGTTTCATTTCAAGCTAATGTGTACTGTTAGCTAGCTAGCAAACGTTAGCTGGCTGGCTCCCTAGCTAACGTTATGTGTATGACGTTATTATTCGTATCCCAGAATCGTTTGCTTTGCTAGTTAGAGTCAAATGTTCGTTAGCTACCATTGAACCTGGTTGGTTAGCTCCCAGCAGATTCATGCAGGGTAGTAATGTTGAGGAACCTTCATTGTTGTTTAACCTCTATGGGCTAGGTGGGACGCTTGCGTCCCACCTACTCAACAGCCAGTTGAATCCTGTGGCGCGTTATTCAAATACCTTAGATATGATATTACTTAAATTTTTCAAAAATATGACTATTTTACACCATTTTAAAGATAAGACTCTCGTTAATCTAACCACACTGTCCGATTTCAAAAAGGCTTTACAACGAAAGCAAAACATTAGATTATGTCAGCAGAGTACCGAGCCAGAAATAATCAGACACCCATTTTTCAAGCTAGCATATAATGTCACATAAACCCAAACCACAGCTAAATGTAGCACTAACCTTTGATGATCTTCATCAGATGACAACCCTAGGACAGTATGTTATACAATACATGCATGTTTTGTTCAATCAAGTTCATATTTATATCAAAAAACAGCTTTTTACATTAGCATGTGACTAGCATGTGACTAGCATTCCCACCGAACACTGCCGGTGAATTTACTAAATTACTCACGATAAATGTTCACAAAAAGCATAACAATTATTTTAAGAATTATAGATACAGAACTCCTCTATGCACTCGATATGTCCGATTTTAAAATAGCTTTTCGGTGAAAGCACATTTTGCAATATTCTCAGTAGATAGCCCGGCATCACAGGGCTAGCTATTTAGACACCCAGCAGGTTTAGCACTCATCAAAGTCAGATTTACTATAAGAAAAATGTTATTACCTTTGTTGTCTTCGTCAGAATGCACTCCCAGGACTTCTACTTTAATAACAAATGTTGGTTTGGTCCAAAATAATCCATCGTTATATCCAAACAGCGGCGTTTTGTTCGTGCGTTCTAGACACTATCCTAAAGGGTAAATAAGGGTGACGAGCATGGCGCAATTCGTGACAAAAGAATTCTAAATATTCCATTACCATACTTCGAAGCATGTCAACCGCTGTTTAAAATCAATTTTTATGCCATTTTTCTCATAAAAAAGCGATAATATTCCGACCCGGGAATCTGCGTTTAGATAAACAGACAAAGGAAAAGAAAGCATTCAGTCGAAGCGGGCACGCGCCTAAGCCCATAGTACTCTGAGTGGCCACTTGCCAAAAGCGATAAAGTGTTTCAGCCAGAGCCTGCCTCGATATCGTTCAACTTTTTCCCGGGCTCTGAGACCCTATGGAAGACTTAGGAAGTGTCACGTTATTGCACAGATCCTGAGTCTTCAATAAAAAGAGCCAAGATGAAACACTACTTCTCAGACAGGCCACTTCCTGCTTGAAATCTTCTCAGGTTTTGGCCTGCCATAGGAGTTCTGTTATACTCACAGACACCATTCAAACAGTTTTAGAAACTTTAGGGTGTTTTCTATCCAAAGCCAATAATTATATGCATATTCTAGTTACTGGGCAGGAGTAGTAACCAGATTAAATCGGGTACGTTTTTTATCCAGCCGTGTCAATACTGCCCCCTAGCCCTAACAGGTTAACTAGCTAACGTTAGCTGGCTGGCTCATTAGCTGACGTTACGTGACGTGTGTGGTCTTACACCTTGTTTACCTAGCTAGGTTCAAAAAAGCGTAATGAAATTGTTACCAGCAGAGCTGGTTAGGCTGTTTTCATGTTATCTAGAGGTAAACAAATCATCGGCCAGAGCATCAAGTGTGCGCACTGAACGCTCTGAGAGTGAAACGAGATGGGTGGGGATAAAGCTCAAGAGGGTGTGAACGATGCTGAATGGGTGTAGACTAAGAAGAGCTCTTCACTAGGTACCAAAACTATTCAAAGTCCATTTTCGCAAAAGTGAGTTTACAAGTTTATCAACTTTCAAAGCAGAATTACATTCCCATTGTTCCTAAAAAAAAATGCAGTGTATGATATACCATTTTGTAGCTCTGAGTCTCTACTTTTATCCAATGTAAAAAAAAAACACAATTTGAAATGTTGCTACATAAGACCAAATCCAGGTGTTGAGTCACAAATGTGTTGTTTTATAAGATTAGCCAATGAAGTATGGTGCACCTGGAGCACGTTGACAGATGTTTCACCATGTCGGCTTAGGTATTCAAACCAACGAGCTTTCGGTTACTGGCCCAACGCTCTAACCGCTAGGCTAATACTTTATCTCTTTTTGTCCATTTCACATTCACTGACAGGATGGGTCTCCTTCAAATGAGCATATGTCACCAACTCCCCATCTGGGACATATGAGGGTTTCATCTTAACCTCGTGTCACCAAATACTACACAGTCACCCTCTCTGTCCCAATCTGGTCGGCATATGGCTGGTTTATGACCACTGGCCAGAGAAGGCCACTGGCCAATAGCAGACTGTTTAAGACTGAGGACCCACCATCTGCTTTGCAGAAGATCACAGCTAATACTCTATATGATGATGTAGATCATAGCTAGCACCTCTTAATATGATGTTTATGCATCAAAGCTTGCAACATGAAACACATACATATTGCATGAATTCAATCCCATTCCTCTAAAACTAGTGTGATCTCAATTAATGAAACACACATACACACACACACACACACACACACACACACACACACACACACACACACACACGGTTCTTTACAGCTTTGTAAAAGCAAATGAGAGGGAAGGAAAGCAAAGGATGGTTGTTAGCAGAAAACGGGCTAAAAATCAACTAGCTCTCACAGTTTTACGTCAGAATTTGACATTCATCCATGTTTTTCAAAGATCAAATTTCTAAGTCGTTCCAAACGTCAAAAAGTGTTTAAGGTTAAGTTTAGGCACTAACTCTGAATGGTTAAGGTATGGATTAAGGTTTGGTATATGATTCAAACATGCAACCTTTGGCACCGGAGGCTGATGCTTAAACTCACAGACACCATTCAAAGAGTTTTAGAAACTTCAGGGTGTTTTCTATCCAAATCAAACCATTATATGCATATTCTAGTTACTGGGCAGGAGTAGTAACCAGATTAAATCGGGTACGTTTTTTATCCGGCCGTGCAAATACTGCCCCCTATCCCCAACAGGTTAACAGAACTCATATGGCAGGCCAAAACCTGAGAAGATTCCAAACAGGAAGCGCCCTCTCTGACCATTTATTGGCCTTCTACACCATCTCTATCCAAAACAAAGGATCTCTGCTGTAACGTGACATTTTATAAGGCTCCCATAGGCTCCCAGAAGGCGCCAGAACGTTGAATGATGACTTTGCAGCCCATGGCTGAAAAACAGTAGGGCATTTGGTAAGTGGTCGATCTGAGAACAATGCGACGGGGGCGCGCGTGCACGAGACGACTCCATGTTTACATTTTCAGTCTTTGAACGAAAACAGGGTTTCCCGGTCGGAATATTATCGCTATTTTACGAGAAAAAAAAGCATAAAAATTGATTTTAAACAGCGTTTGACATGCTTCGAAGTACGGTAATGGAATATTTTGAAATTGTTTGTCACGAAACGCGCCGGGCGCGTCACCCTTCGTTACCCTTCGGATAGTGTCTTGAATGCACAAACAAAACGCCGCTATTTGGATATAACTATGGATTATTTGGAACCAAACCAACATTTGTTATTGAAGTAGAAGTCCTGGGAGTGCATTCTGATGAAGAACAGCAAAGGTAATCCAATTTTTCTTATAGTAAATCTGAGTTTGGTGAATACCAAACTTGGTGGGTGTCAAAATAGCTAGCCTGTGATGGCCGGGCTATCTACTCAGAATATTGCAAAATGTGCTTTCACCGAAAAGCTATTTTAAAATCGGACATAGCGATTGCATAAAGGAGTTCTGTATCTATAATTCTTAAAATAATTGTTATGTTTTTTGTGAACGTTTATCGTGAGTAATTTAGTAAATTCACCGGAAGTGTTCGGTGGGAATGCTAGTCACATGCTAGTCACATGCTAATGTAAAAAGATGGTTTTTGATATAAATATGAACTTGATTGAACAAAACATGCATGTATTGTATAACATAATGTCCTAGGAGTGTCATCTGATGAAGATCATCAAAGGTTAGTGCTGCATTTAGCTGTGGTTTTGGTTTTTGTGACATTATATGCTAGCTTGAAAAATGGGTGTCTGATTATTTCTGGCTGGGTACTCTGCTGACATAATCTAATGTTTTGCTTTCGTTGTAAAGCCTTTTTGAAATCGGACAGTGTGGTTAGATTAACGAGAGTCTTGTCTTTAAAATGGTGTAAAATAGTCATATGTTTGAGAAATTGAAGTAATAGCATTTCTAAGGTATTTGAATATCGCGCCACGGGATTCCACTGGCTGTTGACTAGGGTGGAACGCAAACGTCCCACCTAGCCCAGAGAGGTTAAGCCCATCCACAATGTCCTAGCAAAACCCTAACCAACTTGCAGGTAACAGCGCTCACTGTTGCCCCTCGTGGCCGGTTTCCAAGTAATCTCCCGACGTCCTCAGACATAGATCAACGTCCAATACTGACTTGTATCACAGGTGACCTGGCTGCTAAAGATTGTGTGGCCATAGGTCATGATTGTTTTTTGTTGAATTTGCAGCTTATCGGTAAGAACATCATGTCTTAACCCTTGTGTAGTCTTAACATTCTGTTTACTCTCCTTGTCCTAAGGGTAAAAAATGACCCGCCTTCACTAAACCCCTAAAATAAAGCAGCTTAATTGAATTTTAAACCCCAAATCTATTTTGCATGAAGAAACAACCTGTCATTCATCACTAACTTTGTGAATTTCTGGGTTTTCCCTCTTCACAATGCAGAAAGACTGCATTTAATCAGTGGAGACCACTTGTTTTTATTACAACACACCTGTCATGATTGTTTTCTTTTCTAAAGTAGAGGTTTATTATTATTATTATTGCTAAACGTACTGCATGGGAGTAAACATAATTTTCTTAGCAAGAGATAGCACTTGTATAGCCTAAGAAAGTAGCAGAAATATGCAGAAAGTAGTTTTGAATGCATTTTATTGAAGGGAAACAATAACAGTCTTTTTTGGCAACATAGTGAAATATTCTCATATACTGTACAATGAGGAATTCAACTACAAAAGACTAGTCTTCTCCTATTTTTTTAACCATTGCCCCCACCAACAAGGTGTATAAACAACAATAATAAATAAGAATAAAATAAGATAATAGATACGAAACAAAAGCGTGAAGAACATAAATCAATCAACTCTAATTAGCACATGTAGGACAGTATGCAAGTGTGTGTGCATGGACTTTGCAGATGTATTTCTCACATGTGCAGGACATGTGTTTTACAGTCCCTCTTTGGGGGGCAGAATTGGCATCTCCTCCTCTTGCCTGCCCCAGCTGCAGCCTCAGGTGGATCAGGACAATATTCAGCACCCTGAACAGCTTTCACAAGTGCTGCAGAGCCTTCTGTGTGGGGGAGGCGCTCCCTTCTTTGAATGTGTGGGATTACAAGTGCCTTTCCCAGATGCTCCAGGAACACCCTCCTCTTTGTTGTGGTTGTAGTCCAGGATGATGGCTGGCTTCTTGTCCTCACGATCACTGATCTCTGCCATTTTGTGCAGTGTGCTCAGGAGGACCACATTCTTGTTCGTGTTTGGGAGGTAAGAAACTAGAGTGGTGGTGGGGTGAAGGCAAACTTTGATGAGAAGGCTTCTCTCCCACATGTTGCGAGGAGTGCAGGGGGGAGGTCAGGCTTGTTCTTTCTATCTGTGCCAGGCATGGTGATCTTCCTCTTTAGGAGCTGCTGGCTGAGTTCAATTAGTCGCACACATAATCTCAATTTCTCATTGTGTGTGTGTGTGTGTGTCTTTGTGGTTTTTGTGGTGTGTAAATGATTTTATAACTGCCGGGTCAAAAATGACCCTAAGACAATCTTTGTACCGTGGTGGTGTACAGCTTTCATGGGAATATTAACAAAGGCGATGTTTCACTTTTTCTAATGTTGGGGTCACTCCAGGAAAAGTCATCAAATTTCAAAATATCATTTAGGGAGTTTTCTCTGCTGTTAAACATAGTGGCAGGTCATTTTTGACCATTAAGACAACACAAGGGGTAATATCCTTAAGAGAGATGTCTCATCCTTCCATCCTATTTCACTTGAGTATTTCTCATTAAACTTTGCCTTTAAATATCCATGGTTATAAGGTCTTTGTTTTCTTCATGAGATGTTTTGATAGTGTTTGAGACTGGAAAACTGGAAAACCTTAGCATTGACTGTGTTTCCTCCTGCACATCATTATGTTGGATCTATGACTGTGTTTCTTTTGCAGTTAAAAGTAAAACAATATCAGAACTTTCTAATAAGGTTGACATCAGGGAGGTGACCTAGAACCCGATGGTCACTCTGACAGAGCTCTAAAGATCCTCTGTGGAGATGGGAGAAACTTCCAGAAGGACAACCATCTCTGCAGCTCTCCACCAATCAGGCCTTTATGGTAAAGTGGCCAGATAGAAGCCACTCCTCAGTAAAAGGCACATGATAGCCCGCTTGGAGTTTGCCAAAAGGCACCTAAACACTCTCAGACCATGAGAAACAAGATTCTCTGGTCTGATGAAACCAATATTGAACACTTTGACCTGAATGCCAAGCGTCACGTCTGGAGGAAACCTGGCACCATCCCTACAGTGAAGCATGGTGGTAGCAGCATCATGCTGTGGGCATATTTGTCAGCGGCAGGGACTAGGAGACTAGTCAGGATCAAGGCAAAGATGAACGGTGCAATGTACAGAGAGATCCTTGATGAAAACCTGATCCCAGAGCACTCAGGACCTCAGACTGGGGTTCACCTTCCAACAGGACCACACAGCCAAGACAATGCAGGAGTGGCTTCGGGACAAGCCTCTGAATGTCCTTGAGTGGCCCAGCCAGAACCTGGACTTGAACCCGATTGAACATCTCTGAAGAGACCTGACAATAGCTGTGCAGCAACGCTCCCCATCCAACCTGACAGAGCTTGAGAAGATCTGCAGAGAAGAATGGGAGAAACTCCCCAGATACAGGTGTGCTAAGCTTGTAGCTTCATACCCAAGAAGACTCAAGTCTGGTGCTTCAACAAGGTAGTGAGTAAATTGTCTGAATACATATGTAAATGTGATATTTCAGTTGTTTTTATTTTTATAAATTAGCAAACATTTCTAAAAACCTGTTTTTGCTTTGTCATTATGGGGCATTGTGTGTAGATTGATGAGGGGAAAAAACAATTTAATCAATTTTAAAATAAGGCTGTAACTTGTGGAAAACAAAATGTGGAAAAAGTCAAGGGGTCTGAATACTTTCTGAAGGCACTGTAAATAATTCTGCATTCAGAACAGTACCTTTCCTGGTCTCTTCACATTCGCAGCCGAGTGAAGACTGGCTATGGAATAGAAGTGGCCATAGTTTCTTGGCAGAGGTACAGAATGTTCTAGAAAGGGCTTAAGTCCCATCTGTTCTGGTGTTTATAATTAGTGGTGAACACTGAGGGAGGAAATTAATCCAATTTGACAAAACACCTCTAACAAACCGCATAAAATGGCCAGGCACGGTGATTAGAAACGCTGCACAACAGAATGAATCATCCACAGTGTCCCAGTAACAGTCGTTTACACAATAAAAGGAAAGCAGAAATAGAGAATGACACTGCAGAATTACACAGTGGGAGTAGATGTAAGGGTTCTCTTTTCCCCTAAGACACACAGATACATAAACACACACATGCGCACAAACGTGTGTAAAAAATGTACATGTACACACACACGTGTACACACACACAAACATGTACACACACACACACACACACACACACACACAAACATGTACACACACACACACACACACACACACACACACACACACACACACACACACACACACACACACACACACACACAGTAGTAAGAGAGAGTCGCAGAGGTGGAGGAGGCATACTTGGGTAATGACGTGTAAATAAAATATCCTCTCTCTCAGACAGAAGCAACGCTGCAGCCTTCTGGCTGAATTGAATCCCCATATTCACCTCCCGCTCCTCTCTTAATGCTCATCGCCTCTCATACTGTAGCCTCTTATGATGCCAGAGGAACTGTACCCTCAGCCACACACACACACACACAAAACCTTAACCCTAAACTTAACCCTAAAATAACCTTTTTCCTTGTGGGGACTGGCGAAATGTCCCCACTTGTCTGAATTTTAACTTGTTTTACTATCCTTGTGAGGACTTCTGGTCCCCACAAGGATAGTCAAACTAAAAACACATTTACACACAAGCCCATGCTTGCAGGACACACATACCACTCTATCAACAATCAACAGATCCTATCATCTAGTCTTTGTGTCTTTGTGGTGTCAGAAATGTAGGTGTAGTTTGGCAGTTGATGGATCTTTGAGACAGAGAATGTGAGACTAATGGTGGACTGTGTATTGATCTTGTAGTGACACTACATGGAGGCACATTTGGCAGAGTGTTGATCTCACCAGATTGTTAATTACAGTAGGCAGATTGTGAAGCTTGACTTAAAAATGTCAGATAGTTTGTGATTGTGGCATGTTACCAGAAATGTGTGGTTGCATAGATAGCAGCAATTGTGTTGTGTGGTTGTGTATGTGCTGACATCGTTTTCAAATGTAAATTCCCGAACTACAATTCTCACTGTTACATTCAGATAAGACATTGGTTTGCATTGTTTCCAGTGTGAAATCATATTACAGTAACCAGGTGAGGTCCACCAGTCATGTCTCCACAGCCAAGATTAATTGACCAACTCACAGGTTTGGTCCGCTGTGTGGTGTGTCCATCATCACCTCATTACATAGGCATCGCTCACTGTCGGCCTACACGCACACAACCACATTGCTCACTGTCAGCCAGTTCTAGGATGTGTTCAGACAGTCACCCTATGAATGACTCAGCCGAACCCGAGATGCACTGTACAGCACATGTTACAGCTCACACGTTACGGCTCAGACATGTTATAGCTCACCAAATCTCTGCCGTTCCTCTCCTCCACCTTCACACAGATGAAGTGCTCATTGTGTGTGTGGTAACCTAACCTTATAGGTCCACTATGCCTGCGTTTTTTACAAAAGTAACCCAATTCTGATCTTTTTCACGAATTGGTCTTCTGACCAATCAGATCAGCTCTGAAAAAGACCCGCAGTGAAAACATCTGATGTGATTGATCAAAAGACCAATTAGTGGAAAAATAGCAGAATTGGGCCGTCTGAGTAGACTAGACTACGCCACCTTCTGTTTCTTGAGGGGAAGGATCTCAACCTTTAAAGCCTGGCCAGATCACCAGATGAGGCAGTTTTAGAAAATGCAAAATGGCAGTTTTATCACAGTGTTGAAATAGTTTCACAAGGGTTAGGAAATGGATGGCCGTTTCATACGTATAAAATACTCTATCCGGTCTAGTCGACCACCAGACAGTCTCAGCACTGCATCCCTGAGGAGCTGGAGCCTGCTCCCAACCCCTGACCACAGGCACCTGCAGAAAAAGAAAGAAAGGTCTAATGAGGAAGGATGCAAATTCCTAAAACAAAACTACAACAAGGCAAGAGCATTTAAATATTGGAACATGCATGAAATCGTATCACTACAAAAACACCTGGTAAGAAAATACCCCCCCACCAACACACTAAAATGTATGCAATGAATAGAGCGCGGGAACATCAACCCAGCTTGCCCTACCAAGACACAGTGTGCGCCGGATCATCTGCGGGCGGTGGCCGACTAGAGGGAGAGAAACAGACAATCCACAAGATCAGTGTGGAGGAACGAGAGCGCCGATGAATGAAATTCACAGTACTTTGTTGGAGCTTCTGTAGGCAACAATCTGGGAAGCACCGTTAATTCAACCATAGAAAAGCTAAACAATTAAATCACACACACAACAATGTTTCTGTATATATGAATACTCTAAAGGAAAAAGTGATTTGTACATGTTTTGCAAGTGCTGTACATGCTCCTGGACTGGCTCCCTGTCCACCATCCCTCCAATTGGACTTTAGTTGCGAGAGGAGTTAAGGCCTGTAGTCCGGCCGTGTCCTGGATCAGGCGATACCCTGGCATACCCTAAACACAACACTGGATTAATTCACATTACAACATTTCACACATTACGACATGCGACAGAGAAAATGGGTGTAAATACCTGGACTACAGAGCTCCGTACACACACAACCCCAGCACAGCGGCATGTTACCTCTCAAACCATTCTGTGTTTTTTGGGGGGAGGGCAACCAACTTTAAAGGGCATTACCACCACCAACTGGACTGGAGTGTGGACCAGAGACAGGGAAGATCTAAATCCTACCCATTATTCTCATCTCCCTAAGGAAACGAAAAACAAAATTAAACAATACATCCCCTGAAGATTGTCAGTAGTTCACTTATACTTGGCTCTTCAACACCATTACTCCTCCAATCTAATAACAATCGCTCCCATATTGCTGGCACTGAAATAGCATGTGTTCCACTGTCTCCATCTCCTCCTGACATTGATCACACCTCCCTGTCGGATGTTTTTCTACCAATTTCAATGTACTGTTGAGCCTTCTGTGTCCCAGTCTCAGCCTTCTGATTACACCTTCTTCCCTTCTCTCTCGACCCGAGGACCTCCCTGCCCCCAACTTTTCCTGGATCTTATACAGGTGTCTTCCCTTTCTCTCCCTGTTCCAAAACTCTTACCATTTGTTTTTAACCACTGATTGACATTTCCATAGCAACACTAGCACGTTTGAGAGCCTGCTTGGCGAGAACATCCACCCTGCTCATTCCCCTCTACTCCCACATGAGCTGGTACCCAGAGGAACCTCACAAATACCCCCATCGGTCTCACCCTAAACAGGCACTGCAAAATCGTATACAATACATCTTGTCTGCTCCGTGACACAATGAATTTAAGCTCAATAGCACTGCACATGAGTCAGAGCAGATGACTACCCTGTCTGGCCTCATATCCTCCGCCCACTCTGTAGCCGAGAGCATAGCCAGCAACTCCATTGTGTATACAGACATTGTGTCACTGCAACCTGTAACTCAGGAACACTAAGAGCTGCACCTGTTCTCCCTTTTTTTAGGGTCGTTAGATCCGTCAGTGAATATATTCCGGATAGCATAGTACTGGGTTCCTTAACGTTCACTTACAACATTTACTGGATCTACTCCTTCCTCACCAGCTCGTATCCTCTCTAGCAACCCCAGGGCTATCATTGGCTAAGGACTCTCTCAAACCAAAGCATAAATGCCTTTAAATACTCCACACTGCCCACTCATTCACACCTGTGGGAAATTAGAACTGATTGTTCTTGGGTCTCTACTATGGGTGCACCACTACTGTGTGGGGAATGTAGCTGTCAGCCAGGTAAACACTCATGCTGGACTGGGCTTGGGCACCACATGTGGTTGATTCTGTGTGTGTGTGTGTGTGTGTGTGTGTGTTTGTGTACCAGCTAGAATAAAACATGCAATCTCATACCCCCCACCCACACACGCATTCACATACACCTCCTACCCTAAACTCAACCTGTCTTCCCATCCCACCCCTTGTTATAAAGGTGTTGTGATGAATTGAGTTGTTTTAAACACCTATGTGGCTGTTTCTCGAATCCCTTGCATACCGATATACCACCACAGGAGAGAGGAGGGAGTTAAACACAGGGCTGGCCTGATGACAGACTATAAATAATATCCCTGTGTGTCAGTGGAAAGGTAATGTATGGCTCTACGCAGCTGTGTAAATAGGATAATGGCTAATGTGTTTCTGTGTGAGTCTGCACATGGGGTGTTCGGCTACGTGTCGCTCGGCCAAGATTTGTTAGTCGGGAATGCAGGCCTATAGCCGTACATTTTACCTTCATAATAATGAGTGGGCTGGTAAATAATTCAAAGGGAATTCTACATGCAGAACGATAAGTTATTGTGTTTCTGTGGATCCATTAGTCTTCATAGGGGCTAATCTGTTCTGTGGTGTAATGGGGTATATGGGGCTCTGAGGGTATAATGGGAGTCAATGGCATTTCCTGGATGTGACTAACCCTTAGGTTCTCACACTCACACACACACACACACACACACACACACACACACACACACACACACACACACACACACATTTTCTGCAGATTTAACAGAGCAGTAGGGGTTCACAATAAAAGCCCATAAGCCTGAATGAATTCACTGGCTCCGTTCCTCACCAAAATATGCCTATTTATCTAAGTAAGCTACATGTAATCTGCTCTATATGACGTGACTTCATTGTGAATAATGTGATTTAAGAAGCTTCTCTCAATATTAATACGCAAAGTGGTAATGCACATCAGTGGGATACTCCTGGTATGTTGTCATACATATTCATGCTCTGGGAATCAAATCAAAGTTTATTGGTTGGGTACCCAGATTTGCAGATGTTATTGCAGGTGCAGCAAAGTACTTACGTTCCTAACTCCTACAGTGCAGAAATATCTAGCAATACAATAACAAAAGGTTTAAAAAACTTCTTGTCTTTTTTTTTTACAAGAAATTCATAAATAATTGTATAAATAAATAATAAGAAAGAGGAGGGAGGTTTGCCGTAAGTGCATTCGTCTTCATGGCAGTCTGTGAGATGCGTTTGGCTTTGATCATTAAGTTAGGCTTCATGACAGATTAAAGAGATCATAATCAGGCTAATATGGTAAACAGCTTTGACAAAGTGCCATTCTCTATAATCACAGCAAAACCAGAACAGACTGCCAGAAACGCAACTCAGGTGCACTTACAAACGCTCCATAATTGGTGGTGTCCACTACTATTACAGTTGAATGACCAATTCATTTTGAAGTTGATTCATGTATACCAGTGATCACAAACCATGGTTATGGAAATCCACAAAGTATGCCTTTGTGCCAGCAATTGATTGTTTTCACCACCTAACCATCAATACCTTGAAACGCTGAATCAGGTCTGTCACTACTTTTTCCTAGGCTAGACCAAAGACCTGCACTGCTCTCTGGGAACAGGATTGGAGACAATTCCTTTAGAACTTTATATTCCATATACAGTGGATCCTATTGTCTTGAGAAATTAACAAGCATCAACCAAGGGAATCAATCAAACCCCTTTGAAGTGTTGACGCTTCAAATGTCAACCAGGCAGATTGTCATTTATTATTGACAATGCATGAAATTGTCTTGATAATGAACATCATTGAGTTATGCCTTAATCAAAATGACAGCTTATGTTGTAGTAAAAGTTGCTATTATTTCTGTTGTCAGACCAGGCCATACTATTCTCCTCTGAAGTTGATTTGGATAAATGGCTTCATTACCAGTGCTCGACTTGGGATGGAAGAAGTCCATTAGACTATGTTCACCGAAACTCACAAATGACATTATGCTATAGAGACCTCTGATTATTCACTGTTAACGGTTTATTAACATTTTTCCATGACTTCTCCATTACTTTTAAACCACATTTTTGTAACTATTATTATAGCCTACATGAAAAAAATAAGTATTATTGACATTGGAAAGCTGCTTTGTCCCATGTAGACCGACCGTCTCCTGCCGTTGTCAAGGCACTTAGCCTCCCACACATAGAACTGCACTGTTAGTCACATGTTGATAACATGTGGTCAACCCTCCATCTGGAGAGCTCCTGGGTGTGCAGGCTTTTTCAACATTACAACCTAATACTTTTGTCTTTAGAAAATTATTCCCTCATTCAATAAATCAGGGATCAAATGGATAAGGTAGGCTACTTCAAAACAAAAAAGGTATTCTATCTAACTAGATATGTTTACATATTAAGCTCAAATATCCATGTTTTGGTGGAGATCTATGCACAGCAAATTATTTGTCAATTAGGCTATTAGAATGTTTTTTTTTTACGTTGACACAATCACATGGCTACTGTTTAAAAAAGGGGACGGTGCATATCTACTTAGTCTCTACAGTGCCGGTGGAAAGGCAACAATAAAATGAATGCTTAGTTAGCTATAGTTAACTAGAGTGATAACTGCTACAAGTCATGTTTTGAATTGGTGATCTAGTTATTCTGTCTGTCATTATTTTATACCTGCTGCTGAAATGCCCTCTCGGAAAAAAGGCCCACTCGCACTGCCACACATGCAGCACCAAAGACATGCACTGGAAGGGTCATTCCAATAATGGCTGATACGTCGTTTTTTAATTGATTGATCATATTTAAAAATGTGTTTTCATGACATTAACAACAATTATGAAACTAATTTCCATTACTTTTCATGACCTTACAAACCCTCACTTGGCAACTTGGAACAGCGCATTATGCCATTCAGGCTGGCACATTTTCAATTTGCGCAATCTCCAACAGCCTACTGTCGCTCACAGATTCACAGACTAGCGACAAGTAAACTTGAACAAAGTGGAATCAGGAAATGAATGCCCACTCTACTATTAAATTCCCACTCTACTATTGCTATTAAATGAAGATCTCACCTTCATTCCACTTTGATCAACCCTTTTTGCCTCAGCGTGTGAATCTGGGCAAGTGATAGGCTACTTTGTTTTTATAGAGGAGCCAGTACGAAATTCCACAAAAATTAGAAGTGCCAGTACAGCGTTCCGGACAGCTCCGGCCCAAGTCAAGCCCTGTTCATTAGCAGACAACACTATGGATTCTGGGAGGAGGGAGAGAAGGGGTGAGAATTAAGCAACAAGGCACGAGGGGTTGTGGTATATGGCCGATATACCACAGATAAGGGCTTTTCTTATGCACGACGCAACGCCGAGTTTCTGGATACAGGCGTTAGCCGTGGTATATTGGCCATGTATCACAAACCCCTGAGGTGCCTTATTGCTATTATAAACTGGTTACCAACATAATTAGACCAGTAAAAATATATGTTTTGTCATACCCGTGGTATACGGTCTGATATACCACGGCTGTCAGCCAATCAGCATTCAGGGCTGGAACCACCCAGTTTATGAGCTATATATACACATTGAACAAAAATACAAAAGCAACATGCAACGATATCAAAGATTTTACTGAGTTACAGTTCATATGAGGAAATCAGTCAATTGAAATACATTTATTTGGCCCTGATCTATGGTTTTCACATGACTGGGAATACAGATATGCATCTGTTGGTCACAGACACTTTAAAAGAAATGAGCCTCACAATGAGCCTCAGGGTCCCATCACGGTATTTCTGTGCATTCAAATTGCCAATCAATTAAAATGCAATTGTGCTCATTGTCCGTATCTTATGCCTGCCCATGCCATAACCCCACCGCCACTATGGGGCACTCTGTTCACAACGTTGACATCAGCAAACCACTTGCCCACACGACACCATACACGTGGTCTGCGGTTGTGAGGCCGGTTGAACGTCCTGCCAAATTCTCTAAAACGATGTTGGAGGTGGCTTATGGTAGAGAAATGAACATGAAATTATCCGGCGTTTTGGTTTACATCCCTTTTTACATCCCTTTCCAAGCACACTGTGTTTACCTTGGGAAATAAAAATGTAAATTTGAGCCCGCAGAAATCCACAGATCGAGAGTTTGCTTGGTTACCTTCAAGTGTCAGTCAACAAACACATGGATAATATTGTGATGAATACAGAGAGGCCCCTCAGTCAATGAGTCCAAGGCTAACAGAAATAGATTTGTTTTGCGCTGTGTTTCACAGACTGTCCTGGTTATCTTTCTCTAGAGACCACCTAGTTCCCATTGCTCTGTGAGAATGTTGAATATTAGGAGAGGACTAGAGGTCTGAGTTTTCTTTATTCAGGTACAGGACTTCGCCAGAAGTCATCCATAGGACTAGAGAATCAGCCAAACAGGGTGATGGAGGGCACAGGAGGTTGGTGGCACCTTAATTGGGGAGGACGGGCTCGTGGTAATGGCTGGAGCGGAATTATCAAACACATGGTTTGATACCATTCCTTTCGTTCCGCTACAGATATTATTATGAGTTGTCCTCCCCTCAGCAGCCTCCACTAGCGGAGGGCTACTAGGAAAGAAATGGGTCAGTCAAGTGTGTCTGTTTGTTTCTGTGTGTGTGCGTTAGGTGAGACACGGGCCAGCGAGGACTCACCGGCAGAGCCAGGACCCCAGAGGACAGCAACATCTGCCAGACACATCGTGGCCTCGTCCCCCCTGGGTGTCCATGTGTCTGTCAGCACCTCGTCTGTCCAGGGATGAGGTGAGGATGAGGGGTTAGGATGAAGGATAAGGTCGAGGCATTGGGGGGGTTGACCGGAGGGAGCAGGGGGACCTTGTTCACCCCTGGAACATTGGTTTGACAAGCCTATCCGCTGCTGGCCTATGACCTCAGACTTGGCAGGTGTGTGTTTGAGAGAGGGGAGGATGAGAGGAGGATGAGACTGGGGATGAGATTAGAACACTGTACATAGCCATAATATGACATTTGAAATGTCTCTATTCTTTTCAAACGTTTGAGCGTAATATTTACTGTTCATTTTTTATTGTTTATTTCACTTTTGTTTATTGTCAATTTCACTTGCTTCGGGCAAATTTAAACATGTTTCCAATGCCAATAAAGCCCTTTAAATTGAATTGATTGGGAAAAGAGAGACAAGGAGAGAGGGTGAGGACCAGCAGAAGAAACATTAACAGCCACACACACACACTCCTGATCTGTGTCTCAGCTAGCAGCCATATGGAATTCTTCAGGAAGCACCAAAACACAGTGGTGAGGTTACAGGCTGAGTATAACAATCACAATCCTCTATACAAAGTCTGACCTTTAGATGTACAGCAGGTTTAAACCATGTACAACAGGTTCTTCTACCTGATGAGGACTCAGATGAGAGCCAAATTCCAGAGGAGACTGTGTATATGCATGTGGTGTGTGTGTGCAGGGTTGGGTAGATTACTTTCTAAATGTAATCAGTTACAGTTACTAGTTACCTGTCCAAAGTTGGAATCGGTAACATCATTTTTGTATTACCCCAAACTCAGTAATCTGATTACATTCCGTTACATTTAGATTACTTTCACCTTAAGAGGCATTAGAAGAAGACAAAAATGTATGTTACCAATTGAACGACATCTATTGCAGGATACATCAATGTTAAAGTTTACATAGCTGGCCGTATATGGATGTTACATTTTACTTTATGGGTTGGTTATGTAGGCTTCTTCTACCCCATCGCTTTCTACTACATATAATATGATTAAATGATATCTTTACATTAAAAACCAAAGTCTATCAGAATTCCAGTCATTACAATAAATGTTATATCCCTTGATCTTCAAGAATAGGACTTGGAAATATGGAAGTATAGATTAGCCAAATTGTTTTACCTGAGCATAACCCCAGAACAAAGGATTTATTAGCCAGCCCTACTCTGTTGTTTATTTTGTTGTCATGGAGGACTGATTGGGCTCCTTGATTCCAGTTGAAAAATAAATGCTGCGCTCATGGAATGACATGATTTGAGCACTACTGAAAAGTGTTGTTTACATGTGAAAAATGAATGTCATATGCTGCATTTGCTATAGGCCTGTTGTTTACCTTTTTGTTGGTAACACTGCTATCTTGATAATAGTCCGCTGTTTTAAGGGCAAATCCACCGATGAAACAATAACAAAACAGTCGCCCCGCCTCTGTTTTGGTAAAAAGCAGAGGGATGGGCCTGGAGAAATGTAATCAATCTCAGATTAATAGACAGAGCTATGGATGCAAGGACTGACCATCCATTATATAAAAAATATTGTTTTAACCATGTTATGAGGCTATACAGTGTTTGCTAACATTTACAATGTTTACAAACATTGGAAAAAAACAAGCTTATATTTTGGGTTCTCATGGAGTGTGACAGTTGAACTAAAGCTCATGACAGATTAAATTACATTCTTCAAGAATCAATGGATATATACATCCAAAAAGTTATGTAGCAACTACAGATTGCCCCTTTAAGTCTATCAAAACTGTGCAAGTTAGAGCATGTGTCCATTAGGCCTATGTTTTGTCTTTTATCAGCATGAATTAGATGAATTAAAAGCCCAACTTTTATTCCATAGGCTTGGATCTGCACTATGCAGCTGTTGCAAGAACACATTTTTCACTGGCTGTCCACTGGTTTCAAAAACAATGATTGATAGGCAGCTTAAACGTCTTGAATTCAACCATTATTGGGTTCAAATACACATTTATATCTGTGAACAGCCATCCACAACAACCACAATCCGTAAGGCGCAAATAGCAAAATGAGAGAGCAGCAGTGTGATTGACATCAATGCGCTAAGTACTGTAGATATCAATAATAAGTGATATCCGTATCGCCGTAGACTACACTGCTGTTATCCTTACCTTCAAGCATGTATTCAAGTTGGATCATCTTTGGATGCCGACAGCAGTTGCTCCATTGGGAGACACAGCTTGGACTGTATCCTACAAAAGCCTATTCCTGCTCTTTTCCCACGATCCATCAAACACATTCGGTGTGTCATCATACTGGTTTCTGACTTGTGGTCAGACTCGCTCAGATGGAACAAACTTAAACTTGAGCCTTTTTTCAATGCTGATTTGAATGTCATTGAGAAAACAGAGAAGTGTCAAAAATATTTTTTCTCACAAACATCCTTTCTGAATGTAAAAGTAATCCTCATAGTAATCATCTAGTTTTTAAAAGTATCTGTAATCTGATTACAATATTTTTGCTGGTAACGTAACTGATTAAAGTACCTGTTTATTTGTTACTCCCCAACCCTGTGTGTGTGTGTGTGTGTGTGTGTGTGTGTGTGTGTGTGCGCCTCTTTGTCTCCTGTGTGTGTGAGTGTGTGGCTGTGTGCATCTGAGCGAACAACTAGATGGGGGACAGTCACCCTTCCACTCCCAGTGAGTGATGAGTCAGGGCTTTGTTTACTGATACATTAGAGCAGAGACAGCATTTCCTCGCTAGCATCCCTCTGTGGCCAATTAGCCGTTGGCATTTCAGCTCATTCCCCTGCTAATCATCTCAGTCAATCAGATGTGCTTCACATGAGGTGGATTCATCCAGAACTACGTAAAAGGCTCATGGTTTAGTAAGTGTCTCAAAGATGAGCTAAATCTGTAATTTGGCTACTGTAACAGAAAGAGCTTTATTTGAACATTGTTTGAAGAACAATAGTATTATGTTTAAGTGACCGTGGCAATCTACTCGTTGGACCCTAAGCAACGATGCGGTCCAGTTTGAGGTGTACTTGGTCATGAAAAATACATTATATTCTACCCTATCTATACTCTCTGTCCCTCAATATTTCTTTCTCTTTTTTATTTTGTACTCTTTAGGTCTACTCTTTTATCCCCATTCTGTATATGTCTATCTCTATCTTTTTTCTCTCCTGTTATTGTCTTTCATATTTTGTCAATTCATTCGTTTTCGAGAGCGCTCGGCTGCCACTTGTTGCTGGTGATGTAATCTCGATTAACCCAGAACTAAAGTCTTGTGTAATTGGTCAGATGCTCGATTAAGTTCTGGGTCCATACTTACGAGAAGAGATAGAACACTGATCGGAACGGGAACGAAGAGCTCCAACCTCTCTCTTTGCACGTTAAGGGCAGGTCTATGGGTCAAAATATCCCCTGGCCTTCTGAAATTCAAAAGATGCTAACACCTGGGAAATCGTGATTTGTTCAGAGCACCGGAACTAATGCTACTCGGTATCGCACGCACCAGTTTGTATCATTACGGCGCTACGGTACCATTTATGTTTACGTAGTCTGTCCACGAGAGATTACTGGTGATGAGAGAGCGTTTGTCTCTTGTTCATGATGGTATCACTAGACCAGCGGTTTGATATTCTGAATGTGAAAAGGCAAGGTTAAATAGAAAGAGTTTATTGAATGAGGTCAATGAGTAGTACTCATGTCTATCCCAACCCGGTATGTTCTTGCTCTTCCCCCATTGTTTTTGTTTGACACTTCCAATTATTTTTGATGTGAAACCATATGAATACAATCGAGTATTTTCTCCCTAAATGGATACATAATGAACAAACAAGACAATATTCATATGTTGTCAATCTATCACTTTTACGAGCACATAATGTTAGACGTGCTAAGAAAACGGCTGTCAACAACATGTCCAAATGTAAGAAATCTATTTTTGTCAGGAATGTGTTTATGGAAATGTGTTTGTGGTTGCTGTCATCTTCTCCACCCCGTGTCATCACAACATGTCATTTGATTATTCATGCGTGAATAGATTTATATTACAATAGATTTTTTTTCATCAGTCTTTCTCCAGTCAAGCGTTAATTTTGCCATCTCCTTGAATATTACTGACAGGTGGTAGCCTAAATGTTGCAGCAAATAAGTGCATAACTTTACATTTCCTCTGTCAAGTCCTTTATTGTCTTAAGCTAACAATTCAGACACTTCTAAAGAGCTTTGGTTTTAACAGAGCACAGTCTTGTCTGTTTATAAACAATATTTTTTAAGGAATAGAACCAGACCCGAGAACAAAAGTGATTTATACTGTTCCGGAACATAACCGTTATTTTAAAAGCATGGAAACCGGAGGGCAGGTAGACTAGTGGTTAGAGCGTTTGGCCAGTAGCCGAAAGGTTGCTAGATCAAATCCCCGAGCTGACAAGGTAGAAATATGTCGTTCTGCCCCTGAGAATGGCAGTTAACCCACTGTTCCCCAGACACTGAAGATGTGAATGTCTGTTAAGGCAGCCCCCTGCACCTCTCTTGACTCAGAGGGGTTGGGTTAAATGTGGAAGTCACATTTCAGTTGAATACAGTCAGTTGGACAACTGGCTAGGTATCCCCTAGCCATTATTTTACACTCCGGGCATTTTTTTTACAGTCCCACAAAAAATTCAACAAAGCGCCTCTGCAAAGCCCTCATTGACACTCAGAAACGTATTCCAGTGTCTGCCTGCCTACCAGCTGAAAATCTTTGCCAGTGTGTGTGTGTGTAGGCTACCGGCCCTTCCCCCTCCCTCTGAAGCATGCAAAGTCTACTGTTGCTACTGACATTACAGGCATGATTCACAAATTAGGGAGAGACATTTTTAATTAGAGAACAATGGATTCCCTTTTTCAATGCTAGTTAAGGATACTACAGTTATCACTTTTCACATTGGAAAACTCTCAAACTCTAGGCATTACTGTATGTGTAAGGTAATGGAACTGAGTCATGATCAAAGGCTAGCTCTGGTCCAACGTTAGTTAAGCCAACTCTCTGAAGTTCAAAGACATTCAAAGCTCCTCCGTAGGTATAATTCTGTGGGCCTAATTCAGATAATGTCATAACAACAAGATGCCCAGCACTTCATTCCCAGCGCTCTTCTCACCGGCAACATTTCTGCCGCATGTCGCACCCTACACTAAACTTGTCTGTCCAATGCATGTACATAGCTTGCCCACTCTAAAGCAAGCTACTCTATCCATTGGTGAAGTAATTTAATATCGAGCAAAATGAAAAACGGGCCTAAGGGTCCTTAGACATATTGGTTTGACATTCTCCAAACGCTTAAAAAAAAAAAACATTTTTAAAATCCACCCACCCTTATCTATTTAAGTAAACTTCTGATTAAGTGGTGTCTGGCCTTCTCTTCAACAGTATTTCCGCATTTGTGACTTCATGCACCTTTATCCAAGGGCAACACACTCACCTGTGTTTCATCTTTCAGAATACATTCCCCTGGCGAGTGGAGCTGACCCCAGAGCAAATGCAGATGACAGTGAGCATGTGCCAACTAAGGGTCATGACCTTTTGACTTTTTAGCCTCTTTGGCACAGACATGGGGAGTTATTTGTGCATGTACGGTTGTTTTTCGGCATAGAAATGTCTTTATAAGTTGCTGCCTCTCATCTGCCCTCTCCTGGGGCTCTTTCAGTCAGTCAGTCACAGGATGGCTACTGCAGTTCAGAGGACCTGACCTTGGTACAAAGTACCATCCACTAGTAACATTGCTGCATACCAATTATTTGATCTGTATGGCTAATATGAATACTATGACCGTATGACTAACACTGTATGTAGTTAAGCTTATGTTGTCACTGTTCAGCAGTTGGAGAAGAAAATAAATCCAAGAGAAATTTCATCAGTGCACACTTTATGTCACTGCAATCTTCAGCTTGATGTTGCAATAAATAGCATAAGCAACAACAGACACAAGACCAGAAAAATCCATTCCTAGATTTGTGCTTATGCGGTTGCTTGATTCTGCATGGCCCAATAGCTGAATGGGGTATTGACTGGTAGCTGGTCCACCTGTAGTCTGTAGCCTGAATGTCTGGCGTGTGGACTGGTTTGGCTGCAGAGAGTCTGTCTCATTAACAGGCTCTCTCACAACAGCAGCAATTAACCCGGCCTGGTGTTAAGGAGGAATGATGGGAGGTGTAAATGATCTTACTACTCAGTCTGTGGCATTCCCTATGTAAGATGTCACCCCTATCGGGCTCAACACTCCGTGTACGCTAATCTAGCTAAACATGCTAACCTTTTGCCGCACGCTACGATAATGACGGGTTTAATGTCACGTTGTTGCTCGCTGAGGGGCGGCAAATAACTCCACCGGGGCTTACACAAAAGATTAAGTGGAGTAATTATCCCAGGTGCAATTATGAGTGACATTAGGGTTGATTAGAATAGCCGTTGCTAATGCCAGGGATGACAGTGTACACATTGTTAGGCGAGTGTAAGGGAGCGTTGTTTAATTACAGGTGAGGTGTAATGGATGTGGAGGAGCATATTTCCTAGAATGTTGACAACCCTCATGCAACAGAAGTTTGTTTTATACAAACCTCAATATGTGTTGGTTTGAAAAAGTTGCTAGCCCTTAGCAGGGTAGAATTTTATTGACGATGACGTTAGCAACTGAAATTGTTGTGAATCTGTCGGTGATATGATTGTTGTATACCCTATTCCTAGAGGAGGAGACAAAGGCCCCAGTGATATTTGCTCCAAGACCAGCCTTTTGTCATAGCAAAGGTAACCAAATTAATTCTATATAAGCATTATAGGATTAGGAAATGAAGTAGTTAAATGGACAGTTTAACTTCAACATCCATATTATTAAATATCGTACCTGTACATAACATCATGCATGACTTGGCCCTAAGGCGGAATTTGGGAAGGCATTTAACACAGAGGGAAAAAACAGTAACATGTCTGAACATGCCTGAGTAGGTGATGTATTGATTATAATGAACTGGCCTGAAATTACAGGCCCGTGTCTCCAGTGACACCAGGCCAAGAGGAATGAATAACCCTTAAGTCTCTTCTTGTGTAGAAAAGAGAAGAAGGATGAATAGCTCTTAAGACCAGACTGGTAAGAAACAGACAGAGAGATAGATAAAAAAAAAGAGGGATGAATAACTTAAGATCAGGCTGGTAAGAAAAAGATCAAAAGAAAGAGGAGGAGAATGAGAAAGAAGAGTGAAAAATGTGTCTGCTGAAGCGTAAAATTAGCAATTACACTGGGTGTCATCAGTAATAACTATTTCAGCTTGGATCTGGGGGTTAATGTTGAACAGTGGGACTGTAAATCAGTCGGTTCACCTATGTTCAATCAGGCGGGGAGGGAGTGGTGTGATACAGAGCGCACCCTGGCCCAAAAGCCGCTCCTACTCGCCGATAAGCTAAGATGGCCGCCATCTGCTAGAAAAGCATTTCAGAGGCAATTTATTTTTTAAGACCCATATGCTGACCCCGGCCAAGAAAGTACAAAATTCTATGAAATCACATTGCAGGTTTATCGTGTGTGTGTGTATGTGGAGATGGGTTTATTTGGGGGTTTTGGGTGGGAGGAGGGGTGTTGGGCAGAGGAGGTGGGTTTGTAAGAAGGAGGGGGGCAGGGGCGGTTAAACAGTGTAAATAATGGGGTCATAAGGTCAGAGAATGTGTTGTGTTGAACATGGCAGGTGGAGGAATGGATTTATTTTAGCAGGTCTTCTCAAACTGATTAAATGGGATTTGTGATTACTATTACACAATACGTGGATGTAATCCTTTTGTGTGAGTGTGTGTGCTCTGTAGTGATTAGCAAAGCTAAATTTGATTGGTGGATTCAAATAAAGTATTAAAAATGTGTGTCTGCGTGTCTGAGTGAGTGTGTGTGTGCATTTGTCTACATGTGTGTAGACAAACTTTAGTGGCCCTACCTTCCTCTGAGAAAGCTGAAGCATTGGTACATATTTTGTACAGAGCAGTGCTTGGACTATTGCCTACTTATCTGTGCTCCTCCCTTACAAGGTCATCACAAACTTATAGTCTCCGTTCTCAGCTGCTACTATCTTTCACGGTTCCTAAGGCCAGAACTGAAATGGGGAAAATATAATTTCCTATGATGCTCCTTGGTCTTGGAACAAGCTGCAAAAAACTTTAAAACTGGAGAATTTATGTTGTTAACCATTGTGATTGTTTTTAATGTGCAGTGCAAACGGAAAGTATTCAGACTCTGACTTTTTCCACATTTTGTTATGTTAGCCTTATTCTAAAATTGATGAAATATTTTTTTCCCCTCATCAATCTACACACAATACCCCATAATGACAAAGAGAAAACAGCTTTTTTGAAAAGACAGAAATACCTTATTTACGTAACAATTCAGACCCTTTGCTATGAGACTAGAAATTGAGCTCAGGTGCATCCTGTTTCCATTGATCATCTTTGAGATGTTTCTACAACTTGATTGGAGTCCACCTGTGGTAAATTCAAATGATTAGACATGATTTGGAAAGGCACACACGTCTATATAAGGTCCCATAGTTGACAGTGCATGTCAGAGCAAAAACCAAGCCATGAGGTCGAAGGAATTGTCCGTAGAGCACCAAGACAGAATTGTGTCGAGGTACCGATCTGGGGAAGGGTACCAAAACATTTCTGCAGCATTGAAGGTCCCCAAGAACACAGTGGCCTCCATCATTCTTAAATGTAAAAAGTTTGGAACCACCAAGACTCTTCCTAGAGCTGGCCGCCCGTACAAACGGAAGGGTCTTGGTCAGGGAGGTGATGGTGGACCCGATGGTCACTCTGTCAAAGCTACAGAGTTCCTCTGTGGAGATGGGAGAACCTTCCAGAATAACTATCATCTCTGCAGCACTCCACAAATCAGGCCTTTATGGTAGAGTAGTCAGACGGAAGCCACTCTTCAGTAAAAGGCACAAGACAGCCCGCTTGGAGTTTGCAAAAAGTGACTTAACGGACTCTCAGACCATGAGAAACAAGATTCTCTGGTCTGACAATACCAAGGTTGAACTTTTTGGCCTGAATGCCAAGCGTCACATCTGGAGGAAACATGGCACCATCCCTACAGTGAAGCATCCCCACAGCATCATGCAGTGGGGATGTTTTTCAGCAGCAGGGACTGGGAGACGAGTCAGGATCAAGGGAAAGATTAATGGAGCGAAGTACAGAGAGATCCTTGATGAAAACCTGCTCCAGAGCACTCAGGACCTCAGACTGGGGCGAAGACAACAACCCTAAGCACACATCCAAGACAACGCAGGAGTTGCTTCGGGACAAGTTTTTGAATGTCATTGAGTGGCCCAGCCAGAGCCCGGACTTGAACCCGATCTAACATCGCTGGAGAGACCTGAAAATAGCCTCTGCAGCGACGCTCCGCTTCCAACCTGACACAGCTTGGGAGGATCTGCAGAGAAGAATGGGAGTAAGGGTCAGAATACTTATGTAATAGTGATATTTCCTTTTTTTTTTGCTAACATTTCTTAAAACCTGTTTTTGCTTTGTCATTATGGGGTAATGTGTGTAGATTGATGAGGGGGAGAAAAACAATTTAATCAATTTTAGTATAAGGCTGTAATGTAACAAGATGTGGAAAGTCATAGGGTCTGAATACTTTCCGAATGCACTGTAACCAGGTTCTTCTAGTAAGAGGTTTCTATCCTCAAAGGGTATTTTCCAGGTTAAATAAAGGTTAAAGGACCCCTCCAGAGGAAGTTACCGTCACTATTTTGACTTAATTCTTGTCCTAGTGTGTAAATGCTGGTTTAGTTCCACCCTCTGAACACCGACGTATGGCTCCTTATAAATATTTATTAATTGGGTGTGCACATCTCCACCTTCCTCTGTGTGCACAGCCCATAAAGCCAGGGTCAGGGTAGCTTTGCTAATCATTACGGAGCACAGCACAGCTAGCTAGGACAAGGCGGTGGACCATCCACTCTCTTTCTTCCCTCTTCTGCAACAGAATTGAATGTTGAAGGATGAATACAGAGTTTAGAGGTAATACTGGAATTTTACAGGTGAAGCTAGAGGCTAGCTAACCTACTCCCTGGATCAAGCTAGCCTACTCCCTGGATCAAGCTAGCAAGCCAGGTAGCTACCTATAACTATTAGCAACTGTGGATAATTGTTTCCAATGTTGTTTCAAGAATAAGAGTACCTGTAACTATGCTAGCTACGATTCAGCAGTTTTTCTGATAACCTCATTATGTGAGGAAGTCTCTAGATTTTGCTTTCCTGACGTAGAGTATATTGTGATAAATTGCAGGCCACACTACTTGCCTAGAGAGTTTTCAGCTATACTTTTCGTGGCTGTTTATTTACCACCACAGACAGATGCTGGCACTAAGACCGCACTCAGTCAGCTGTATAAGGAAATAAGCAAACAGGAAATCACTCACCCAGAGGTGGCGCTCCTAGTGGCCGGAGACTTTAATGCAGGGAAACTTAAATCAGTTTACCTCATTTCTATCAACATGTTAAATGTGAAACCAGAGGGGAAAAATGTTGAGATCACCTGTACTCCACACACAGAGACACGTACAAAGCTCTCCCTCGCCCTCAATTTGGTAAATCCGACCACAACTCTATCCTCCTGATTCCTGCTTAAAAGCAAAAATTAAAGCAGGAAGCACCAGTGACTCGGTCTATACAAAGTGGTCAGATGAAGCAGATGCTAAGCTACAGTACTGTTTTGCTATCACAGACTGGAACATGTTCCGGGATTCTTCCGATGGCATTGAGGAGTACACCACATCAGTCACTGGCTTTATCAATAAGTGCATCGAGGACGTTGTCCCCACAGTGACTGTATGTACATACCCCAACCAGAAGCTATGGATTACAGGCAACATTCGCACTGAGCTAAAGGGCAGAGCTGCCGCTTTCAAGGTGCGGGACTCTAACCTGGAAGCTTACAAGAAATCCTGCTATGCCCTGCGACGAACCATCAAACAGGCAAAGCGTCATTACAGGGCAAACTATTACAGACTACAAAGGGAAGCACAGCCGAGAGCTGCCCAGTGACACGAGCCTACCAGACGAGCTAAATCACTTCTATGCTCGCTTCGAGGCAAGCAACACTGAGGCATGCATGAGAGCATCAGCTGTTCCGGACGACTGTGTGATCACGCTCTCCGTAGCCGACGTGAGTAAGACCTTTAAACAGGTCAACACTCACAAGGCTGCGGGCCAGACGAATTACGTGTGCTCCGGGCATGTGCTGACCAACTGGCAGGTGTCTTCACTGACATTTTCAACATGTCCCTGATTGAGCCTGTAATACCAACATGTTTCAAGCAGACCACCATAGTCCCTGTTCCCAAGAACACAAAGGCAACCTGCCTAAATGACTACAGACCCGTAGCACTCACATCCGTAGCCATGAAGTGCTTTGAAAGTGTCACGACTTCCACCGAAGGTGGCTCCTCTCCCTGTTCGGGCGGTGCTCTGCGGTCGTCGTCGCCGGCCTACTAGCTGTCACCGATCCATTTTTCCTTTTCGTTTGTGTCTGTCTGTTTTATCACACCTGTGTTCATTTAGTTGATTTCGATGGGTTTATTTACACCCCGCTGCCTGCTAGTCTTTGTGCGGGATTGTTCAGTGTTACTTTGTTAGGGGTGCGTGTATGCACCACAGGGTTTTCTTTGCTCACGGTAATGTTACCGTTTTGATTTATTTCATCTAGGAGTAGAAGTTTCTCCTCCGTGTGTTGCGTTTCTTCCCTGTGTGTGGCGACTTCGTTTTAGCGTGTTTTCCCACATGTTGTTGTTTGTTTGGGACTCCTCGAATAAATGATTGTGCCACTGGGACTTCCTTTCTCTCCTGCTCCTGATTCCTGCACCCTCCTACTAGGAGGTACGTAACAGAAAGGCTGGTAATGACTCACATCAACACCATTATCCCAGAAACCCTAGACCCACTCCAATTTGCATACCGCCCAAACAGATCCACAGATGATGCAATCTCTCTTGCATTCCACACTGACCTTTCCCACCTGGACAAAAGGAACACTTATGTGATAAAGTAACTATTGTCTGTATCAGTGATGGATACTAGCTAGAATGTGGACCAATACTTTTATAGCTAGCTACTAATACAGAAGCCCAACTTCTTGCACGTTGTTTTGATTAGTCGGTTAGATTAAGCCTTTCACTTGGCCAAATCATAAATCATACTCTGTACCAAATGAATTGCCGATCAATAAACATCTGACAATGTATACATGTCATTCTACTGCATGTTCCTTATTATTTACTTAGCTTTATCAAACTTTGTCCGGTCCCATGTGGCTCAGTTGGTAGAGCATGGTGTTTGCAACGCCAGGGTTGTGGGTTCAATTCCCACGGGGGACCAGTATGGAGATTTTTTTTTAATGAAATGTATGCATTCACTACTGTAAGTCGCTCTGGATAAGAGCGTCTGCTAAATGGCCAAAAATGTAATATTACACTCTTAGAAAAAAAAGGTGCTATCTAGAACCTAAAAGGGTTCTTTGGCTGTCCCCATCAGAGAACCCTTTGAATAACACTTTCTGATTCCAGGTAGAACCATTCCCCAGAGGGGTCTACATAGAATCCAACAGAGTTTTACCTGGAACCAAAAGGTGTACACTGTTGATGTGTATGGAGTGCAAAATGACTAGTTATCTTGTATTCTCCGAACAATAACACCAGTGTTCCAGTAAGGTTATAGCCAAGAGAGGAGGAAGTGGTGGCTTGTGGTTCTAATTTCAGTGGTGCTCAATGAGGACCCCCATATCAATTGAAATCTCAATGTGGTCCCCAAACATATTGTAACATTAGGAACCCTCAGTAGTCAAAGTGTGATAGGACCTGAGAGCAGGAGTAGACTATAATGAACATGTGGGCTTTCTGTACACTGTAATAATTTATTTTCCATTCCATTGTTTGCTCAGCTTCTAATTGTAGTTGATTATGTAAACATCATCAGAGCAGACATTGAATGATAAAAAGATCAAAACATGAAACCATTCTGTGATATTTTTGCGAAACAATTTCATCCATATCCCCACTTTATGTCAATATTACAATATTGCTGCATTCTCAGCCTCGGTCCTTGATCTGCATCACACAGCCCGGGAGTCTTCAGACATGTAAGACACATGAAACACAGGTAGGTTGTTGAATTGTCATGTATCTGGTCCATACATGACCATTTTGCTGTTTTTACTTTATCCCAGAGAACTGAGAATCAGCCAGGGATTATCTCTCAGTATAAAGTCAAGATAGTGCTGTCAGGTTCATACCCACTGTGTACATCAACACCCAGGCCAAGCCACCCATGATTGTCTAGCCTTGTCATAGTCCTGACTCTACTTTTATTTTATTTAACCTTTATTTAACTAGGCAAGTCAGTTAAGAACATTCTTATTTACAATGACAGCCTACAGTGGGTTAACTGCCTTTTTCAGGGGCAGAATGACAGATTTTTGCCTTGTCAGCTCGGGAATTCGATCCAGCAACCTTTTGGTTACTGGCCCGATGCTCTAACCACTAGGCTACCTGCCACCCCATTACTTCACATAGGTGGTGTAAGGATTTTAGCAGGGTTGGACAATCATGGACGGTGACCTGATTTGTTTTTAGGAGAGAGAAAATCCTCTTTGTTTTCTGCGCTTGTGTGAGTTATGAGGTTATTTACAGTGCCATAGCCTACTTCAAAATAAGCTACTCAAATGAATGTGACAGTGACATGGGAGGGAGGTGTCTGACTGGCAATGTTTTCACTTCTGTGGCCATGCAGAGCAAAGGGGGACTGGGATGGGTAGCCTAAGAAAAAAATGGCATATAGGCAACTACAATATTAGTTCTCAAATTTGGTACCTGTTGGGTAGGACAGAATGCTAAACACAGAAGTGCAAAATTGAGGGATAAACTAATTTCACTAGCTATATACACCCAATCTCCCATCTTTGAAAGCAAGCTAGCTAGCTAGCAAATTAAAACATAATTATGTTTTGTCCTTACAACTATAGTTTGCACGTTTTGACATTACTTTGCAGCATTTTGTATCACGTAACCAAACGTGAATATAAAGTCGGGTGCAGTAGCCTTAGCTAGTACTGGTGGAGCAGTGAGCAAACTCACTGAGTTTGATATGAACTTATATGGATTTACTTCACAGCAGTTTACTTCACCAGCCAAACTTGTATATAGTTAGTGACCCAGAGGCCTACTCTTGCTGCTACTGTTGCGCTGCCATGCATAACATCTCTCCAGAAACGAAGATGTATCCGAGTTGTGTTAACATTTCACATATCCACGTCTTCATCCACTTTTGATGTCACTAGCTAGCTATGCAGCTAATGTTACCCAGGTGACGTTAGCCATAAAGCTATTCCCTGATAAATCGTTCGGCTAACGTGTGCCTTGCCAGGCTGTTTACTATAGTCAAGTGAACATCGGTAGCTCATCAGAATAATATTAGCTATTTTGTTACTCACCGTTTCACCGTCAGCCCATGCAACAGCTCCAGAACGAACTACTGTAAGTGCATTACAGACAGTAGTAAGCGGTAGCACCAGGTTGTAAGCAGGAAGTAATGAGCCTGCACATGTACAGTACACGTTTAACTTCTCTGTTCAAGCCTAACTATATCATACTTTGACTAAAATTATAATTTATTGAATTAAATCATTGTGCAACATCACAGGTAATCTCTGGGCATCATATTTCAGATGAAAATGTTTTTTCCCTGGTGGGCGTTTTAAAATAAATCATTTGACAAATTAACATTCACAGCCAGCTCACCTCGTTATGTGCATTGTACATGATGGTTCTTCCCTGCTGATGTCTTTCAAGATCCCTCTGAAATAAAATAAATATCAACATTAAGCAGTCCCCCCCCCCAAAAAAACTTGGTATTTGTGAATTGACATCTTGATTTTAGACACCATGTTGCCTTCATATCCGGCAGTGACGGGTCCTGCTCATTTAGTAACATTTTTCCTCTGCTACGCCCTCATAAAAAATACACCCATCTGTCCTTGGTTTCCACAGGAAGCGCTTTATAAAACCCCGGCACTTTCATTTATCACCATGTCACATCTATCACCGTGGTGATGAGAATACAAATGAGGTGGATGCACACTCAGTGGCTTGCCCCTAAATACTTGACTGTTTTGTTTCATTGAAAACAAAGACACAACATCATTTTCCTCAGACTCTCCTTCGCCACGATCTGCAGACACATCCATCCGGAGGGGAGAGAGAGAAAGATACACCTCGTTCTATCGTATGTCTTTATTATGACTTATCACTAAGCGTACGGCTGGGTGACTCTCCCACGGCCTGGGTGACACAGGGCTGTTGTTGCTGTGCTCCTGAGACATGGCACAGCCCAAATAATGATATGGAAATTGCTCAGATAAATGGTGATGTATGAGTTATATTTTCATAGATCTTTGGACCAATGGTTCCTCCTCTGTTTTAAGGATGCGTGTATGCACGCAGGCACATAGATACATGTTCAAGCACAAACCCAGCTAACCCTAATTTAGGCCTACACACTCAGGCAACACTCATCTTATCCACAGATAGAACAAGGAGCCAGATGTATAAATCTGAAGCATCCGGTTGGAATATCCACTCCCCACTAAATATGGTGAGTAATGGAAGTCCAGTGGCTGGCAGTGGGAGAGTGTGGAGCGATTGGAAACTGGGCTGACATTTTCATCGATTAAACATTTGATCTCAATAGTTTTCTGTTCCCAAAACAAGAATCTGTTACTAACAGGGTGGAATAAGATTTGTAGACTTTAGCCTTCTGCCAAAGTTTTTTAAAAATGGCGTTGTTTAGAAGGAGTACGAGGGCAAATTTAGTTGTTACATGCTAGAACGCGCCAATAGGATCTCGATAGCTCGTGCTTGGCTCTGCTCACCTCTTTGCTTGTTCTGCCCACTGTGCTTAATTTGCTCCCAATGGATATGACAGGCTGTGGTGAATCTTGTGTTAGTTAAAAAAATAAAATAATCTTTGCTCTTATCACTCTCTTCCATCCCCACTATAACTCATTCCTCATTGCATTTCCATTCAACACAAATCTAAAAACATTTCTTGGCAGAGTCTGCGTTTGGCAGTTTAAAGCACAACTCTGGCCATTAATCCTGGCACACCAGTTCAGTGAAAGTGCTGATTTATAAAAGCTTTAATTGCACGCTTTAATTGCCCAAGCATCGCCACTGGAGTGACAGTTTTAGAACTCTCCACTTTCCGCACCTTTAAACTCCCTAGCCGTAATGCCGTTGGTGGGGTGACATATTGGACTCGGCCCCTGCAGTGATCTACAGCCACCTCATGACATTCCAGGAACCATAAAATCAAACCTACAGGACAGAACGGCACCCACTGACTTTAGTTACACAGCTTTGAAGATCTAACCTTGATACTACCAGTCAGTTGACAATATTGATTCTTAAGATTCGCTGACGAGAGGCACAGGATAGGTTAAAGGGTTACTTCGACTGTTCAGGGCGGAGTTATCGTTATCCAATAGCATACAGAAAATGGGCTTTGCAAGGCTCAACATGTCGCCTCTGGGTTTCCATCTCCTCATTTTGTTGGCCAATGTGGTTAAGTGCCTGTGACATATCTCTTATTCCCCTTCGCCCAAAGCAGCCACCATACCAGAACTATCCACAAGGAGAAAATCTATTTGTTTTCTACTGCCAATGAAGAATGTCGGTCAATTTGTCTTCTACCGCCAATGCAGAATGTCGGTCACAGTGCTCTCTCTCTCTCTCTCTCTCTCTTTCTCTGTCTTTGTCTCTGTCTTTGTCTTTGTCTCTGTCTCTCTCTCTGCCTGTCTGTCTCTCTCTCTCTGCCTGTCTGTCTCTCTCTCTCTGCCTCTCTCTGTCTCTCTCTCTCTGCCTCTCTCCCCCCTCTCTCTCTCTCTCTCTCTCTCTGGCCTCTCTCTCTCTCTCTCTCTCTCTCTCTCTCTCTCTCTCTCTCTCTCTCTCTCTCTCTCTCTCTGCCATCTCTCATTGGTGTGGAGATGTCTGGAGTGTAGCCTCAAGCTGAGGAGGATTCAGCCTGTTGCTAAACAAAAGAATGTCAGACACAATTACCTGAGCAACCTGCTGGGCCGACATCACAGTAGATATGATGGAGCCTTTGGAATATTTAGCCTTTGCACTTTGGAACAATAAAAAATTGACTTACCAAAAATACTCACTACTTTAAAATTTGTTCATGAAAGTCATATTTTCTTCAATTAGCCACACAACTGCAGTCCTTAACGATTCAAAACCCTGACTATCACTCACTATCACCCGCCTATTCTTCTAAGTCATCTGCATGATACCACCAAAGGTGTAGAGTGAACTCTCAATGTCTCAGATAAAACACTTGGTCCTTCATCAAATGAAAATAAAATTATTCAGCAGCTCAAGGATAAGTCAGTAAATCCAGCACCTCGCGTTCCACAGTGTCTGCCAAACTGATTTTTTCTCACGTCAAAATCGATGAGCTCGGTCCAGTGAGGTATTACCTGCTTCTCCAATTCATTTATGATTTGAAAAACTCAGTCACCTACCACCAACAGCTTTGAGCTATTCAAGCTATGATTCCATCTAACACTGCTCCCAACTCTTAACCTGGATACCTTATCAATGACAAACAATTTAGCATGCAGAGGACCTCGATACACTTCCTATCCATAATCATACGGGCTGCAATATTTTACTCAATGTGTTTCAATGTGTCTGTGGTGTAGAGTTTTACATACTGTACTGCTGTGGAACAGATATCTGTCTACTGGCTCTTGTACATGTTTAGATCAGTCTAATGGGGGGGGGGGGGGGGGGTTCATGTAGGGTGAACGATGTCTCTAGAGCACTCCTGGTGAGGTAACAGTCCACTGTTTAGAGTAGACCCTATCTCCTTTCTCCATCTGCACTAATTGCCCCATTTGGCCTACTCCTACACTCTGGTCTGAATGCAGAACAGGGAGGTCTCTCTCTCGCTCTCTCTTACACTCTCTCTATGGTTTCTACTTCTCTCTCTCTCTGTCTCTCTCTCGCTCTCTCTTTCTGTGTTCCTCTGTCTCTCTCTCTCTCTCTCTCTCTCTCTCTCCTCTCTCTCTCTCTCTCTCTCTCTCTCTCTCTCTCTCTGTCTCTCTGTTCCCATCTCTTTCCGCTTGTACATTATAAAGAAGATAGACATGGCAGTCTGACCAGCCACTTCAGTGAGAGGGCATGAGGTAATCCAGTCATCAGTGTAGGCCTCTTTTGTCCAAACTCCCTGCTCTGCAATGTGGGAAAGTAAAATGTGGAGCTTGGTTTGGGGAGCTGACAGAATGTTAATGGTCAGATTGACAGGTGAAGAGGTAGTCCTTTGTATTTGTCGGGGGAAACGTACATAATCGTGACATTTTGTGTTTTGTTGTAGTTGTGTTTAGAGGGCTCTTGAAGGAGCAGTCGCTTGCCAGCCTGTAGTAGGCTACCAACAGTATGTGTGATGGGAACTCTAGTTGGCATGTTGAGGAACAGAAGACGAATGCAACGTGAATGGGAACAATGCTTAATGAGGGAGAATAAATGTTGCCCACTAGTTTGTGAGCTATGTCAAATTCAAACAAATTGAGTGAGCGGGTTCTGCTTGAAAAGAGCCATGCTCCGATCTGAATGTCGAGTTGTTTCATTATTCAAATACCAGAGTGCTTTTGGCATACATAATATGTGCTTTTGGCATACGTAATGCGTTTGTTTTCAAGTCTACCATGAAAATTAAATCTACTTCTTTGCTCGCATTCAGCACACAACATTCAGTGAGTATTGACGTGGCTGAGTCTGTAGAGTGAGGGTAACATTGGTAATGCCAGAAAGCTGTTGTGTTGTGGACCTTGAAGATTGGATTAGGCCTAACTCACACATCTCATCACAGCTCCTTAGACAGGACATGCACATATTCAATCAAAACTTGGCTACAGAGAAACACAATCTCTCCAGCGTCTAGTTACAACCTGTTACTTTACAATATAGAGTAAGAAACGGGCATAACTTGATTGTTAAGTCGGTTTAACATTGTTATATTGTAAATAGAAAGGTAAACATCTGGTAGGCAGGCCTTTATCTGACACTACACTCCTCCAGGGAATATTACAAGCCAATAGTAGTGGACAGGCAAATGTGGAGAGTGCTTTGAGTCTAAAATTAGATAAAGAACAATAGGGCAACAGTTGTTAAATTCAAGATTCCCATCCAACACCTGTCTTTTTTTTGAGATGCCAAAAAAAAAGTCCATTAGTTCGAAGTGTGGAAGTGTGTCGAACTGAATAAACCGGACGGCGTCTCTAATCTGCGAATGGAATCACTCCCCATTTCCTGTTTATCCTCTATGATGTCATCTTTGTACTGTCAGTCCTATTCTGTGTTCAGTTGTACAACTGACTAGGTTTACCCCTTTCCCCCTATTCCGTCCTATTCTCCCTGGGACAACTTGGCGCCTGAGAGAGAGGACTCATCAGGTCTGTTCATGTATCTTCCACTGATTACAATATCCAAGGCTAATCAGCCCCTCTGGAGAGCAGGCATGACATAATATTTTCCATGACTGTAATTAGGCTATTGATTAAGCCTACAGGCTTCCTTTTACAACCCACTAATATTATTATCATGCAGGACATAGCGCGGCCCTGTTATTCTGCCGACGGAGCGATAAGTCTCCATGCATCACTGTCAGAGCAGCAGCGTGGCCGTCAGTGAGAGCTGGTGCTCAGCCAATATAAATGGGAGGGTGATCTCCTGGCCTTGCAGCAGGGGTGAAGCAACCAAAATGAACCCACACACTGTTAGAGGAGGAATGATGTTTTGAGCGATGACGGTACACAGTGATGAGGTTGCGCAGATCTGCTTCTGGAGGGTTAGATATGCGGTAAATGCTCGCTGTTGTAACGATTTGCGCTGAGAGTCTGGAAGCAAGTTCAGGGAGTGAGTGTTTTAATAAATAAACGGAACGCAATACAAAACAAGAGGACACGAACAACGCACAGAACTGACACAGGAACAGAAACAACGACGACGGGGGAAGAAACCAAAGGGAGTGATATATAAGGGCAGGTAATCAAGGAGGCGATAGAGTCCAGGTGAGTGTCATTATGCGCCTAAAGCTGGTGACAGCCTGGTGACCTAGAGGCCGGAGAGGGAGCACACGTGACAGCTCTTATGTTCTTTCTGCACTCAGGTATTGTTTTGTTCAGGTGATAAGCTAAGCTTTCGGAGAATTTGCTTTGTTGCCCCAACATCCAGTTTATTATCTGTGTCCTAACCTGTATAAACATTTCTAGATTGTCAATGGTTAAAGTGCCAATCTGCAGTTGAAACAAAGTGTTTTGGTAAAAAAAAAAGCAAAGGGATGCGTCTGGAGAAACGGAACCACTCTCAAATTCGTAGATGGAGCTATGGATGCAAAGACTGACCATCCAAGATGGCGCAATTATAGTTTTAAGCATGTATTGAGGCTATACAGTGTTTTTGTTTACATTTACAATGTTTCCAAACACTGGAGTAAAACAATTTCATATTTGGGATTCTGATTGGGTAAGACAGTTGAACTAAGCTCATGAGGCATTTTAAAAACGATATTCTTCAAGAATGAATGGGAGTGCTTATAAAATTGAATTTATAATTCCAAAAATGGATGAAGCAACTGCAGACTGCCCCTTTAAGGTGATCTCATCGGTGATGAATATTTGCCTTCGATTAATGGAAGAAATATACAGCTTGGCCATCTGCTTTTTGGAGTTTGATAGAGGTACCTAACGATGTCTTTCCATTTTGAAGATTAAATCATCTATCATATGTTTTTGTACAATTCTTCAGGTACTTCGAAAGCTGTGAACCTATGAAGATACATAGAGAGCTGTATGCGGGGAGGAACAAATCAAATCAAAATAGATGTGATGTTTCTGCTGACCAAATACCTGTTAGCGTATTTTTAAATAAACTTTTACACTAATTCCGCCCATAGATCTATAGCCACCTGCAACGATACAGAGCAATATGCGGTATGTAACAAATCACATTAAAATAGATGTCAGATTTCTGCTGACCAAATGCCTTCGGCTTTGTGTGTGTGTGTGTGTGTGTGTGTGTGTGTGTGTGTGGTGTGTGTGTGTAGGTGTGTTTCCTTAATCTCCTGTATCGTGGTGGTTGGTCTCATCCCCTCCAGTCTCATCAGTTCATCTGCAGCCTTATCATCGCGTTCCAGCGAGAGCGCCGGCCCGCTAAATCCCGCCGAAGGTTGCTTTAATGTTGGTTTGAGGTCATTTTGGCAACATGGCGCCTCACAGCTTGGCTTGCTCAGTGGGGGCCACACGATGCTCCCTGCGCCCCTCAATCACTGGTTGAATTTGCGATCCGAGGAGGAGCCATCGCACATATACTACTGAACCTCTCTCTGCGTTTAGCTCTACTAATCCCCGGAGGAGATGGGGAGCAGCCGACTATAGTAATTTAGACTGGAGGGAGGAGAGGAGATATATGGATAGTGGCTGCGGTGAAGGAAGCCCCTAACGAATCAGACCGTGGGGGTGAAAACTCCAACCCACAGCACTTTCCCTGAAGTGTCTGATATGAGATAAAGTAAAGCTGAGAGATTTAGCTAAGTCTTCATATTCAGAACACGGCTTAAACTGTGTGACGATATCTTAACTCTGGTGATGCCACAGTGATGCCTCTTCTATAAAAAGATGCCATAGTACTTAGTGCCTGTTATATTCTCTATTGCTAATGTAGGATTACATAATATGGGATTTAATCTGGGATTTATTATCATGGCACAAGATGGCTTAATTAACCAAAGACTACGTGCATTAATTACATTAATGGGATAAATCCAATAATCATTAATCTCATGTGTGGCAGTACACAAACTTAATACTAAACAGGGGCCTGTATGGCTTAGTTGGTAGAGGGAGTTTGCAACGCCAGGATTGTGGGTTTGATTTCTGGGGCCACCCATATGCAAAAATGTACGCAGGCATGACTGTAAATTGCTTTTGGCATATATTAACGCATTGTAAGATAAATGAGCGATTAAGTCCGTTTTTCAGATGCAATGGCAGGACTAACCGTTTTGTATACAGTATATGGCAGGATAGGACATACTCATTTCGACCTCAAATCAAGTGGACACACCAAACCAATATACACAATATACAGTAGATTCCTACAGCTCTGAGCTGGATTTCCCAAAAGCATGTTAAGGCTAAGTTCAGGGGCAGAGTGGGACAAAAATTCAGCCTTGGCATTACTACACGATACCATATGTGTTATTTCATAGTTTTGATGTCTTCATTGTTTTTCTACAATGTAGAAAATAGTACAAATAAAGAAAAACCCTTGAATGAGTAGGTGTATCGAAACTTTTGAATGGTATTGTATCAAACACAGGAAAATCAGCGTTTTGACTTCACTAGGCCTAAGTGAATAGTCAACCATAGAATCCATAACGATCCAAGTCGTAGTCATGCTTAAGTCACCCACAAACAACATCATCCATAGCTTTGGTGACTCAAGGATGATGTACACACTGTGAGACATCTTTATTACTGTCAGACACATCCTGAGTCGTTATGACACATATCCTGATGCCCACAGAGACAGAGAGTTGATGAAGAGGTATTCACTGGGCTTCCATGGCGTCCTGATGAAGATGCTCAGCTACTGATGGTGGAAGAACCACAGTCATCTGTGGCTGGTATATGCCAAACCTGTCTCTTCTGAACTGTGCAACTGATTGTAGAGCAAGGACATGTGTCCAAGAGAAAATAACAGAAATCATGGCAACTCCACTCCATATAATTCTTAGCCCAATTAATTCAAACCCAAACAGAAATAATAGGTGTGAATCCAGAATAACAAGTAAGAAGGTTTGATTAATGGTTGTAGTGGTGCAGGATTCTATTTATACATGGTAGGAGAAGAGGACTGAATAGTTTTTGGGGATCACTGCACACAATAAAACAAGGATTTAATGTATGAAACACTCAAGTGTACAACAACTACAGTGTACATTTTTTCACATCTCTCTCTCCTTTCCTTTAAGAGCAGAGATAGTCCAACACAGCTTATATGAGACAAAGGAATTCTGACCACGGTATGTTCAGCATACACCAGTGTTAGCTTGTCTGTATTTGGTCATGTAAAGGTCTGTGGAAAGAGAAAGGTGGAGTGGCTGAGCACGTAAATATAAATGGGACTGAGTCCACCTCTCTCATCATCATAGAGCATACACAGGCATACACACACTCCCTCTCCTGCTCAGCACTCACAACTTATTCAAAGCACTCACACGGTTCCCCTTCCTGCCTTTACAGTAATTGGCTACTCTCTCATTAGTGGACTTACAGTAATGACCACTAAATTGTACTCAGGTCGCTTTGTCAAGGATTCTTTATTCTCCTTTTCTTTTTTCTTCTCTATTATATTTAGTTTCCTGTCTGCTATTTTCAGATTTACCACATTTCAACAAAAAAAAAATCATTTTTATTTGACCTTTATTTAACCAGGTAGGCCAGTTGAGAACAAGTTCTCATTTACAACTGCGACCTGGCCAAGATAAAGCGACAAAAACAACACAGAGTTACACATAAACAAACATACAGTCAATAACACAATAGAAAAGAAAAATAGAAAAATCTATGTACAGTGTGTGCAAATGTAGAAGAGTAGGGAGGTATGGCAATAAATAGGCCATAGAGGCGAAATAATTACAAATCAAATGTTTTACAAATCAAACATACCACACATACACACCTCAATCTATGACAATCCAATTGGATTGTAAATTGAAAGTGATGCGTGTCATATTTAAACTAACAGGGGGTGAAGAGAGAGGAGGAGGACTGATGACAGTGCAATGAAAGTAGCAAGGGAGAGCTCTCTCTCTCTCTCTCTCTCTCTCTCTCTCTCTCTCTCTCTCTCTCTGGAGGGTAAAACCATCCCTCGTTCCCTGGGGCAGTCAAGTGAGTGTCTATGTACACACACTGGACTCTACCCATACACTAACACGAAACGTTAAGAACACGTTCCTAATATAGTTTACTGTTGTTTACAAAGCATGTGACAAATAACATTTGATTTGATTTGAGTGGCACACAGCACACATGCACCCAAGTCTGTGTGAAATCTTGGACTAAAGGTTACATTTTCAGAACAAATTGTGTTTGGTGTAAATGCATGAAATGTGGCATCAACATCGTTAGTACAAGTGTCTAGACAGGCCACATTGAAATTTGAAAATTGTCGTAATCTACCATACATCCAGTGTCAATCAAATGACTTCAGCATATGTATTTTGTAAATGTATTTCAGAATTCAATTATTTAAAAGCATATTGTATTGCTATTTCAACTGTTCTAGTCCCAAATATGACAAATATATATATGATTGTCACGACTTCTGCCGAAGTCGATGCCTCTCCTTGTTCGGGCAGTGCTCGGCAGTCGACGTCACCGGTCTTCTAGCCATCATTGATCCATTTTTCATTTTCCATTGGTTTTGTCTTGTCTTCCTACACACCTGGTTCCAAACCCATTCATTACATGTTGTGTATTTAACCCTCTGTTTCCCCTCATGTCCTTGTCAGAGATTGTTTGTTGTTATGCTCATGATATTCGATTGGCGCGTGACGGGTTCTTGTACCCACGTTTATTTTATTATGTACTTTGGTTTTGTTTTACGTTATTAAACTACTCCATTTATACCAAGTTTGATTCTCCTGTGCCTGACTTCCCTGCCACCTACACACACGTCATGACAATGATTTTACTCATTGTCGTTTGTGATATACAGCTGTTTCTGTATGGTACTATATTCATTCTTTGGATTACATGGGGTTACTGTTTTACACATTTCAGGAATCAAGTCGTGAATATATTTTCCAATGATCAGATCTTAATTTTTGCTATATACTGTACAGTCCCTTCAGAAAGTATTCACACCCCTTGACTTTTTCCATATTTTGTTGTGTTACAAAGTGGGATTAAAAAGGATTTAATTGTCATTTTTTTGTAAACGATCTACACAAAATACTCTAATGTCAAAGTGGAAGAAAAATGGGAAAGAAAATGTATTCATGGAAAATAAAACACCAATATATCTTGATTAGATAAGTATTCAACCCCCTGAGTCAATACATGTTAGAATCACCTTTGGCAGAGAGTACAGCTGTGAGTATTTCTGGAAAAGTCTTTAAGAGCTTTGCACACCTGAATTGTACAATATTACATTATTCGTTTTAATTCTTCAGGCTCTGTCAAGTTGGTTGTTGATCATTGCTAGACAGCAATTTTCATATATTGCCATAGATTTTCAAACCAGTTTAAGTCAAAACATTCAACGTCATCTTGGTAAGCAACTCTAGTGTATATTTGGTCTTGTGTTTTCATTTATTGTCCTGCTGAAAGAGTAAATCTGTCTCCCAGTGTCTGTTGGAAAGCAGATTGAACCCGGTTTTCATCTAGGATTTTGCCTGTGCTTAGATCTATTACGTTTCATTTTATCATAAAAAACTCCCTAGTCCTTGCCAATGACAAGCATACCCATAACATGATGCAGCCACCACCATGCTTGAAAATATGAAGAGTGATGTGTTATGTTGGATTTGCCCCCAACATCACATTTTGCATTGAAGACATAATTTCTTTGCCACAATAATTTTATTCTGTACATGGTTCCTACTTTTCACTCTGTCATTTAGGTTAGTATTGTTGAGTAACTACAATGTTGTTGATCCATCCTCAGTTTTCTCCTATCACAGCCTTTAAACTCTGTAACTGTTTTAAAAACACCATTGGCCTCGTGGTGAAATCCCTCAGCAGTTTCCTTCCTCTCCGGCAACTGAGTTAGAAAGGACGCCTGTTTCTTTGTAGTGACTTGGTGAATTGATAAACCATCCAAAGTGTAGTTAATAAATTCACCATGCTCAGATGGATTTTCAATATCTGCTTTTTTAATTTTTACCCATCTATTAATAGGTGCCCTTCTTTGCGAGGCATTGGAAAACTTCCCTGGTCTTTGTGGTTGAATCTGTGTTTGAAATTCACTGCTCAACTAAGGGACCTTACAATTATGTTTATGTGTGGGGTACAGATATGAGGTACTGCAGTCATTAAAAAATAATGTTAAACACTATTATTGCACACTTAGCCTTACTCCATGAAACATATTATGTGACTTGTCAAGGAAAGAGGTTGAATACAGTACTTATTGACTCAAAACATTTCAGCTTTTCATTTGGAATTAATTTGTAAAAATTTCGAAAAACATAATTCCACTTTGACATTATGGGTTTTGTGTGTAAGCCAATGTCACAAAATATCAATTTAAACCATTTTTAAATTTAGGCTGTAACACACTTTCTGAAGGCACTGTATATTTATGTATTCCCATGACTTGATTCATGAAATGTGCTAAAAAAAAACAGCAAACCTATGCATCCAAAGACTAAATATAGTAGAGGCCGATTTAAAAAATTTCTTCAGATTTGTCTATCAGTAAGCTCAGAGAACAAGTGTACCAAAGGACATTTTAACTTTCCGTAATGGACATTAATGGGTAAAAAAACCCCAGCAAGCTCAAGGCTGCCATTGATCTGCGCTGGTCTGACCAAGCCGATCAGCCTATCATGGCCCTGGAGATTGACAGACACTCATTTTCAGGTAGGATGGGGGCGGGTGTGATGTGTCATCGATTGACAGGCTGTCTCTGAGCATTGAACCATGGTTGGCGGCGTCACTGAATCGGTCTAACCAAGTGTGTGGAAGGTGGGGCGGCGGCTCTACAGATTAACCATCACACCTTGGTAGCGATGACAGGTAAAGAATCAGCCTGTCAGACTGGCCCCTCCCACATCTGCAGCAACAGGTAAAATTAAAGCACCTATCAGCCTCCAGCACTGACAGGAGGCAGTCAGCCCTGATACACACACACAGACCTGCTCACTCTCGCAAGCTCTTTCTATATCTCTCCCTGTTCTGGCACACACACATGCACTATATCTCTCTTTTTTATCACTCTCTTTCTCTCTATCCTCACTCTCTTTTTTTATCCCCCCTGCCTCTCTGTATTCCTCTGCCCCTCTGTAAAATATTGATTTCCCCTAACTCTTTTCTTTCTCCAGTAGCTCTTTCCTGCAGTCAAATTACCTAGTGGCCTCATGGGTAGAATGTTATCAATATTTTTCATCATTAATAAAATAGAAATGTAAACTCTGGAAATACAGTGTTTCTGTGTCAAACAGTTTTGTTATATTTCAGTCTTCTGTGATGTATATAAAGTGTAATATTGGGATGCGAACTGAAAATGTAATACATTTCAACTCTCTATCTGACATGGTACAGGTCTCTTCTTCTTTGTAAGCCCATAATCATGTGTGTGAGGGGTATACTTTTGTTTCAAAGTAGATTTGTTTAAGACGACCAAGAAACGCTGTGACCCTGTTTTAGCCCACTGTAGAAAAAGGTTATAGGAATAGAGTGCTGAGAAAGAGGAGGTATACAAAACAAATCGGACCTCCTGTTTCTCATCCCTCCATCACTCCAGACTTCAAACCCTCTCAGTGCTTGACATTGCTGTTGCTACCCCCCCCCCAAAAGAGAGTCAATCAGATGTAGTTGTTGCTTGCTGAGTGTCATTTAGTCACCAGCGACACGTCGCTTCACTGGCTGTCATACTTAGACCATTGAGGATGTTATTACACACACTCACGTCTCATCAATGTCAGCTCAGCAGTATGCAGAGATGTGTGTGTGTGCGTGCGCACCCTGCCATTCATAAACTGAATGGACCAGAGGCATATAGACAGAGGCGTCAGTTCACCCAAGACGAGTAACTCATTTCCTGTATCCTGTTGTTGGAGGGTGAGAGAGAGAGAGAGAGAGACAAAGAGAGAGACAGAGAGAAAGAGAGAGAAAGGAGAAAGAGGCAGAGAGATTTATCTCCAGAGTTCCCCCTCTTTCCCCATATAGACAGGCTTTAAGATTATAGGGTCTCTTTCCCCAGCTAGACAGGCTTTCAGATCATAGGGTTCCCCCACCCTCTCTCCTGATTTAGCGTGGGATTCGGTGGATGCCATTACTCAAACACAGGCTGTCAGTGCAGATAACAGTTGTCCGTTGTTGAACACTGCACAGAGTGCTGCCTAGACTGCCAAAATCTGGAACCATTTTTCCCTCTTCACTTTGCATGATTTCACATTCAGCTTTTTACATGGCCGCTCCATATCAAAGCCATAAACCAGGGAATGTTAATAATTATTTGAAAGACTTTGTCACATATCTTAAAAATCATAATTAGTGGGGAAAATGACTGCTTCATTTTGTTGATTCAGCATCTTAAAATGTTGATTCAGCATCTTATGAAATGTACACGTGTAGATCCACAGCAGAATAGTTGGATGGTTTTCCTGATAAATGTATCAGTCTAACTGATTCGTCTCTCTGAGCAACAAGCACTACTCTATACCTAATATAGTATGTTTTTTGTGAGGGGGTTTGCTACTGTTCTTGATCTTCGTTTCTCATATCCAAATTGGTATTTTATTTCTGGATATCTAGTGCTTTCTAGTGGTCAATACCAGGATGAGCTGGTTGAGAATTAGTTGTGCCGGTAGTCCATACCGGTCAGCACCAGTCCACCTCAACCACTCATGAGCTGACTGTATGAAACACCCCTTTGTTTGGCTTCACAGTGGGTGGTCCCGCTAGACGCCATGGCAACGAGGGAGGAAGCATGTGGTTTAGCAGTTTCCTGTTCCATGGATGACAGCCTGGTTGGGTGTGTGTTATTGATGTGCTGTTGACGTGTCATTGTGAAGACAGTCACGCTCTGAGAGAACATGTTCCTCTGACTTGCACCTGTTCCCAACACTCCCAAAGCCATACGTTCACCTCCCCCTCCCTTCCCATTAAATACGTAGTCCAACCCATCATCGAACTTGCTTCGAATGGTAGTGTCTGTTCGAGCCATTCCTCTGCTATCTTTGTCATTATAGTGAGATCCCAGTGGCATCCAGAGCTCAATGTGTTTGGTTCATCTATAGCTCTGTCAGTACCGGGCATTAGTGATGGGTCATTCGCGAAGGAGCAGCTCTTTTTGAACAGACAGGGAACCAAATCGCATCTGTGAAAGAAAGAGCCTTTCATTTGGCTCTCTAATTGACATACTTCTACCACTTTAAAAAAAAATGTTTTTTAATCCAGACAATTATCTGCATTAAAAAAAAAAAACTGTGCAGAAACAATAGGTCGTGAGGGTAGAGCCTACTTTTGGTCCACACCCATTTTTTGCAGTACATAAAAAAGAAATTTGCAGGCCATCTAATCATTTGGTCAGGTAAACATTTATTTGAACTCACGTCACAAGCTGATGTTACACGCCTCGGACTGAGACGTGGTCAGCATATAATAAACCTGTAAAACAGATGAGACTGGAAATAAGGTGTCTGGTTCGTGGACAGCTTCGCTCAGAATTTATTAAAGGTTCTCGAAATAGCTCTTTCGTATTGTCCTTTTTATAATGTCATACAAAAAGAATCACTCACATATACTGTACATCATCCATCACATACACATGTGGAAATAGGATTTAGGTCCAAATGTATCTAACACAGTCATACTCTCACTCATTCATTACCCAGTGCAAGACCATTCACATACACATGCATACTGACCTATCCACTGCTTAAAACGGTTCATTTTAACTAGCATGCATAGCTAGAAACACAGTAGAGTGGAACTGACTAAACCTCCCTGAGAAACAATGAGCAGCCATCTTCCACTTCAGAAGAACCGCCGCCAGTGCCACAAGGCTACAAACCGTACAACAAACGCTAGATAATAAAAACTTTTAAACATCCAAACAGTACCAGAATGAAAGATTACATATACAGTATACATGATTAAATGGAGCCATAGAGATATGAAATAAAAGTGACAGGAGCTACGAAACATAGGAAGTCATTTAATTGCTCCCTTTTTTTTCTCTAATTAAGCAGCGTGGCTTAGCACACAGCACAAAACTCTTGCAACAACTTCACAAAATCATCAAATCGTAAAACCGCTAACTGTCTGTTAGTAGTATATTTTACTTACTAGTAACAATAAAGTGTTTAAGTTAATACATAATACCGACCTGTAAAACAGGGGAAATGATGAGACTGGAAATAAATTAGCGCCAAGGTCAAAGTACATCACCAACCAGAGCTCCCAAATATCGCAGTCTCCCCCTTGTGGTGACACTTAGTATAAATTACTTCCAGTGTAACGTCTGGAAGACATTCTTAGACAGAATATTTAGTTAGACAAATAAGGTGCACATCTCTTAAATAAAAGATAGTGAAAATAACACAAAACGGTGACCATAAATATGTGTGTCACACTGACATAATGGCAGGCAATGTTTTAGGCTTTACATTAGAGTTGCAATTTTTTTGTGGTTTCAGGGAAGGGATAGTGAGGTAAGTGCAGTCATTTTTTACATTCTGTCAGACCCTGATCTTTTGCCAGTTCGTCTTGTCTTGTCAGGTCGTACCAGTATGTTTTTTCCTGTTTCCAAGTTTTTGTTTCTAGTCTTCCCGGTTCTGAACCTTCTGCCTGTCTTGACCCTGAGCCTGCCTGCTGTCCTGTATCTGCCTGACAATAACCTGGATTACGAACCTCTGCCTGCCCTCGACCTGCCCTTTGCCTGCCCCGTGTTAAAATAAATATCTGAGATTCAAACTATCCTGTGTCTGCATCTGGGTCTTATCATGAGTCGTGATACATCAAATCAAACTGTATTAGTCACGTGGGCCGAATACAAGTGTAGACCTTACCGTGAAATGTTTACTTACAAGCCTTTAACCAACAGTGAAGTTCAAGAAGAGTTAAGAAAATATTTACCAAATAAACTAAAGTAAAAAAATAATAAAAAGAAACACAATAAAATAACAATAATGAGGCTATATACAGGCGGTACCGGTACTGAGTCAGTGTGCGGGGGTACAGGTTAGTCGAGGTCATTTGTACATGTAGGTAGGGGTGAAGTGACTATGCATAGATAATAAACAGCGAGTAGCAGCAGTGTTCAAAACAAATGGAGGGGGGGGTGTCAATGTAAATAGTCCGGTGGTCATTTGATTAATTGTTCAGCAGTATTATGATTTGGGGGTAGAAGCTGTTAAAGGAGTCTTTTGGTCCTAGACTTGGCGCACCGGTACCGCTTGCCATGCGGTAGCAGATAGAACAGTCTATGACTTGGGTGACTGGAGTCTCTGACAATTTGATGGGCTTTCCTCTGATACCGCCTATTATATAGGTCCTGGATGGTAGGAAGCTTGGCCCCAGTGATGTACTTTGCTTGTTTGATGGTTTGTCTGAGGGCATAGTGGGGTTTCTTATAAGCGTCCCGCTCCTTGAAAGCGGAAGCTCTAGCCTTTAGCTCGATGCTGATGTTGCCTGTAATCCATGGCTTCTGGTTGGGATATGTACGTACGGTCACTGTGGGGATGACATCGTCGATGTACTTATTGATGAAGCCGATGACTGAGATGGTTTACTCCTCAATGTCATCGGATGAATCCCGGAACATATTCCAGTCTGTGCTAGCAAAACAGTCCTTTCGCGTAGCATCCGCGTCATCTGACCACTTCCGTATTGAGCGAGTCACTGGTACTTCCTGCTTCAGTTTTTGCTTGTAAGCAGGAATCAGGAGGATAGAATTATGGTCAGATTTGCCAAATGAAGGGCAGGGGAGAGCTTTGTATGCATCTCTGTGTGTGGAGTAAAGGTGGTCTAGAGTTTTTTTTTCCTCTGGTTGCACATGTGGCATGCTGGTAAAAATGTTGTAAAACTGATTTAAGTTTGCCTTCATTAAAGTCCCCGGCCACTAGGAGCACCGCTTCTGGATGAGCATTTTCTTGTTTCCTCATGGCCTTATAAAGTTGGTTGAGTGCGGTCTTAGTGCCAGCATCGGTTTGTGGTGGTAAATAGACGGCTACGAATAATATAGATGAGAACTCTCTTGGTAGATAGTGTGGTCTACAGCTTATAATGAGGTACTCTACCTCAGGTGAGGTACTCTACCCCCCCCCCCCCCACACACACACACACCCCTCGTCTTACCAGACGTAGCTTCTCGGTGCATGGAAAATCCCGCCAGCTTTTTAATGTCCCGTTGGTAGGATAATTCAGCATCACTCCAGGGAAATATAGTGTTCTTTCTAACAAAGATATCTACATATATACTGCTCAAAAAAATAAAGGGAACACTTAAACAACACAATGTAACTCCAAGTCAATCACACTTCTGTGAAATCAAACTGTCCACTTAGGAAGCAACACTGATTGACAATACATTTCACATGCTGTTGTGCAAATGGAATAGACAACAGGTGGAAATGATAGGCAATAAGCAAGACACCCCCAATAAAGGAGTGGTTCTGCAGGGGGTGACCACAGACCACTTCTCAGTTCCTATGCTTCCTGGCTGATGTTTTGGTCACTTTTGAATGCTGGCGGTGCTTTCACTCTAGTGGTAGCATGAGACGGTGTCTACAACCCACACAAGTGGCTCAGGTAGTGCAGCTCATCCAGGATGGCACATCAATGCGAGCTGTGGCAAGAAGGTTTGCTGTGTCTGTCAGCGTAGTGTCCAGAGCATGGAGGCGCTACCAGGAGACAGGCCAGTACATCAGGAGACGTGGAGGAGGCTGTAGGAGGGCAACAACCCAGCAGCAGGACCGCTACCTCCGCCTTTGTGCAAGGAGGAGCAGGAGGAGCACTGCCAGAGCCCTGCAAAATGACCTCCAGCAGGCCACAAATGTGCATGTGTCTGCTCAAATGGTCAGAAACAGACTCCACGAGGGTGGTATGAGGGTCCGACGTCCACAGGTGGGGGTTGTGCTTACAGCCCAACACCGTGCAGGACGTTTGGCATTTGCCAGAGAACACCAAGATTGGCAAATTTGCCACTGGAGCCCTGTGCTCTTCACAGATGAAAGCAGGTTCACACTGAGCACGTGACAGACGTGACAGAGTCTGGAGACGCCGTGGAGAATGTTCTGCTGCCTGCAACATCCTCCAGCATGACCGGTTTGGCGGTGGGTCAGTCATGGTGTGGGGTGGCATTTCTTTGGGGGGCCGCACAGCCCTCCATGTGCTCACCAGCGGTAGCCTGACTGTCATTAGGTACCGAGATGAGATCCTCAGACCCCTTGTGAGACCATATGCTGGTGCGGTTGGCCCTGGGTTCCTCCTAATGCAAGACAAGACTAGACCTCATGTGGCTGGAGTGTGTCAGCAGTTCCTGCAAGAGGAAGGCATTGATGCTATGGACTGGCCTGCCCGTTCTCCAGACCTGAATCCAATTGAGCACATCTGGGACATCATGTCTCGCTCCATCCACCAACGCCACGTTGCACCACAGACTGTCCAGGAGTTGGCGGAGGCTTTAGTCCAGGTCTGGGAGGAGATCCCTCAGGAGACCATCCGCCACCTCATCAGGAGCATGCCCAGGCGTTGTAGGGAGGTCATACAGGCACGTGGAGGCCACACACACTACTGAGCCTCATTTGGACTTGTTTTAAGGACATTACATCAAAGTTGGATCAGCCTGTAGTGTGGTTTTCCACTTTAATTTTGAGTGTGACTCCAAATCCAGACCTCCATGGGTTGATAAATTGGATTTCCATTGATTATTTTTGTGTGATTTTGTTGTCAGCACATTCAACTATGTAAAGAAAAAAGTATTTAATAAGATTATTTATTTCATTCAGATCTAGGATGTGTTGTTTAAGTGTTCCCTTTATTTTTTTGAGCAGTGTATTTCATGATGTGGTGTATCCCTGGAAATGATCAGAAATCATGCAAACATTACAGGTTTGAAAAAACAGAGCTTGTCCCAAAAAAGTGGTTTCTTGGCACAACTTAAGGGTAAGTTAAGCCGCCTACAAATTTCTGTACTGAATGAAATATTACCACTACCATTTTTGTTGTTTGTGTCGCACTGCTTTGCTTTATCTTGGCCAGGTCGCAGTTGTAAATGAGAACTTGTTCTCAACTAGCCTACCTGGTTAAATAAAGGTGAAATAAAATTGTAAAAATGTAAAAACATTTCCCAAACATAATTCAACACAATCACAATAGCTTTTTTCGTTTTCAATCATTTTAAGAATCTTTTAACATAGGCCGGGCCCTGTTGTTTCCTCATATATTATCCCACACAGCTACAATGATGCAATTTCATACAAGGTTTAGGACCTCATATTGAAGCTTAAAGAGACCCCAACTGATGTATAGAACAATCTTTGGTTTAGATACAAGCATCATGAAATCTCTAACACAATAAATTTATTTGAATTGGTGAAAATCCGTTTTTTGGACTTGACTTACTTGCTACCTTTTCCATGTGATTTCTTCCCGCACGGAATATTTGGTGAAATTATACATTTTCTGTATGGTTTCTTAATCAAAAGGGCACCATAGAACTCTCCCAGAAAAGGGTGGCCTCAATTAGTTTACCCCTTTGGCTCAACATACCCCACTCACCCTGTCACGCCCTGACCATAGAGAGCCCTCAGGGTTCTCTATGGTGTTTTAGGTCAGGGCGTGACTAGGGGGGTTTCTAGGTATTATATTTCTATGTTGGTGTGTGTGTATGGTTCCCAATTAGAGGCAGCTGATAATCGTTACCTCTATTTGGGGATCATACTTAGTGTGTCCTTTTTCCCACCTGCTACGAGGGATATTGTTTTGTATGGGTGCCTATGTGTGCTACGTATTTCACAATCGTTATATCTTTGTTGTTTTGAAAGTTTCACTATCATTAAAATGTGGAACTCTACTCACGCTGCGCCTTGGTCCAATTATTCATTCGACGATCGTGACAGAATATCCCACCCAAACAGGACCAAGCAGCGTGCCCAGGAGGTGAAGGAGAGTTGGTCATGGGAAGAGATACTAGGTGGATGCGAGACCCTTCTTTGGCGGGAGTCGCCGAGGAGTAAAGGAGGACAGCGACGACGCCGGGGTCCGCGGCCACAAACAACCCAAGGGCAACCCCAAGTTTTTTGGGGGGGGGGGCACAAGGACCTTTCGGCCGAGGAGAGAGCCAGAGACCATCTGGGAGTCGATGGAGCAGTTTGAGGAGGGATATTGGAGAGAGATGTTGGCTAGGAGTATGCTGCAGCGCAGGCGTTTTGAGGAGCGTGTCATCAGTCCGGTGCAACCTGTGCCGGCTCCTCGCACCAGGCCTCCAGTGCGCCTCCCCAGCCCGGTACATCCTGTGCCGGCTCCCCGCACTTGCCCTGAGGAGCGTGTCATCAGTCCGGTGCAACCTGTGCCGGCTCCACGCACCAGGCCTCCAGTGCGCCTTCCCAGCCCGGTACATCCTGTGCCGGCTCCCCACACTCGTCCACCAGTGCGTATGTACAGTCCGGAGTCTCCAGCGACGGTCTACAGCTCGGAACCTCCAGCGACGGTCCACAGCCCGGAGCTTCCAGCGACGGTTCACAGTTCGGAGCCTCCAGTGACGGTCCACGGTTCGGAGCCTCCAGTGACGGTCCACGGCCCGGAGCTTCCAGTGACGGTCCCGGCCCAGGCCCGGCGGCCCGGCCCGGAGCTTCCAGTGACGGTCCACGGCCCGGAGCTTCCAGTGACGGTCCACGGCCCGGAGCTTCCAGGCGGCCCGGCCCGGGCCCGTGACGGTCCATGGCCCGGAGCTTTCAGTGACTGTCCACGGCCCGGAGCTTCCTGCGCCGGTGCCATGGCCGGAGCCTTCCACTGCACCAATACCCAGTCCAGGCACGGCGTCCAGTCCCGCTCCATGGCCGGAGCCTTCCTCTGCGCCGGTGCTCAGTCCAGGCACGGCGTCCAGTCCCGCTCCATGGCCGGAGCCTTCCTCTGCGCCGGTGCTCAGTCCAGGCACGGCGTCCAGTCCCGCTCCATGGCCGGAGCCTTCCTCTGCGCCGGTGCTCAGTCCAGGCACGGCGTCCAGTCCCGCTCCTTGGCCAGAGCCTTCCTCTGTGCCGGTGCTCAGTCAAGGCACGGCGTCCAGTCGCGCTCCATGGCCGGGGCCTTCCTCTGCACCGGTGCCCAGTCCGGGCACGGCATTCAGCCCGGCTCCATGGCCGGATCCGCGGTCTGAGCGGGTGCTACGTCCCGCACCAGAGCCGCCACCGACGCTAGTTGCCCACCCTAACCCTCCCCAGTTTCAGGTCGGAGTCCGCACCTTTGGGGGGGGGGGGGGGGTACTGTCACGCCCTGACCATAGAGAGCCCTCGGGGTTCTCTATGGTGTTTTAGGTCAGGGCGTGACTAGGGGGGTTTCTAGGTATTATATTTCTATGTTGGTGTGTGTGTGTGGTTCCCAATTAGAGGCAGCTGATAATCGTTACCTCTAATTGGGGATCATACTTAGTGTGTCCTTTTTCCCACCTGCTACGTGTTTTGTATGAGTGCCTATGTGCGCTACGTATTTCACGATCGCTATATCTTTGTCGTTTTGGAAGTTTTACTATCATTAAAATGTGGAACTCTACTCACGCTGCGCCTTGGTCCAATTATTCATCCGACGGTCGTGACACACCCCTACAGTCTCTTTTAGCTGAACGGAGCTAAATGATCAGGCTCACCGAAAAGACTGGGAATGCCAGTCACTAATAGGCATGTCTGTGACTGCGTGACAACATGTATGTATGATGTGTGTTTCAGCACACACTATATGTATTTTCTTGAGTCTCTCTGTGTGTGGCCTAGCTGAAAAGTATTTCAATGGTCTGCATTAGCTTCATACTAACTGTCTGTCTCTCACGAGAGGCCCTTTTGGTGTGTTTCTTTGCATGTGTGGCCTTGGTGAAGAGGATCAGAATAGTTTGCGTAACTCTGGGTTCTAGCATTTTGTATAAACCACATATACTGTACTGTGGGTTATTGGTCCTGGTGCTGTAACAAAAACAAGACCTCAAAGTGATATATATATATATATATATTCTCTCTCTCTCTCTCTCTCTCTCTCACAAACACACACAGTCTTGTATAACTAACCTTGTGGGGACACATAGTTCAGTCCCGTTCAAAATCCTATTTTCCCTAACCCCTAAACCTAACGCTAACCCTTACCCTAACCTTAAGCCCTAACCTTCACCCCAAAACGTAACCTTAACCCCAACCCTAAACCTAACCTTAGCACTTAACCCTAATTCTAACCTTAACCCTAAACCCCCTAGAAATAGCATTTGACCTTGTGGGGACTAACAAAATGTATCCAGTTGGTCAAATGTTTGTTTGTTTAATATTCTTGTGGGGACTTCTGGTCCCCACAAGTATAGTTAAACTCGTCCCCTCCCACACACACAGATCTGCTGATCCGGCTCCAGGTTCTATCCTGGGACCGATCAGAGCACCAAGGTGAGGTGAAAAGGGGTGATGATGAGGACCAATTGAGGAGTTGGCTGTCGTTTGGTTAACGCTCCGCCACACAACCCCCCCGCTGACAGCACTGACATGATCATTCCAACACATGCATCCTCCCCGGAATGTTATTCCTACAGTCTACACTCTTAGAAACAAAGATTTGTTCTTAAAGGGGTACACTTGTCCCTGTAGTGGTACCCTGAAAGGTATGTCATTTGTACCTTTTAGTTATAGGTAGCAAATTGTACCCTTGAAGTTCGTACCATACCCTTTCCTGCAGTCAACTGAACAAATCACTAAAGTGTAAATGCATGCAAAAACATGGTTTCTGACAGTGTGATGATTGTACCTTTATTTTACAAATGTGTATATTCAAAATATTTGGTAAAAAAAAAACGTTACCATTATTCTACATTATCCTCACATGTACCCTACAAGGTACTGAACAGTACCATGTGAGATTATATGTGTACATTTTGAAGTTACATTATGTGTCATTTGATCTTTTTGTACCCCCCGGGAATACTACGGTACGCTAGCTGTACCTTATTTCTGAGTGCAGACTGTCCGGGTGTGCGGTTCTAGGTGGGTCCGGATGGTTCTAGGCGTTCCAGATGGTTCTAGTTCAAGGGACTGCGCCACGTACACTGACCTCAAAACAGGCATGAGTCCAGGCTCGGCATGGGGACAGGCATGGCAAAGAGAACAGGCAGGCAGACTGGCTGGTTGGCTGGCTTGCTGGCAGGCTGACAAACAGCACACGAGTACCATATGTATTAAGTCCTTTGACCACATGATGGCGATATTGTAATGAAAGTACAGTCATAGGAAATGACACAACTTGAGTTAGAAATTGCCCCTAAACACAGATCTAGGATAAGATTATCATAGTCTGTAGATGTCAGAGGTTGAGGGAAACTTCTCTCTCCTCTGTATAAAAGGTATGATATATTTTTAGCTTTTATCTATAAATCAAATGTACTGATTAAGGCTAGATTGAAATTAGGGTTTGGAGGGTGATTTAGAATGTGTCCCTATGACTATGTTGAGCGAAAAGACAGGGCATTCTTATCCTGTAGGCTACTGATATGATTTGTAAGTGTTGAAGAGGTAGTTACATACATTGCATTTGCCCTACATTTAGAAGACCGTAGTGATCTTATTTTTATTTAACTAGGCAAGTCAGTTAAGAACAAATTCTTATTTTGAATGACAGCCTAGGAACAGTGGGTTAACTGCCTTGTTCTGGGGCAGAACAACAGATTTGTACCTTGTCAGCTCGGGGATTTAAACTTGCAACCTTTCAGGTACTAGTCCAATGCTCTAACCACTAGGCTACACTGCCGCCTTAGTCATGGCCCGAAGACAAAACAGCGGAGAGTGCTTTCAATAATGCAATTCTCGAGCGGCCTCTCGTTCTCTGGAACGAACAGAAGAGAGTAGGCTACAGAGGAGGAGGAAATGGAGGAAAACAAGATGATGACGGCGAGATGAATCTCGGTTTTTCAGTCAGTAGTTGCTGGGAAACGGGATGCTTATCGTAAGTCTGGGTGGAGGCTCAAGGAGCTGATGAATTGTGACCGCTGACTTCTGGGAAGCTCTTCCACGTGTATGTGTGTGAGAGCAAGAGAGAGAGAAAGAGGCCGCAATCATATAGCCTAAACCACCCCATTGCCAGTAAAATCAATTCCGGTTGCATGGATGGTCATCATCCCTGGCACAAACTTTCAGGTTTCCAGGAATAAGGGCTAGAAAATGCTATAATGATGAAAAAGTGATTGGATTAGGCTATTGAGCAAATCTGTCAATTCAGAGAATCCCTACAACCAAGTCAATTCAATGATCTGACTGTATACATTAATGTGCATACATGCACACGCTCAATGCTTAAAGGCCCAGTGAAGGCAAAAACGGGATTTTCCCTGTATTTATATATATTTCCACACTATGAGATTGGAATAATACTACAGAATTGTGAAAAGCATGATAATTCCCTTTTAGTGTAAGAGCGACAGTCCATATGCGCAGACGAAGGATATCAAGGATCTGAAAATATTCTGTTTGGAGGAATTGTCTAACATCACTCCCAATGTGCTCTCCAATCTCATAAAACATTTTAGAAAAAGGCTCAGTTCTGTTATCCTTGCAAGGTGAGGTACCTTTTTGCGAGGAAAAAAAATGACTTGTTACAAAAACTTTTAATCAGAGATTTCCCAATTTTTTCACACAATAACTCAGTATTTGAATTATTTATTTTATACAGGCATGTTTGCTAACCTGTATCAAGGGTGTCAATCATTTCGGAGCCCTCTGTACTAATGTATGTATTATTTCTGACACAGCAAAGCAGTCAGCGACAGTTTTTTTTAAATGCTATCTGTACATCAATTTGACCAGCAGAGGGCAGTAAATGCTAGGGAATAATAATGGATGTCAAAAAGACCTGCTGCTGCTCGGATTCTCAATGTGAGTCACCAGCAGACTAGTGATTGGGGAAGAAATAGATACAGTTACATATCGGGATATTGCTTTTTAAGATACATCGTATCATTTTGACAATATCGCAATATTATTTGCTGCGAGTTGGCTGTACGTGGACCAAACTCCAGTATTTTTCCTTCAGCTTGTTCTCCATCCTCTTGAAACTTTTATTTCCATGACTGATCAAAACTAGTTTTCTTATGGCTCTCTCTTGTCCCTCTGCAGCAGACATATGGTGAGCAATATTTGGAACATCGAATTGCAATAAAATCACAGTATTGAATCGGAATACATAGAATCGTGAGAATCGCAATACCTATATAGGTATTGCATCGGCACCTAAGTATCATGATAATATCGTATCGTGAGGTCCCTGGCAATTCCCAGCCCTACAGCAGACTCATAGCTCTACCAGCCCTGCCTTCTCGGGAATAATAATGGATGTCAAAAAGACCTGCTGCTGCTCGGATTCTCAATGTGAGTCACCAGCAGACTAGTGATTGGGGAAGAAATAGATACAGTTACATATCGGGATATTGCTTTTTAAGATACATCGTATCATTTTGACAATATCGCAATATTATTTGCTGCGAGTTGGCTGTACGTGGACCAAACTCCAGTATTTTTCCTTCAGCTTGTTCTCCATCCTCTTGAAACTTTTATTTCCATGACTGATCAAAACTAGTTTTCTTATGGCTCTCTCTTGTCCCTCTGCAGCAGACATATGGTGAGCAATATTTGGAACATCGAATTGCAATAAAATCACAGTATTGAATCGGAATACATAGAATCGTGAGAATCGCAATACCTATTGCATCGGCACCTAAGTATCATGATAATATCGTATCGTGAGGTCCCTGGCAATTCCCAGCCCTACAGCAGACTCATAGCTCTACCAGCCCTGCCTTCTCTCTCTCTCTCTCCCTCTCTCTTTCTTCGTACACACAGCCACAAGCAGGTGTCTGGTTATGTGTGCTGCGGCCCCACAGCAGATGTTGACAGAATGCACATGTTCAAACACACAAAAACATGCACCTGGATGACTAACAGCTAGGTTGTTATTGAAAATGACAATTTGTTTTCAAGTGACCTACCTAGCTGCCTAAAGGTTCGCAGTAAAGAGAAAACGATTTCTGTAACGCAAGTGCACCAAGAGTGTTTTAACCCAGAAATACACATTTAACTAAATGCTAGATAATGTAATTGCATAGTTGCCTACTTAGAATCCAAACATAGTAATTGGAAGTTACCTCACACCTCAGTATTGGCTGTTGGCCATTAGCTCAATATGTTTGTAGGGAAAGTTTGCTATGCCTGTCTGTTTGTTGTTTTATAGGGACTAAAGCTGATTCCTCCTTTGTGCTATGGGGGCATATGAGTCGCCATATCCTGTGTTTAGATGGTTGTATCAGTAAGTGTGCAATGTGCAGTGTGCTCCATGAAGCATCAGTAACCAAGGAACAGAGCCACCCAGATACAATCTTTGACATTGTGTAAAACTGCTCCAAATATAATGATGCAACACAAAGTTGTTTGATAAGGGCTCTTGGTATGTTTGCCAATGGTAACCGCTCCATTGAAAGCAATTTAAGTAATTCAATCAAGGACAAAATATGTCTGTCTGACTTTTCCAATACAGTTGACAGACCCATCGGTTGCCAAGTTGTCTGTCCTACGTTTTGTATTTGTTGTTGCACTACTACTGTAAGGATCTCGTGCAAAATAAATCGTTTTATCATTCATGTTACAGGACGGAGGACATGTTATTCAATATGACAAGTTTTATATGATTATTTAGAGTAGACAGTGATGTTGCAACATGTACATAACTGACAGCTACATAACATCAGTCGCTGAACAGTTCCTCAGCAGGGTTTCCGTGTCAACTGCATCAACAACAGGCAACACTGGGCCAGTAACGTGATATCGCCTGACTGAAAAGGACACCTCTGAAGGCACGAGGGTTCCGTCTTGGTGTTGTTCTTCCTTCGGTGTGTCAGACGATTTTCCGTTCCACTGCTGCCTCTGCAGGGGGACAGGGTCATGTGGGGCTGGAATGCAGCGAGTGACTTTCCAGAGTGGCAGAATGCCCCTCTGTGACATCATCAGAATGCTGACTGACCACTGAGGGGCTGCACAGAGGGGTTTATCTTTGGAGCTGCTTTTCAAGCTGCCGCCGGCTAGGGGGAAACAGAATGCGTAGAATGGATAGATGGTGTATCACAGATCCCCATGGGGTTTGAAGTTTGACTTCATACCAGTCAAATGGCATCCTATGTGTGTGTTTTTTTTTTGGGGGGGGGGGGGGGGGGTGCGTGATTACTTATCACTCTTCTCAACCCAATTCTTGTATGCAACAATGTATTAGTTGCATTGCACAATGTCAGGAAGCTCCAGTAGTCACTTGTTATTTCTTCTATTATAATGCCAGCATAGCATGCCTATCTCGCACGCATCTCTTTTTCCCTCCGGATCCCACAGCATCAGAAGTGACTTACATAAAGTGTTTACATTACTCTGGTCTAGTGCTGTAAGCTGATACGGCCCTGGACCCATCTTTACTGTAGCTCACCCTATGGGAGCCGTAGATCACATAACCCCAATCAGGCCTTTATTCCACAGACCTCTCAGAAATATATATATGTATGTGAGAGAGTGAGAGTGAGACCGAGAATGCCTCTGTCAGAGACTAGTCAAGGTGGTGAATGACCTCAGAATGAACACTGAAGCTAAAAAGCTCTCTGTCTAAGTGCAGCCTTTGACCCTATAGATCATGATATCCTCGTGGACAGACTCCAGAAATGGTTTGGCCTCACAGGCTCAGTACTAAACTGGTTTAGGACTTATCTGAGAAATGGATCATATTTTATTGCCCTAGGTGAGCATGTATCTGAAAAGTAACAATCTCATGTGGTGTCCCTCAAGGTCCGATTTTTGATCCTATACCGTTTAGTCTATCTATACATGTTACCCCTTGGTAGTGTTATTAGGAAGCTTGGTGTAAATGTTCATAGCTATGTTGATGATACACATCTGTATAGACCCAGGTTAAATGTATCACTGGCATAAATATATTGATGGCACAAGACTTACAACAGCTAAACAAAGGCAAAACCAAGGTTCTGGTTATTGTTGTTAAGGCCCATAGATAGAAACTGACGACACATATACATTATCTGGCACTAGATACATCCCACCAGGCTAAAACCTAGGTAGGATTTTAGACTCTGTTTTACATTTTGAGGATCACATATGAAATGTGATCAAATGGCCTTTTTATAACCTAGGAAATATTGCCAAAGTGTATCAGTTTCTCTGCCAGGCCAACACAGAGACTAATGCATGGTTTTATTACTAGCAGGCTTGATTGCTGCAATACTCTCCTGTCTGGTCTTCCCCCAAAAAAAACATTAGCCAACTTCAACTGATTCAGAAAGCAGACCAGAAAGAGAGCTCAGGGCTCCCGAGTGCCGCAGCTGTCTCAGACACTGCATCTCAGTGCTAGAGGCATCACTACAGACCCTGGTTCAACTCCAGGCTGTATCACAACCGGCCGTGATTGGGAGTCCCATAGGGCGGCGCACAATTGGCCCAGGGTTGTCTGGGTTAGGGTTAAGCCGGGGTAGGTCATCATTGTAAATAAGAATTTGTTCTTAACTGACTTGCCTAGTTAAATAAAAACACCTATTTTAAAGTCTCTGCATTGGTTGCATGTTAGTTTTAGAGTTGATGAAAAAAATGGCTTTATTTATTTTTTAAGCACTACATGGCCTCGCACCCAAATACATGAATGATATGCTTTTAAGGTATGAGCCCGGTCAGTCCCTCAAATCTTCCGGCACTGGTCTTTTAGTTGTTCCAAAGAACAGCCTTTCGGTGAGGCTCATCTGTCGCTATGGTCCTGGCATTTGGAGCAGCCTGCCAGAGGATCTGGGGGCCTCAGAAATGTTTGACACTTAAGAAAAAACTTAAACAGCTGTTTAGCTGTGCTTTTAAGACTAGAAGCGCAGAGACAGTCATTTTTACTGCATATGAATTGAAAAATTGAAATATGTTTGTTTGTTTTTGGTTGTTTTTAGAATTTTGATAACACAAACTGAATTTGTTATAAGCAGTTTTAGGAGGACATGTCATTTTCTTGCCGGGTGTGCCAAAAAAGTGACTTTTTCAAATCCTCTTAGTCATATGCAAGTATTGACGTTGTGATTTCTATATAGTATCAGAAAGAGCAGATTGAGGTTTCTAAAACACTTACCTTTGCCAAATAGAGATGATATTACAAAATGTTACATATTCCAAATATAACAGTGAGCAGCAGATCACCTACAGTGCAATAAGATAATGAAAATGCTATATTCAATTTTTCACATCTATTTTTTTACAAGATTATTATTATTTTTGTTGTTGAAAATATTAGATTTTAGATGTAAATTTGTTGTTTTTTTGCAAAATGTTATATCCATTGTTTAGCTGGAATAAAATGTTTGTATCCTGTATATTTGACTGTGATACTGTATGTGGTTGTGTCACCTAGCTATCTTAAGATTAATGCACTTACTGTAAATCACTCTGGATAAGATCATCTGTTGACTGAAGTGTCAAATGTTTCACATACAGATCTCATATAATTAATTATTTAAAAGATACAGTACCAATCAAGTTTGGACACCTACTCATTAAAGGGGTTTTCTTTATTTTTACTATTTTCTACATTGTCGAATAATAGTGAAGACATCACAACTATTAAATAACACATTGAATCATGTAGTAACCCAAAAAAAAGTGTTAAACATTATTTTAGAATATTCTAAGTAGCCACGCTTTGCCTTGATGACAACTTTGCACAAAATTAGATCAGGTTATTGGTTACTGTTTGTTATTTGGTTACTGTTATTGGTTACTGTTTGTAACCTCCCAATACAGCATTTTACAACATCACAGGTAGGGGAAGGGTATCCATCTGCAAGAGTGAAGTTTTGCTTTGACGTCAAGTTAGCTCAGATTGTTTATACCTTAGCTGTTGTGCTAGCTAACATGCTACTGAACAGTGACACTTGTATATTGACAAGCATATTGGTATAAAAAGACAGCAACGCATTTACCTAAAAATGTGTTTAGGCAAATCATCGGTTAGCTAACAAACATTAGTTATCACATTAATTGTGCAAAAATATCATAACTAACGTTAGTTAGCCAAGCAGCTAGCCAAACAGCTAGCCAAGTAGCTAGCTAAGCAGCTAGCTAAGCGCTAGACAGTCAGTGGCGCTGACAGATTGAAACTCAACAAAGTGTTTCACTATCCCATAAAGCATGACATTGTTAACTAGGCATCAATGAGGTAACATTTTAAAGTTCATTAGGAAGTTTAATTAATAAGTTAGACACTCACTGGAAAACTTTGGCACGCAGCTAGCTAGATTGCTTAGTTCCCATTTTCCAACAGATTTTTCGAATCCCCCTGATTGGTCGTCAGCTGGTTTTAAAACGCATGTGTTCACCAGAAACGGCTTCTGGTAAAGTGCTGACAAACAATTCTCTCAAGATTCTATTTGAATCTGTGGCAACAATATTTATTGCCACTAGTGGCAAACAAAAAAGCCTCTGGCGAACTGTTTGCCACTAGAATAAATATTATTCTTGAAAAAGGTTTGCTGCAGATTCACCATTATTGGCAAACATTTGCAAACTTCTGGCAACATTTTGTGACACACTTGCAGGAAGTTTCATTTTTTATAAGGGAAGTGAGTTGATAAAGAAAAAGCACAATCTCTTTCATAATTTCTTCAAACAATAAAAGCTAAATTACCAACAATTCTGAAAATGGATTGTTACAGTACAGCCTTATTCTAAAATTGATTAAATACAACATTTTCCTAATCAATCTTTATTTTTTATTTTTTTTACAAAAATACATTATTTACATAAGTATTCAGACCCTTTGCTATGAGACTCGAATTTGAGCTCAGGCGCATCCTGTTTCCATTGATCAACCTTGGGATGTTTCTACAACTTGATTGTCCACCTGTGGCTCTTCAATTGATTGGACATGATTTGGAAAGGCACACACATGTCTATATAATGTCCCACAGTTGAAAGTACATGTCAGAGCAAAAACCAAGCCATGAGGTCGAAGGAATTGTCCGTAGAGCTCCGAGACAGGATTGTGTCGAGGCACAGATATGGGGAAGGGTACCAAAACATTTCTGCAGCATTGAAGGTCCCCAAGAACACAGTGGCCTCCATTTAAATGGAAGAAGTTTGGAACACCAAAACTCTTCCTAGAGCTGCCCACCAGGCCAAACTGAGCAATCGGGGGAGAATGGCCTTGTTCAGGGAGGTGACCAAGAACCCGATGGTCACTCTGACAGAGCTCCAGAGATCCTCTGTGGAGATTGGGGGGACCTTCAGGAAGGACAACCATCTCTGCAGCACTCCACCAATCAGGCCTTTATGGTAGAGTGGCCAGACAAAAGCCACTCCTCATTAAAAGGCACAACAGCCCACTTGGAGTTTGCGTAAAGGCACCTAAAGACTATCAGACCATGAGAAACAAGATTCTCTGGTCTGATGAAACCAAGATTGAACTCTTTGGCCTGAATGCCAAGCGTCACGTCTGGTGGGAACCAGGCACCGATCATCACCTGGCCAATACCATCCCTACGGTGAAGCATGGTGGTGGCAGCATCATGCTGAGGGGAAGTTTATCACCGGCAGGGACTGGGAGAGAAGTCAGGATCGAGGGAAAGATGAACGGAGCAAAGAACAGAGAGCTCCTTTGATGAAAACCTGCTCCAGAACGCTCAGGACCTCAGACTGGGGCGAAGGTTCACCTTCCAACAGGACAACGACCCTAAGACAATGCAGTAGTGGCATCGGTACAAGTCTCTGAATGTTCTTGAGTGGCCCAGCCAGAGCTCAGACTTGAACCCGATCGAACATCTCTGGAGAGACCTGAAAATAGCTGTGCAGCAACGCTCCCCATCCATCCTGACAGAGCTTGAGAGGATCTGCAGAGAAGAATGGGAGAAACTCCCCAAACACAGGTGTGCCAAACTTGTAGCACCATACCCAAGAAAACTTGAGAATTTAATCGCTGCCAAAGGTGCTTCAAGAAAGTACTGAGTAAAGGGTCTAAATACTTATGTAAATGTGATATTTCAGTTTTTGATTTGTATTAAATTTGCAATCATTTCTAAAAACCTGTTTTTGCTTTGTCATTATGGGATATTGTGTGTAGATTTGTGGAAAAAGTGAAGGGGTCTGAATACTTTCCGAATGCGTTTTGGAATGAAACTCTTAATTTATTTTAGTATTGTAATGTCCCCCAAGACCTTTATAAACACAACCAAAGGATTATTTTTCTGATAGCATATATGATATTTATTTATTAGACTGTTAGAATGTTGCAGTCAAAATGGCTACTCGTTGTCGTAGTAAGTGGGGGTAGCGAAGCCCGACAGTTTATGTGTTTAGTTGTCTTAGCCATATTATCTACTTTATTTATTTTATCCCTTTTGCTGCATCAGTCTCTCATTTCTACAGTTATTTTACTATTGTTTTACTATTTGAATTGATCTCTTAATTCTTCATTTTTATTCATGTCTATCTTCGTTTTATATTTGCATAGAAACATTTGGTGTTTTATCTTTCTCACCTTTTATGATTTTATTTGTTAAGCACATTAAAATGCATTTGTTGTGAGACATGTGCTATATAAAGAACGTTTGATTTGATATTTAACACAGGTGAACTTCCTGCCTGGGGAAGAAAGCACCTGTTTACTGTATGCAAAAAAGAAATGTCATCGAGTCATTTACAGTAAGAGGAAGGACAGAGCGAGAGTCTTAGAACAAAGTACCTGTTTATTGCTTCCCTGCCAGGAATGTACAGAGGCATGGCATACAGTAAAGAATTCAGTCTTACAATAGCCATTAGCAGACAGTGGACACACAGGCTCTGGAGGACTTGAGTTTGACACCCCTGGCCTATATACTGCAACCATTTCAATTTACCAGACCTCTGTTTGGAGTTAACTTTTAATCTGAGACTGGTATAGATCTGGAAAACTCTAGCCAATCAAATACATGAATTGATCAGTTGAGTTCCATAGAGCTGCAAAAATAAGCATCAGACACTGAACCTTGAGGCCCAGAGTTTGACACCACTGGCCTACCTAACCAGTATGTTGCGTGACCCGCTTGTATACCCTGACTGTAGATTGCTCTGGACGAGAGCTTGTGTATACTGTGTGACTAAGATGAAGAGCAGTGCTTATAGAGGGGGCAGGACAGTGTACTTCTGTCCCTGGATTCAGTGTTTCCCCCACCCCCTTACTGTGTGGGTTCTGTTGACTGTTTACTGACTCATAGTTGACATAGGTGGGCTTGTATTTCTGTTTTCGCGGAGGGTCGTCTGCATCTTTGCCGGAAAACAAGTGTACATTCAGTTCTCCAGTGCTGACCCACTGAACTGCACATAGTCACCGTGACATGGGAAGAGAGAGTGTGTCTGTGTACTTTGTATCTATAAAAGAAAGAGAGAGAGTGTGGGGTCATCCTGAGGTAGCAACAGTACACACACACACACACACACACACACACACACACACACACACACACACACACACACACACACACACACACACACACACACACACACACACACACACACACACACACACACACACACACACACACACACACACCCCTACACATACAAAATGATCTTCCCTGGCCAGAGAGCAGGAAAGGAAATCGATAGCTATTAGGAAGCACTTCCAGTACAGTATTATCTTCCCTAGGTCCTTACATGTGCTGGCTATAAGCTATTACTGTAAGACCTAATAAAAGCAGCAATATCTCTCTTGGCTTGGTCATATGCTATTACTGGAATAACTCAAAAGTTATTACATAGTTTTGTTTTTCTCACAATACGGTAAAAGCTATTTACTGAGAATAAATGACAAAACCAATTTCTGGAACATTCTGTTTTGTATTTGTACAAAAAAAAGCCAGGATAGACACTCTCAAAATACCCACCATGAACAGAAAAACTGAAGAAGTTGTCTTGATCAAACCCTAATCCAGACAAGTAGGATAAGAATAGAGAGAATACAGCAAGAAATTATCAATTGGATTTTGGAGCTGAGGGTAAAGAACACAATGACCGAGTCATTGTTTCAAGGACAGTTAATAGCGGTGTGATTGGAAGCTGTGCTATTTTTAAGATGGGGACATCATGCACTTGGACCCCTCTGAAGCAAGAAAACAAATATATTTTTGACTAGCTGGATGCAGATAAACATCCATAGAGATAATAGGATCTCTATGGATGATGTTCTCCATTGTGATGTCATGTGTTCTGATGTTCTCTGTTGTAATACTGTATCCTGTCTTCTGATGTTCTCTGTTGTGATGTCATATCTTCTGATTATGTGCTGTGATGTCGTCTTCTGATGTTCTCTGTTGTAATGTCATGTCTTCTGATGATGTGTTGTGATGTCATGTCTTCTGATGTTCTCTGTTGTAATGTCATGTCTTCTGATGATGTGTTGTGATGTCATGTCTTCTGATGTTCTCTGTTGTAATGTCATGTCTTCTGATGATGTGTTGTGATGTCATGTCTTCTGATGTTCTCTGTTGTAATGTCATGTCTTCTGATGATGTGTTGTGATGTCATGTCTTCTGATGTTCTCTGTTGTAATGTCATGTCTTCTGATGATGTGTTGTGATGTCATGTCTTCTGATGTTCTCCATTGTGATGTCATGTGTTCTGATCTTCTCCATAATGGAAAGTGTTTTGGTGATCTTAATTTTGATGTCATGTATTATGATGTTCAATGTTGCGATGCATAGTTCAGATTATCTGATGATGTCAGCTGTCAGCTGTGGTCTGCCGTTGACAAATATTAACTCAAAGAGAAAAGTCACTCAAAACAGTTAGACATCATGTTCAGCATACTGCAATACCTCAGTATGTTAGTTCTGAGTTATCCAACCTGCAGCACGGAGTTTGCGTTTCTCCCCCGAGGGTGAAAAACCAACCCCCTACTCTAAAGGCTAGAGACAAATATCACACACACCTCACAGCTCCTCTCACCTGCACTGCAAACCCTGATCGAGCAGAACTAAATCCGTTTGGATCTAAACTTTGTCACCAAGCAACAGAGGTGGCGTCCGTTTAACTGCAAAGGAATGTAGAGAGAAACGTTACACTCACTCCACGGCTCTGTGACAAAACCGTATTCCACAGACCTGCCAACCTGTAATTTAATTAGATTTCCATTTTCACAGTTTAATATCGAGATTCATACCTTCCTTACATAAAGACAGAGAATAGCTTACTGCAGAATGTCCAAGAAATAGCTCGTAGAAATAGCTTGGCTTTGGTACTTGAGCAGATATGTCAACACCATTTTATCTCTGCCAAAATGCACTGATCCCCTTGCAAAAAAAATGCTCCCAAAATTGTAGCAAAAATGATCTTGTACCTCTTTTTTCACTCTTTTTTTCGGTCTGTGAAAAGAGCAGACAGACAGACAAGCAGGCACACACACAGACACGCCCATGCCCATCATCAGCCCTAGTTGATCCTGTGCAGGGTTAATGCCTCTTTATGAGTGGAGCAGCTGCCCAGTCATTGTTACAGGGGCTACAGAGACCCACAGGGGAGAGAGGATGGACAATACAGGGAGCCTACCACTGACCCCACCAGCCACTACTGCTTCACCTTTGACCTCTTCTTGAAATTATGTCATATAGATTCAAAGCCATGGCTGAGCGTGAGGATTTCCTTCCATGAGGAAACGTGTCGATAATGTCTGGCCACTGCTTGCTTATACGCACAGAACTAGTTAGTCGCTTTCATTCAGGTCAAGCTGAAGTCATTTTCTATCCAACTGACAACATTATTAACAACCTCTCTTGTCCTCCGCTGCAATGGACAGTGCCGTTGTCAAATACAAATCAACGTTTATTTGTCACGTGCAGGTGTAGACCTTAGAGTGAAATGCTTACTTACAAGCCCTTAACCAACAGTGCAGTTTTTAAGTAAAAAATAGGTACAATGCATAGTCCGGGTAGCCATTTGATTAGCTGTTCAGGAGTCTTATGGCTTGGGGGTAGAAGCTGTTTAGAAGCCTCTTGGTCCTAGACTTGGCGGCTCCGGTACCGCTTGCCATGTGGTAGCTGAGAGAACAGTCTATGACTGGGGTGGCTGGAGTCTTTGACAATTTTTAGGGCCTTCCTCTGACACCGCCTGGTGTAGAGGTCCTGGATGGCAGGCAGCTTAGCCCCAGTGATGTACTGGGCCGTACGCACTACCCTCTGTAGTGCCTTGCGGTCAGAGGCTGAGCAGTTGCCGTACCAGGCAGTGATGCAACCAGTCAGAATGCTCTCGATATTGCAGCTGTAGAACCTTTTGAGGATCTGAGGACCCATGCCAAGTCTTTTTAGTTTCCTGAGGGGGAATAGGCTTTGTCGTGCCCTCTTCACGACTGTCTTGGTGTGTTTGGACCATTCTAGTTTGTTGGTGATGTGGATACCAAGGAACTTGAAGCTCTTAACCTGCTCCACTACACCCCAGGTCGATGAGAATGGGGGTGTGCTCGGTCCTCCTTTTCCTGTAGTCCCAAATCATCTCCTCTTGAGATGATTGTGGCGTGTCCGCAGCGCAGTGTCCGTCGTTAATAGTGCAGTTGTGACGTACAGTATTTGTGCTTGAGGCTATGGTTGCCAGAGACAGACTAACCAAGGGTTAATAGTGTCTTAATGGGGCCAGAGGGGGAGGCCAGCTGTAGCGGCTGCATCTGCTCCACACCCCCTGGGGCTGGGGGGGACTGAGGAGGAGGACAGAGAGGAGACCTTACTGCTTGCTACCTTACTGCCGAGCTGCTGCTTCCATGCCCTTCTCTGTCTCTGCCTACTGCTCAGGTTGCACAGCCCGCATGCCTGAGTCAAAGGGTTATTCATCACAAACACACACATGAGCGTGCTCCTACACACACACCACACACACCACCCTCAAACACAAAGATACATACGCGCACCACCCACAAACACAAAGACACACACACACATTGACCCCTCCATCCCTATTCACACACACACACACGTAAACCCCTCCCACACACACAGACACACACACACACCCAGACACTCACCAACTACCCCTGTGCAGCCACCCCAGTGAGCAGTGAGTCAGCAGATACTAGGTTGTTAACAACACTGGGTTGTTAGAACACTGAGGAGGCAGTAGCATGAGGCATCTGCAGTATAATGTCTTAGTCACCACGGCAACTGTGCCCCTGAGTGTTGTACCTCGACTGAAACTCTTCATTGTTGGAGTTTGTATCAGGTTCTCTCCCTTTGCGCTCCACTCATTCCTCTGCTGTTGTTCAGAGAGTTTTGGTGAAAAGAAGTCATGGGACACTGGTGATTCAGTGTTGACTCCCATTGACTCCCATTCAAAATCAGGGGAAAGTACCTCTTTAGATGTCAAATTATAACATATCTGCAAAACTCCTTAGGCCTCTACTTCATGGCCTTGATACTGTAGCTATTTAGGGTTTCTCTTGATCAGTGTAAACGTATACAGGAGGCACTCAAATAGATACCAACATAAGCAATTCAAGGTGTTGCAGTGACATTTTACCTACACATAGTCAAAGTGACAATTGGGAGAGTTGAGAGCAGTGAGTCACTCTTTAAAGTGTGCCATCTTAACCATGGTTAGACCACACGGCTGCGGTTAACAGACAGGAACAGGACCCTACAACAGTATATGACTCAGCCTTTTCTGTGTGTGAGGTACCCCCATGGCACAAACAGCCTGGCAACTCCTCTGTATATTGGTTGTGTGTGTGCGCGTGCATGCGTGCCTGACTGTGCGTGCGTGCCGTGTGTGTGCGTGTTAGCCTCCCTTTCTGTTCTACCTCTTGCCCTACTCTGATAGTACCCAGGATGATACAGGTGAATTGAGTGGAGTTTCCTACCGCAGAGAAATCCCCCTGAATCTGAAGACTGACTTCCTATGTTACATTTGACTGTCTCTCATAGATACACACTGCTGGGCTAGTTTACCCTCAGCTCACCACACACACCCACACACACACCCACACACACACACACACACACACACACACACACACACACACACACACACACACACGCGCACACACGCACACACGCACACACACACACACACACACACACACTTTGTACTGAGGTCATCAGTACAAAGTAAAATGATAGGAGACAAATTACTTGGAAATTCCAGGTAAGACAGAACAGAAACCTAGAATACATCAACAACAACAACAAAAAACACCTGAAACATCTGGATGCTGGATTTTTTGGGTGGATTTGTTGGATTTGTTGGATTTGTTTGATGTTTTGTCCTTCGGTTGTTGAATCCTCACCTGCCACCTGATGTTGAAGCTGAGACAATGAGACAATGAGAGTGACACAGTCAGTCGCCTGGATCTGTTAACCACGCGCTGGTCTCGTCTCCGTCCTGCTCCAGTGAGAGGCAGGGATTAACCCCGCTAATGGAGTGTGGTGACCTCTGACCTCTATAACTGGCCCAGTGGCTGGCAGGGTGGAGAGGTCAGCCTGACGTGTATCTGTCAGGAAACCCTTTAGTCCCCGGCGTTATCCCTCAAGTCCCCTTCAGCTTGTTCTCCATCTTCTTTTTAAATAGGGAGCCAATTTGTTTTCAACACTTTTATTTCCATGACTAATCGAAACTTGTTTTCTCATGGCTCTCTCTTGTCCCTTGGCAGCAGACATATGGTGAGCAATATGTTTGGAACATCGACTTGCAATAAAATCACAGTATTGAATTGTATTACATGTACAATCGTAAGAATCGTGAGAATCACAATACATGTCGTGTCGGCACATAACTTTCGTGATAATATCGTATCGTGAGGTCCCTGGCAATTCCTAGCCCTCCAGCAGACTCATAGCTCTACCAGCCCTGCCTTCTCTCTTTTTCTGTCTCTCTCTCTCTCTCTCTCTTTCTCTCTCTCTCTCTCTCTCTTTCTCTCTCTCTCTCTCTCTCTCTCTGTGGAGTGGTTGACCTAAGGAACTACAGCAGAGGAGAGGCCATATGCTGCTTCTGCTGTTTCTATTCCCCACTACACTCATTGTTGTCTCTGGGCTTATCTGTCTGTCTGTGTATGTCTCGCTCTGTCTGTGTATGTGGATGACTGGTAGACTGCTGCGGACATCAGATACTAAAGGCCCTTCACTTCTCTCCATTGTCTGATGGCACTTATAGTGAAGTGGCTTTGACTGGTTGACTGGAGGACACAGAGGCCTCTGCTTCTTTCCCCATTCTAGATGGGATCCGTCTCTATTTCCGATTCTATTACCCCTCAGCCTTCATCCAACGTCAATGTTATTTTTTTATTTAAAGGAACCAATAGAAGTGCCAGTTCTAATATGAGGAAGAGTTGCGCTTCTACCTCCTGATATGTACCTGTGCTTTTTGGCTGTACCTCCACTCGTACTCCCTTTCCTTTAATTTGACCAGAGCCTTTGAAGATCCACCTAAACGAGCTACACCAGCCTGCATACCAGAGCTGGGTGTTGGAGCTGTGAGCCAGACATTCCTCAGAGTCCTAACCCCCCTCTGGCTCCTCTGGTTCCAGAACCACATCCAGTTGTTGTTTGTGGCAGGTGGCATGTGTGTGTGTGTGTGTGTGTGTGTGTGTGTGTGTGTGTGTGTGTGTGTGTGTGTGTGTGTGTGTGTGTGTGTGTGTGTGTGTGTGTGTGTGTGTGTGTGTGTGTGTGTGTGTGTGTGTGTGTGTGTGTGTGTGTGTGTGTGTGTGTGTGTGTGTGTGGCGTGCATGCGCGTTCGTGCGTGTGTGCGTGCGTGCGTGCGTGTAATTTCACCGGAATCTTCAGTAATGGCTTCTCTGTGTCACCCACTATTTACACATACCGCTTGAGGTAGAGGTTAGCCACTAACACAGGGATCTTAGAACAGTTTATCCTCCCCAAATCCTACCTTTAACGATACAGGGAGAAAACTCAGAACTGACAGCAGGTCAGTGTCAAGAGACAACTACCCCCCAGCTATTAAACCATGCAGCCATCTGCATCAGTAAGATATGTGTTTTAATTTTACAAACATTCTCAGATTCAGAGATTCAGAGTGTTTCATAGTCACATGTACAGGGTTGCAGATGTGATTGCAGGGTACAGTGAAAAACGTAGACTCCAACATGCAGGACTAAGTGAAATAAAATAATGGAAATGGTAATAAAAAAAAACCACAATTGAAATATAAATAGAATTATATGCATCATAATAATTGCAGCAGTGATGAATAAATAAATGGCCATTGGGGTGTCAGACAACAGGGACTTGGTACATACAAAGCGTGTGTGTTTTAAACTTTAATAGCTACGATATGCATCACATAGAAAACATCTGACACATGCCTGGCCTTCTTAGTACCATTAAATATGTTATAGTAGCACAGCAAGTCAAGTCAATGCTGGTGTAAATCAAGAGCAAGTTGTAAAACCTGTTTTTGGACATGTTTATAGTCACCCACTCTATCCAGGTCTCTGATTGGACAGTGTTTTTTTGTTATTGTTGTTGTTTTATTTCAACCATACCACGACACCAGACAGGTGGTGCCCGGTTTGCAGGTGTTTCAGGGAGTGGGGTGGTGAACAGATGGGGAATGGTGTGTGGGGAGTCGTCAGTCTCTCACCCGACCACAGGTTGTGTGTGCGTCTCTGTCTGTTTGGCGGTCCATCTGTACAGTGTCACTGTGTAGTCACGTAGGCCTTGCTTAGTTGTTCTAGTTCTTACAGAGACACACACTCACACACATAGTGGGCCTGTCCCCTGCCTCTCCTTAGGCCACAATCACAGCCTACACGGTAGTGGGGTGAGACTGGGCCCCCGTAGTGCGTACCACAAACACACAAACCGTCTCGCTTTCTCTTTTTCTCTGACACACACACACACACACACACAGCTACTGTTAATGAAATAAGGTCTTAAGTCGGCTGAAGGGAGTCTTTCAGATTAAAGAAGAGCTCGGATTTATCCATGATGTTCTGGCAGGTGGAAGATCTTATCAATCCCATTGAGAGAGAGAGAGAGCGAGGGAGTGAGAGCGAGAGAGAGAGAAAGGGAGAGTATGGCCCGACTGTCTGCAGTGTGTGTGTGTGTGTGTGTGTGTCTGTGTGTGTGTGTCTGTGTGTGTGTTTTATCTTGTGTTTTAGGGTCTGCATCGTTCACCAAATAATGTATAAAGATCTGGTCATGCAGGATATATATATCTGTCTTATGTATTCACCCAAAGACACACCAGGGATCACAACTACCTTCAACAACCAGGGTTAGGAAGCCACGCAGACTGCCAGACACACAGTAACTTCGAAACCCATGGACCAAGGAGCACACCTACATTCAACAGCCTGAGGAAGGAGGCAGTGCAGACAGACAGACAAACAATCAGTCATACGAGTATCGATAACCACAACACGCCTGAAACGGTTGCTCGTGTATAGCCAGTACCTTTTGTTATAGTTGCTTCAATTTGAATGGATTGTACCTTGGTTCTAATGTTTTATACCATCATGCACTCTACACATCCGGACATCTGTAAAAAGACCACCTGGTTGAATAACATAACCAGATCAGACTTACTGCTCTCTCTGACCCACAGACACTTAGTTTCCATATTCCTCTTAGCTGTGCTTTTTGTATTTATTTCACCTTTATTTAACCAGGTGGCCCAGTTGAGAACAAGTTCTCATTTGCAACTGCGACCTGGCCAAGATAAAGCAAAGCAGTGCGACAAAAACAACACAGAGTAACACATAAACAAACGTACAGTCAATAACACAATAGAAAAATCTATGTACAGTGTGTGCAATATGTAGAAGAGTAGGGAGGTAAGGAAATAAATAGGCCATAGAGGTGAAATAATTACAATTTAGCATTAACACTGGAGTGATAGATATGCAGATGACAATGTGCAAGTAGAGATACTGTGGTGCAAAAGAGCAAGAGGGTAAGTAATAATATGGGGATGTAACGGTTGTCGTCGGGAATGGAGGACCAAAACGCAGCAGGAATGTGGATGCTCATCTTGTATTTATTTTCAACCAAGAGAACACCAAAATAACAAACAAAGAACTCACGAACAACAAAACAGTCTTGTCATGCTCACACACGCAAAACAAGAAACAATCTCCCACAACACCAAACCAAACAATTACCCATATATAGGACTCTCAATCAGAGGCAACGAGAAAGCACCTGCCTCCAATTGAGAGTCCAACCCCCATCAACCTAAACATAGACATACAACAAACCAGAAAGAACATAGAATACAAACCTAGAACATAACCCCAAAAACCCGGAAATAATAAATCAAACGCCCTACTAAATAAACCACCACCCCGAACCACATAAAACAAATACCCTCTGCCACGTCCTGACCAAACTACAATAACAAATAACCCTTATACTGGTCAGGACGTGACAGGGGATGAGGTAGTTTGGTGTGCTATTTACAGATTGGCTGTGTGATCAGTAAGCTGCTCTGACAGCTGATGCTTAAAGTTAGAGAGGGAGATATGACTCCAGCTTCAGTGATTTTTGCAATTCGTTCCAGTCATTGGCAGCAGAGAACTGGAAGGAAAGGCGTCCAAAGGAAGTGTTGGCATTGGGGATGACCAGTGCAATATACCTGCTGGAGCGCGTGCTACGGGTGGGTGTTGCTATGGTGACCAGTGAGCTGAGAAGGCGGGGCTTTACCCAGCAAAGACTTTTATATGACCTGGAGCCAGTGGGTTTGGCGACGAATATGTAGTGAGGGCCAGCCAACGAGAGCATACAGGTCGCAGTGGTGGGTAGTATATGGGGCTTTGGTGACAAAACGGATGGCACTGTGATAGACTACATCCAGTTTGCTGAGTAGAGTGTTGGAGGCTATTTTGTAAATGACATTGCCGAAGTCAAGGATCGGTAGGATAGTCAGTTTTACGAGGGTATGTTTGGCAGTATGAGGGAAGGATGCTTTGTTGCGAATAGGAAGCTGATTCTAGATTTAATTTTGGATTGGAGATGCTTAATGTGAGTCTGGAAGGAGAGTTTACCGTCTAACCAGACACCTAGATATTTGTAGTTGTCCACATATTCTAAGTCAGAACCGTCCAGAGTAGTGATGGTAGTCGGGCGGGAGGGTGCGTGCAGCGATCGGTTGAAAAGCATGCACTTAGTTTTACTAGCATTTAAAAGCAGTTGGAGGCCACGGAAGGAGTGTTGTATGGCGTTGAAGCTCATTTGGAGGACAACAGGCCCTCCGATTTGACACACTGAACTCTATCTGAGAAGTAGTTGGCGAACCAGGTGAGGCAGTCATTTGAGAAGCCAAGGCTATTGAGTCTGCCGATAAGAATGTGGTGATTGACAGAGTCGAAAGCCTTGGCCAGGTCGATGAATACGGCTGCACAGTACTGTCTTTTATTGATGGCGGTTATGATATCGTTTAGTACCTTGAGCGTGGCTGAGGTGCACCCGTAACCAGCTCGGAAACCAGATTGTGTAGCGGAGAAGGTACGGTGGGATTCGGAATGGCCGGTGATCTTTTTGTTAACTTGGCTTTCGAAGATTTTAGAAAGGTAGGGTTTTATAGATATAGGTATATAACAGTTTGGGTCTAGAGTGTCTCCCCCTTTGAAGAGGGGGATGACCGCGGCAGCTTTCCAATCCTTGGGGATCTCAGACGATACGAAAGAGAGGAATAACCCCAGTCACATAAGTCTAACAGGGCCAGAATGAGGCTACTTACAGCTGAACTCCTATTTCTGTATTTGGAAACAAAGGGAGCCACAGATAGACACCAGAAGACGGGTGCTTACTAAGAATAGAGGGGATTGTAACTTTAAAAAGAACCGGGAGGCTGAAAATAAATCCTTGTAAATTAGTCTTAACCTGCTGTCTGTACGGGCTGGGGAAAGCACACAAGGATATATCCAGCGTGTTCACATGGTATTCGTTAGATGGCTATGCTAGAAAGGACAAAAGTGGTAATATCATCCAAGCTCATGAGCAATCCCATGAGGTATTTGTCCTCAGTTTATGGTTAGAGTTGGGGTAAAGGTCATGGATTGGGTAAGGGTTGAAGTTGGTGGTTCAAGTCCTGACAATCATTTTGTTCAGAAACCACTGTACTTCTGTCTTTTCCAGCATGGCCAGATAGTGATGACCGTGCTTATTCTTATTTACCTTACACAATTTAGGAGATATAAACAGCAGGGTACAGTCAATCTCTTACTTAGCTCTCTGGCTGGCCTACATTAGTCCTCCCTTCACTCCTATAAACTAACCCAACACCATACCATGTACAGTACGTGAGAGGTTGCAGGAATCAGCAGTTCTCTGGAAAGGCTCAGGCTATTTTAAAACCTTAGAACTAAGAATAGTCTTCAAGAACTACTGCTTGTCTGTTCTACTAATTTGAATTATCGGCTAATGTCTGGAAAGGGACAGTGCTCACAGGGAATTGAGGGAGGTTGTTGCATGCGTAGTTGTGTAGGTGCACGTGTGGGAGTGATGACAACTTTGTTTTGCAAATGAACGTAGTAACGGGAACAGTTTTGGTCCCAGATACCGCAATCTACTGTTTGCATTCCATTGTTCTTAAGGAGAACCACTTTCACAAGTATTTGCATTAGGAGAAATCCAAAGAATGGAATCATGAAATATTTTTTTCCTGTGGTATAAATGTGTGGTATCTGAAGAAGAGACTGCAGAATATGTCTATGATCTCAGGAATGTCTGTCTGGATTGCTTGGTCCTTTGTGTGTGTGTGGCTCAGTTGGTAGAACATGGTACTTGCAACGCCAGGGTTGTGGATTCAATCCCCACGAGGGAGCATTCCAAAACTGGTGTGTGTGTGTGTGTGTGTGTGTGTGTGTGTGTGGGGGCAACAGGAGTAGTGAGTCATGTCGTAACCATTCCTTTGGCAGTCGAACAAACAAGAGGATAGAAGGATGACCCTTGCTCAGAGTGAAGTATACACCTGTTCCCCTCTGATCCCAAGAGGAAAGGGCTTAACACACACACACACACACACCACACCCTGACTCACCCAGAGGATGGTTACTGAGGACCCATGGCAACTGTGTAGAGAACAGAGGGATTTATCAGGATTATCCCTGGTGGTCCCATATCTCCTTCCTGCAGCAGAGTGTGTGTGTGTGTGTGTGTGGGTGGGGCGTGTGCGTGTGCGTTTTAGGTGACTCGTGGCCATAAAGGCTGGAGACTGACAGGCAGATAAGATCCATACATCTGCTGTTGGGACCTCAGTCATCTCTCACGTTCCGTGCATGTGTGTCTATATCACATAATACTATGAAAACCATTGCATTATATCATGCATCAATGACACTGATTCCTCTGATATAAAAAAAAAATGATGCCTGCTGTTTTTGGACATCGAACTGACTTTCTCAACCATGTCTCTCTCTCTCTCTCTCCCTCTCTCTCTCTCTCTGAGGGTAAATGTATTAGAGTACTGTTCCTGTGCAGCCTGGTGTATGAAAGGGGAAATGTGTAGCGTCTCTCGCGCTACTTTCCCTGGTCTTTACACACATACCTCACCAACGTCCTTTCTTCCACATGAATCCATTAACCTCAGAACTACTTCCCCTGGTCTTCACACACACACCTCACCAACGTCCTTTCTTCCATCATCCATATATCGCTACCAGTACTAGGGAGGCCATTTACTACAGAGGAGGAAGAACAGTGTGTATGCACATTTGTATGTGTGTGAGTTGGTGGGCATATGTGTTTGTGTGTGATTGTGTGTGTCCATGTGCTCATTTCATTGGTGGCTTCCAGCCCTTAGATGCTAGAGAAATAGGCGTTCCGTAGGTTCAAGCATGCACGAATGCCAAGGATAACATGAAAGATGTTTATTGTGTTGTTGCACAGGTGGCATATGTTCCCAGCTCCGCAGCCAGACATGGTGTTTGAAGTGAGAGATGACGAAGTCGCTACACATGGTTCTGATTTCAGGACAGCACTGTTCTAGTATTTTTAAAAAACACTTTTGAAAGTGTTAAAGATTTAACTCTGTTGCAGTGTTCCTTGTTTTACTCTTAAAGTGTTCAAATGAACTCAATTGTGGTGTTTGCCTTGCTCTACCCATTGAGTAATACGCAACACCTACAGTGTAAAACATAACACTTGATTTAGAGTAAACTGGACTCACTTTGCTTCGTGCTTTCTCAGTGTAAGACATTAATTAACACCTGTAGTGTTACAGTAAATCATTTGTGGGTGTTGTTTCAACACTGTATGGTGTTAAGTCTAATTTGCATATTTCCTAGGGGGCCTTTTCATTTTGAGTAAATTGTTGAGTTAACACCCATGACTGTATTTGTTAGTGACAGAAACACCATTGTTGAATTATATTATTTGAAATGCCTGTGGCTTTCAGCAAGTGAAAATCCTATGCATAAAAATGTAACTCTGTCTTCCATGTTGGTCTAGTTGATGGCTTAGTTTTACCCTAACACAGTGGTGTTAGGAAATTCCTGATTTACAGGCCACATCAGGCCTGCAAGTCACATTATGCTGGCTTGCAAAGTGATGTGTGATTCCCATTAGAATCCAGCCAGAGTTAGGATATCCAACAGTTAGAATTTTTATTCACCCACAACCTGCGTTCAGAATGACTTTCGGGGAAGGGGAACTTGATAGAAAACACTACCTAAATAATTTAAACCACAACAACCATTTCAGTAACGGGTGCAATAAATCTAACTAACTGGTTGGATTAGTTTAGAAAAAATTGATGTTATTTATCTTTGTGTAGCATAAGATTAATCAGTCAATCAATGTATGCAAAAACACAGATATTAAAATCAATCCTAAAAAAATGTACCTACAGTAGAGCATGCTGGGAAATATGATACAAATGGGGGTTTAGATGGGACTGTTTTACTCTTCACACTGTAAATCAATAACTCAACAATAGGGGTTATTTTACACCGCTGAGTGTTCATTTCACTTTTACAAAGTTAATTTAACTCCTGAATCAACACTAGCAATGTTACACTGAAAAATCAACACTGGCAAATTTGCTGTGCTCTCTCTCTCTCTCTGGGATGCATGCATACCTTACTGTATATCTAGATTCGACTACTCTATAAGGAGGTTGGGTTAATGGGATGGGAGGTTATTTTATTTATTTAACCTTTATTTAACTAGGGAAGTCAGTTAAGAACAAATTCTTATTTACAATGACGGCCTACCAAAAGGCAAAAGGCTTCCTGCGGGGACGGGGGCTGGGATTGAAAAAAAATATGTATATATACTGCTCAAAAAAATAAAGGGAACACTTAAACAACACAATGTAACTCCAAGTCAATCACACTTCTGTGAAATCAAACTGTCCACTTAGGAAGCAACACTGATTGACAATAAATTTCACATGCTGTTGTGCAAATGGAATAGACAACAGGTGGAAATTATAGGCAATTAGCAAGACACCCCCAATAAAGGAGTGGTTGTGCAGGTGGTGACCACAGACCACTTCTCAGTTCCTATGCTTCCTGGCTGATGTTTTGGTCACTTTTGAATGCTGGCGGTGCTTTCACTCTAGTGGTAGCATGAGACGGAGTCTACAACCCACACAAGTGGCTCAGGTAGTGCAGCTCATCCAGGATGGCACATCAATGCGAACTGTGGCAAGAAGGTTTGCTGTGTCTGTCAGCGTAGTGTCCAGAGCATGGAGGCGCTACCAGGAGACAGGCCAGTACATCAGGAGACGTGGAGGAGGTCGTAGGAGGGCAACAACCCAGCAGCAGGACCGCTACCTCCGCCTTTGTGCAAGGAGGAGCAGGAGGAGCACTGACAGAGCACTGCAAAATGACCTCCAGCAGGCCACAAATGTGCATGTGTCTGCTCAAACGGTCAGAAACAGACTCCATGAGGGTGGTATGAGGGCCTGACGTCCACAGGTGGGGGTTGTGCTTACAGCCCAACACCGTGCAGGACGTTTGGCATTTGTCAGAGAACACCAAGATTGGCAAATTCGCCACTGGGGCCCTGTGCTCCTCACAGATGAAAGCAGGTTCACACTGAGCACGTGACAGAGTCTGGAGACGCCGTGGAGAACGTTCTGCTGCCTGCAACATCCTCCAGCATGACCGGTTTGGCGGTGGGTCAGTCATGGTGTGGGGTGGCATTTCTTTGGGGGGGCCGCACAGCCCTCCATGTGCTCGCCAGAGGTAGCCTGACTGCCATTAGGTACCGAGATGAGATCCTCAGACCCCTTGTGAGACCATATGCTGGTGCGGTTGGCCCTGGGTTCCTCCTAATGCAAGACAATGCTAGACCTCATGTGGCTGGAGTGTGTCAGCAGTTCCTGCAGGAGGAAGGCATTGATGCTATGGACTGGCCCGCCCGTTCCCCAGACCTGAATCCAATTGAGCACATCTGGGACATCATGTCTCGCTCCATCCACCAACGCCACGTTGCACCACAGACTGTCCAGGAGTTGGCGGATGCTTTAGTCCAGGTCTGGGAGGAGATCCCTCAGGAGACCATCCGCCACCTCATCAGGAGCATGCCCAGGCGTTGTAGGGAGGTCATACAGGCACGTGGAGGCCACACACACTACTGAGCCTCATTTTGACTTGTTTTAAGGACATTACATCAAAGTTGGATCAGCCTGTAATGTGGTTTTCCACTTTAATTTTGAGTGTGACTCCAAATCCAGACCTCCATGGGTTGATAAATTGGATTTCCATTGATTATTTTTGTGTGATTTTGTTGTCAGCACTTTCAACTATGTAAAGAAAAAAGTATTTAATAAGATTATTTCTTTCATTCAGATCTAGGATGTGTTGTTTAAGTGTTCCCTTTATTTTTTTGAGCAGTGTATATTAATATAGGAAAAAACACACATCACGACAAGAGAGACAACACTACATAAAGAGAGACCTAAGATAACAACATAGCAAGGCAGCAACACATGACAACACAGCATGGTAGCAACACAACACGACAACAACATGGTAGCAGCACAATACATGGAACAAACATTATTGGCCACAGACAACAGCACAAAGGGCAAGAAGGTAAAGACAACAATACACCACGCAAAGCAGCCACAACTGTCAGTAAGAGTGTCCATGATTGAGTCTTTGAATGAAGAGATTGAAATAAAACTGTCCAGTTTGAGTGTTTGTTGCAGCTCGTTCCAGTCGCTAGCTGTAGCGAACTGAAAAGAGGGCAGCTTGAGGGCACTTATTTCTCATTTGCCTGAACGAGAGCCAGTCAGCCTGAGTATGCGTGTGCCGAGCCTTTCGCCAAATGCAATTCTTGAGGTGGAGTAACTCTGCAAAATCCCGATCGAATCAGAACCTGTTTTTAATTCTCATTTTGTTTATGGGGGCATGTTTGTTAACAAAACCACTGAACATGTAAAAAAAATGAAGGTCCAAGTGTCTTCGACAGAGGGGATCAAGCTGATTCTATACCATTTTACAGAGGCCAGTTCATGAATGAAGGCTTGCTCATTGAAGTTTTTTAACAAGTGTCTATGACAAAGCAGGACAGGTCGTTTCACTGAGCAGCCATTACGAACACAGGCTGTAAAACAGTGATCACTAAGGTCATTACAGAAAACACCAGACTGATACCTATCAGGATTAATTGTGAGGATAACATCGAGGAGAGTAGCCTTTTCTGGGTGTTTGGAGTCATACCTTGTGGAATTGGTGATAATCTGAGAAAGATTTAGGGTGTCTCATTGCTTTAGGATTTGGTCAGGTGGTTTAAGCATGTCCCAGTTTAGGTCACCTACCAGGACAAATTCAGACTTAGTGTAAGGGGCCAGGAGAGAGCTTAGGGCAGGTAGGGTACAGGCCGGTGCTGATGGAGGACGATAGCACCCAGCAACAGTCAACAAAGAGCTATTTGAAAGTTTAATGCTTCAAACCAGCAAATCAAATTGTTTGGGGACAGACTTGGTGGAGACAACTGAGCACTGAAGGTGATCCTTGGTAAAGAATGCCACTCCCCAACCTTTGGAAGATCTGTCTTGCAGAAAAAGGTTAGAAACAGAAAGGTTAACATCAGTATTCAAAACACTCTTCCTAAACCACGTCTCAGTAATGATCAACACATCTGGATTGGAACTGTGAACCCACACTTTCAATTGATCCATTTAGGTTGGGGGAATGAGATTGGATGTTGGGGGAATGGGGTGGGAGGTTGGGGGAATGAGATGGGAGGTTGGGGGAATGGGATGGGAGGATGGGGGAATGAGATGGGAGGTTGGGGGAATGGGATGGGAGGATGGGGGAATGAGATGGGAGGTTGGGGGAATGGGATGGGATGGGATGGGAGGATGGGGGAATGAGATGGGAGGTTGGGGAATAAGATGGGAGGTTGGGGGAATGAGATGGGAGGTTGGGGGAATAAGATGGGAGGTTGGGGGAATGGGATGGGATGGGATGGGAGGATGGGGGAATGAGATGGGAGGTTGGGGGATGAGATGGGAGGTTGGGGGAATGAGATGGGAGGTTGGGGGAATGAGATGGGAGGTTGGGGAATGGGATGGGATGGGAGGATGGGGGAATGAGATGGGAGGTTGGGGGAATGGGATGGGAGGATGGGGGAATGAGATGGGAGGTTGGGGGAATGGGATGGGATGGGAGGATGGGGGAATGAGATGGGAGGATGGGGGAATGAGATGGGAGGTTGGGGGAATGGGATGGGATGGGAGGTTGGGGGAATGGGATGGGAGGATGGGGGAATGAGATGGGAGGTTGGGGGAATGGGATGGGATGGGAGGATGGGGGAATGAGATGGGAGGTTGGGGGAATGGGATGGGATGGGAGGATGGGGGAATGAGATGGGAGGTTGGGGGAATGGGATGGGAGGATGGGGGAATGAGATGGGAGGTTGGGGGAATGGGATGGGATGGGAGGATGGGGGAATGAGATGGGAGGATGGGGGAATGGGATGGGAGGATGGGGGAATGAGATGGGAGGTTGGGGGAAATGAGATGGGAGGTTGGGGGAATGAGATGGGAGGTTGGGGGAATGGGATGGGATGGGAGGATGGGGGAATGAGATGGGAGGTTGGGGGAATGGGATGGGAGGATGGGGGAATGAGATGGGAGGTTGGGGGAATGGGATGGGATGGGAGGATGGGGGAATGAGATGGGAGGATGGGGGAATGGGATGGGATGGGAGGATGGGGGAATGAGATGGGAGGTTGGGGGTGGAGGCTCATTTATTTTTGTTTATTTTCCTTTACATACTACATCTTCTCTTTGTAATATGATCAGAATGATCAACACTTTGTGTCTATGTACCTTTTTTAAATGTTTGTCATTTTCGAGTGGCAGCCCCCAGATGATTACAAACTGAATATCAAATTATATGAATTTTGTATTTTGTGCCTGTGTGTACCCCCCCCCCCCCCCCCTGCCCCCCCTGCCCACACATGAAACAAATCCACACAAAAAAGAAAAATGTGGTCACACAAAAAAAGACTCCATGATCATCATGGCCAGACAGTCAAAGGTAAAGTTAATAAGATCTGCCCTGTAGCAACAAACCAGAGGAGCAACTAATGTCATACTGGGCACAATTCAACTTCTATTCCACGTTGGTTCAAAGTAATTTCGGCATGTCCTCCACCTCTGTCTAAGGTGGCCTATTAGTACACTTGTAAAGAGTCCATGTTCCCCCTGTTGTTTCTCTGCTAACCCAGGAAACCTAGACCCACTCCAATTTGCATACCGCTCAAGCAGATCCACAGATGATGCAATCTCTATTGCACTCCACACTGCCCTTTCCCACCTGGACAAAAGGAACAACTAAGTGAGAATGTTATTCATTGACTACAGCTCAGCATTCAACACCATAGTGCCCTCAAAGCTCATCACTAAGCTAAGGATCCTGGGACTAAACACCTCCCTCTGCAACTGGATCCTGGACTTCCTGACGGGCCGCCCCCAGGTGGTAAGGGTAGGTAACAACACATCTGCCAAGTTGATCCTCAACACTGGAGCCCCTCAGGGGTGTGTGCTCAGTCCCCTCCTGTACTCCCTGTTCACCCACGACTGCATGACCAGGCACGACTCCAACACCATCATTAAGTTTGCAGATGACGACGAGACAGCCTATAGGGAGGAGGTCTGAGACCTGACTGGGTGGTGCCAGAATAACAACCTCTACCTCAACGTAATCAAGACAAAGGAGATGATTGTGGACTACAGGAAAAGGAGGACCGAGCACGTCCCCACTCTCATCGACCGGGCTGTAATGGAGCAGGTTGAGAGCTTCAAGTTCCTTGGTGTCCACATCACCAACAAACTAGAATGGTCCAAACACACCAAGACAGTCGTGAAGAGGGCACGACAAAGCCTATTCCCCCTCAGGAAACTAAAAAGATTTGGCATGTGTCCTCAGGTTATCAAAAGGTTCTACAGCTGCAACATCGAGAGCATCCTGACTGGTTGCATCACTGCCTGGTACGGCAACTGCTCAGCCTCCGACTGCAAGGCACTACAGAGGGTAGTGTGTACGGCCCAGTACATCACTGGGGCTAAGCTGCCTGCCATCCAGGACCTCTACACCAGGCGGTGTCAGAGGAAGGCCCTAACAATTGTCAAAGACTCCAGCCACCCCAGTCATAGACTGTTCTCTCTGCTACTGCTTGGCAAGTGGTACCAGTGTGCCAAGTCTAGGACCAAGAGGCTTCTCAACAGCTTTTACCCCCAAGCCATAAGACTCCTGAACAGCTAATCAAATGGCTACCTGGACTATGCACTGTGTACCGCCACCCCCCCCGCCAACCCCTCTTTTATGCTGCTGCTACTCTCTGTTTATCATCTATGCATAATCACTTTAACTAATCCTACATGTACATATTACCTCAAATAGCCTGACTAACCGGTGCACCCGCACATTGACTCTGTACCGGTACCAACTGTATATAGCCTCGCTACTGTTTTTTAAAATTTATTTTTCTTATCTGTTGTTTACCTAATACCTATGTTTTACTTAAAAACTGCACTGTTGGTTAAGGGCTTGTACTGTAAGTAAGCATTTCACTTTAAGGTCTACACCTGTTGTATTCGGCGCACGTGACAAAATAAACTTTGATTTGATTTGGAACAGTCAGCAGGATTCTAACCTGTCTCTCTGTATCCCAGCCCTCTAATCCAGACTAGACTACAGGGGCAGAGTAAAACACAGGCTTTAGAGTAAAACACAGGCTTTTAGTTGATGAATTGACTTTTAAAGCATTTCAAATACTAATGCCGGGATGTAGCTGCAGAGGGAAATGGAGGACATGTGTGATTGAAGTGTGTGCTTATTGGGCTCTTAGGGAGTAAATACCTAACAATCTGTTTTACTCAAGCTCTGCAGAAAGCTGTCTGAATCTGATGACAATTCACACATGTAATGGGTCTTCAGAGTCAAACTGTGAGCACACTCAGCACCTGAAAGTGCACATCAAAGGTTTGGGCTTTCTTAGTAGAGTATGGAAACTCCCTTCATAATTACAGATAGGCTATAATGAAAGTAGTGACTCAGTGTCAACTTGTTGAAGAAGGATCTCGGTCCCATGTTCAGTGCTTTCGCATGTTCACCTTGCATGCGTTTAGCTCATCTGCGGCACTATGTACAATAGAAGTGGTGCAGAGTTTCTGTTGTCCATCTTAACCTGAAACTGTGATTTATTTTTGTCTAGTCATCACAACTCTGTTAAGCCTCTCGCACACAATAGAGGCCTTATGGACTCTATTGTATGAACTACGGGCTCTGCAGTTTCCTCTCTCTCTGGTTTCCTGGAGAGAAAAAAACAAACCTGTCTCATTACGAGAGTTGTACTCAGTGGAGAGTGAAATCTTATTGCAACACGAGTCATTCTGAAAAAGCCTGCTATAAAAGGGCCTTGTGTGCAAATCCAAGCCGATCAGCTGTTTCCTAATATAGCTGAAGCTTATTCTGAGACCTCAGCACTCTCCTATACTAGAGAGAAAGAGAGAGAGAGAGAACTGGAGAGAGAACTGAACATAGTGGGGGGGGAGAGAGAGAGAGACAGACGGAGAGAAAGGGTGACAGATTGCGTCTGTGTGAGGGAGAAGGGGTGAGGGTTTAGTCAAGGTCTCCTGTCCTGTGGGGAACTGTGTGTACTGTACTGTATGTGGAAACTTTGCCTGCTCTTACCTAATAAAGGGCCATTAAACTTTAACCTACTTCCTAGCTCTCTGTAACTCTGCATATGTTGCATGTGCCTATCATTCCATTTATTAATTTTCCCTCATGTGATATGATTTACTTAGAAGTGCTTTAATACTTATTTGTGCTGTGTTTTGGTTGGCTTATTATTTACTTATTTGAGTGACTTCCGTTCTTTGGAGTGCTCGTCTCTTCGTGTGAATACGGGAATGAGTGTGTTAATTAGGGACCTGAGCCATGCCCCCCACACCTGAGGAGTAATGGGCTTAACGAGCTACCCCTCAGATCATGTTTAGCACATTCAAGCAAGCAATGGGAGAGGACAGGTACCATAGGCTGTGTGCAGCCACACTACCACAACCGATGCGTCTAGGGAGAGGGGACCAGATGAGTGTCACCCTGCTCGGGAAGAGCTGAGCGGAACAACCCTGCTAGGGATGAAGAGCCAAACAGCATGTGAGTGCGTACCAATGGTTTCCAGTATGATGACGTTATTGATTACGCTTTTTTCCACCCTCTCCAGGCGTGGCCTGCTACGACGAGACCGCAGAGGCTGCGACTACCGCATCGGAACCCCATGATGCCAACACCGAGGCGCCGAACGTTCCATGCTAAACAACTATGGAATCTAGAATGTATGTGGTGTGAGTGTACCCGTGCCTGTCCTTGTTTTGTGTTCTGTTGCTTTAATCCTGTAACCCCTTTTTTTTATACAAAGAAAGACACCAACTGTAAATAATGACTGTCTGCCTGTGTCTGTGATATTGGGCTTGAAATAACTTTCATTTTGACACATGCATGACTGCGTCTATGCAGAGTATGACCAGGAAGAGATTGCAAAAGAGAGGGCAGACAGGGTCCTCTCACCAGTCTTATGTTCAACACCTAAAGGGTCCTATACTCGTCAGTGCACAGCGTTGCAAAACGTTTTGCAACGGATCTTATTTGACAGCCTCAGCTAGTCTGTTTACTTCCGTCTGGTGCCTAGTGAATACGACCCAGCTACAGGCAAGCTTTGATTGACATGGCCTACAGAACCTCATACCATCGAGTCAATAGTAGAGAACTGTAAACGGCTTTGGGTTGTGTTGCTGTTCATCATGCGATGGATCACGTTGCAACATCATTGCAATGTACTCCATCACATGATGAACGGCAACGCAATCTAGAGCCATACTGTATACAACTTTGCACACTTTGTAATGTCATCTCAAGTCATAAGTCTGCTGAAAATACAATACAGTTTGTGATTATTATACACATTACTGTGACTCCAGCAATTGGTGTTCTAAGAATAGAACAAGAAGGCCAAAGACTCCTGTTATTGGGGATTGTGAGTTGTGATACCTCCTCCATGGCTGGATTACAGGGTAAGGAGCAGGCCAGGCAGCCAGGCAGTCAGAGGGGCTTTACGGGAGGTGACGTAAAGGGACGCGCCACGAGTCGGCAGAAAGACTAGAGCCTTGACCCCGCTGTGGCACTCACAAACCCCAGCCTGATCCAGAGGCATGGAAGGCCGTTTCCATTTTATGGAAGAACTTTGATCAGTTCACTAGCATTGTGTGTTTTTGGTTTTGTCCAAAACAAGTAATTAGATTAGAGAGTTTAATAGTCACGTGTACAGTGTTGCAGATGTAATTACAGGGTACAGTGAAAATCTTGAGCTCTGAGCTCCAACAATGCAGGACAAAGTGAAATAAAACAATACAAATAGATAATAAAAATAATAATATATACATATTAACAACTGTGACAATGATAAGTGTCCATTGGGGTGGGGGCAGGGTAAATGTCCATTGAGGGGGGGTGGGAAAGGTCCATAGGGGGAGCAGCAGGGGCAAACTTGATGATGGTATTGGAACTCTGTGAGTCCACACGCTGTCGCGGGTATACAGGGAGTACAGGAGGGGACTGAGAACACCCTTGTGGGGCCCCGTGTTGAGAATCGGTGTCAAAGAGGTAACGTTGCCTACCTTCACCACCTGGGGGCGGCCCATCAGGAAGTCCAGGACCCAGTCGCATAGGGAGGAGTTCAGGGCCGTGAGCTTTGTGGTGAGCTTCGAGGACACTATGGTATTGAAGGCCGAGCTGTAGTCAATGAACCGCATCCTCTCACATATGCATATCTTTTGACCCGGTGGATGAGGGCAGTGTGCAACACAATGGCAATTGCGTCGTCCGTGGATCTGTCAGGGCGGTAGGCGAACTGGAGAGGGTTGAGTGGGTCGCGGAGGAAAAAGATCATTGACTAGCCTCTCGAAGCACTTCACGGAAGTGAGTGCTACAGGTCTGTAGTCATTCAGTTCAGTTACTTTCCCTTTCCTGGGCACGGGGATGATAGTAGACATCTTGAAGCCAGGGATGCCATCTGGGCCGGCCGACCTTGCGAGGGTTAACACGTTTGAATGACTTACACACAAACTCCATGGAGACTGTAAGTACCTAGCCCTCGTTGTACTCGGGGGCTCTCCTTGGCCGCTCAAGGTCATCGTTGTGTAATCCGTGATCGTTAGGAGCCCCTGCCGCATACACCTCGTGTCCGACCCTCTGAATTGCTTCTCCGCTATGTCCCTGTACTTGTCTTCCGCCATCTTGATCAATCTGCGTAGGTCGTATTTGTACTGTTTAACAATACTATTGTCCCCGGTCACCTTGCGGTGTTTATAAGCAGCACATCTCATCTTCAGTTTCCCTACAAGTCCCCAAGTCCAGAACAGACTATGGGAGGTGCACAGTACTACATAGAGCCATGACTACATAGAACTCTATTCCACATCAAGTAACTGATGCAAGCAGTAAAATTTGATTTAAAAAACAGATAAACAAACACCTTATGGAACAGCGGGGACTGTGAAGCAACACAAACATAGGCCCAGACACATGCATACACACACACACACTGCCTTGGCAGCAGCTAATGGGGATCCATAATAAATACAAATCGATCCACGTTTTTTGATTCGGGTAAGTTTTGAAAGATACTGTCGGCATCACATAATCTTTTACAGAAATTCTGAATTTGGTGACAGAGTCGGCATATCCACTGATGTTATCCCCAGAGGCAAACCTGGATACTTTGCTTAATGTCCCATGAATACTTTTTCTACACCTGCAAATGAATTAAAATGAGGTGCTGGGCCAGTGGAATCTGTAATAGATTTAGATGGATGTAAAGTAGGATGTAAGTAGAAAAATATACAGGTTAGGACAAGAGGGTTCTAATGTCCCATAAGTGTGGAAGAATTCTAAACAATGGGACTAGCAATGCGAGTGAAAATGACTGGATGTGAATGCTAGCAGTACAGAAAGTGCGCCATCAAAGTGGAAAATAAACACAATCGTAGTGAATTGAAGCTAACTATTCTGTTTGTTTTCGAACTGCCGCATGGAATTATTACGTTGACCTGTATATTTAAAACCTAGAGTAGGCCCAGGACACTCAGATGCTCCAACATACCTTTACTTTAGTCTGCATGACAACCCCAGCAGAGCAACCCTCTAAAACCCTCTCCTATTGGCTCTCCTCCTCTCTTCCACTCATCTCTGGCTCTCTCTTCCTCTCTTCCCTGCCAACAATGACATCCCCACTCAGCTCTGTAACCCCACCTCTTTGTTTTCAGCTTATTGCTCCTACAATACAGCTTGTGACACGGCTGACCCTACATAAACATGAAGCTCTAAACACACACTAAATTAATACTCTTAAACAGCCATTCCTGAATAATCCCCTTGGATCCTGTATGTTTTTTTTTTTTTTTTTTTACCAATCCTTGATTAATGAGTTGAAAGGAGCCAGCATATGAGTTTTCAGCTCAGGGATGGATAGACTAGAGCATGAACACACGTGCACACACAGACACACACACACACAGCAGGATTAGTGTCTATACAGAAGGTGGGACCAAGCTCCATTGTGGTAGCATTAGTACTCATTAGAACATATTTTCAGGGGATTTCAGGGTGACGCCTACTGTCTGCTCAATACAGATACAGTGCGTGTGCTTGTTTGTGCAAGCATGCGTTTATGTGTGGATGGTGCTTATATTGTTTCCTGTTTCCTGTTTCCTGATGGACATATGTTCAGATGTAGGATCATAATTTGATCATTCTTTTGATGCTGAAAATGTTCCTAGTGTATTTGAGTTTTAAAAAGGCTTCTAAAGTTTGTAATTTCCACTTAGAAATGTTCGACTTGATTTGACCTAATGAAAACTGTATCAACCCCTACAAAAATGTCCATTAATTATAATCAACATAATATTTCACATTTTCTGTTGCTGCAGGATTATTTCGCTGTTGTAGCAAACTAGCTCAAATTAAGATCCTACATCTGTATGTGTATGGGTCCATGTACTGTGTATGCTTGAATGCATCTGTCCATGTGCATAGATGATGCTGACGGAGAAGGGCGACATCTTACAAGTTCCAACCCAATAGGGCTATATAGTAACCTTTATCGTGTTTACGTTTACTTTTTTTGTACAGAAAGTTCATAATATTATCACATATGACCATAAATCACTTCTGGACATCATATTGATCGTTACTAAACTTGATTTAGACTTGAACTCCAACTCAGCTGTGCCACTGTTCATACCGGACACCATTCCTTTGTTCCATGGGCTACCAAAATACTGCAGGCAAAATGTTGTCCTCACAGTTACTATAAAAATGTATTTAAACCAAAAACCGTGGATTACAGGCAATATCCTTGCTGGGCTAAAGGCTAGAGCTGATGTTCTGAAAGAGCTGCAAAATCTGGACCCCCACGAATCAGCCGGGCTAGACAATCTGGACCCTTTCTTTCTAAAATGATCTGCCGAAATTGTTGCAACCCCTATTACTAGCCTGTTCAACATCTCTTTCGTGTCGTCTGAGATTCCCAAAGATTGGAAAGCAGCTGCGGTCATCCCCCTCTTCAAAGGGGCGGACACTTTCGACGCTGTCAATCACCACATCCTCATCGGCAGACTCAACAGCCTTGGTTTCTCAAATGATTGCCTCGACTGGTTCACCAACTACTTCTCCGACAGAGTTCAGTGTCTCAAATCTGAGGGCCTGCTGTCCGGGCCTCTGGCAGTCTCTATGGGGGTGCCACAGGGTTCAATTCTTGGGCCAACTCTCTTCTCTGTATATATCAATGATGTCGCTCTTGCTGCTGGTGAGTCTCTGATCCACCTCTACGCAGACGACACCATTCTGTATACTTCTGGCCCTTCTTTGGACACTGTGTTAACAACCCTCCAGATGAGCTTCAATGCCATACAACTCTCCTTCCGTGGCCTCCAACTGCTCTTAAATACAAGTAAAACTAAATGCATGCTCTTCAACCGATCACTGCCTTCACCTGCCCGCCCGTCCAGCATCACTACTCTGGACGGTTCTGACTTAGAATATGTGGACAACTACAAATACCTAGGTGTCTGGTTAGACTGTAAATTCTCCTTCCAGACTCACATAAAACATCTCCAATCCAAAGTTAAATCTAGAATTGGCTTCCTATTTCGCCACAAATCATCCTTCACTCATGCTGCCAAACATACCCTCGTAAAACTGACCATCTTACCGATCCTCGACTTTGGCGATGTCATTTACAAAATAGCCTCCAACACCCTACTCAACAAATTGGATGCAGTCTATCACAGTGCTGTCCGTTTTGTCACCAAAGCCCCATACACAACCTACCACTGCGACCTGTACGCTCTCGTTGGCTGGCCATCGCTTCATACTCGTCGCCAAACCCACTGGCTCCAGGTCATCTACAAGACCCTGCTAGGTAAAGTCCCGCTTATCTCTGCTCGCTGGTCACCATAGCTGCACCCAGCTGTAGCACACGTTCCAGGAGGTATATCTCACTTGTCACCCCCAAAGCCAATTCCTCCTTTGGCCGCCTCTCCTTCCAGTTCTCTGCTGCCAATGACCTGGAACTAACTACAAAAATCTCTGAAACTGGAAACACTTATCTCCCTCACTAGCTTTAAGCACCAGCTGTCAGAGCAGCTCACAGAGCACTGCACCTGTACATAGCCCATCTATAAATAGCCCAAACAAGTACCTCTTCCCCAACTGTATTTATTTATTTATTTTGCTCCTATGCACCCCAGTATTTCTACTTTGCACACTCATCTACTGTCAAATCTACCATTCCAGTGTTTTACATTTACGTCATTTAGCAGACGCTCTTATCCAGAGCGTTTTTTTAATTGCTATATTGTATTTACTTCGCCACCATGGCCTATTTATTGTCTTTACCTCCCTTATCTCACCTCATTTGCTAACATTGTATATAGACTTATTGTTCTACTGTATTATTGACTGTATGTTTGTTTTACTCCATGTGTAACTCTGTGTTGTTATGTGTCGACTGCTTTGCTTTATCTTGGCCAGGTCGCAGTTGTAAATGAGAACTTGTACTCAACTTGCCTACCTGGTTAAATAAAGGTCAAATAAAAATAAAATAAATAAAGAGCTACAGGGAACGGGACAAAGACATGGACGCATACAAGAAAGCCCTCTACGACCTCCAAAGTGACATCAAGAGAGAGTAGAGAGATGATTGCCAAATGGGGAGAGTCAAAAAGAGAACACAGAAGGCTATTGTATAAAACGCCTCCAGATTACATCTTAACCATGGCATCCATGACAGAGAGGAAGAAGCTTTCATCCATGTCTAGCTACGTTGTCATGTCCTGACCTGAGAGAGACGTTTTTCTCTGTTTAGTTAGGTCAGGGTGTGATATGGGGTGGGCATTCTATGTATTTTATTTCTATGTTTTGGCCAGGTATGGTTTCCAATCAGAGGCAGCTGTTTATTGTTGTCTCTGATTGGGAACCATACTTAGGCAGCCCTTTTTCCCTCTTTGAGTTGTGGGATCTTGTTTTTGTGCAGCTGCCTTTGAGCAGCCCCAGAACGTCACGTTTCTTTCTGTTTATCCTGTTTATTGTTTTGTTCGGTTTCACTTCTAAATAAAGGATGTGGAATTACCGGCACGCTGCACCTTGGCTTATTTATGACAGGGAGTTCGAGGACAGTGATCGTGACATATGTTTTCAGATATTATGTGTTTGTAATTTTGTCAGAAATTTGTTTTCATTGCAAGTTAAATCGTACTGTTAGCTAGCTAATGAACATTAGCTGGCTGGCTCACTAGCTAATGTTACATATATGATCTGTGTAGTAATATTATTTGTATCGCAGAAAGCTATTTGCATTGCTAGTTATAGCCTAATGTTAGCTAGCTAGGTAACATTGAACCTAGTTGGTTAGTTTTAGCTATCTGCAGATTCATACATGGTGCATGGTAGTATGAGTTGGGATTATGCTTCATTGTTTAGCTAGCTAGCTAGCTTGTAACATGTCTAAAAAAAAAACATTTTACCATGCTCATATACCGTCTGTATCCTGTGCATGTGACAAATAAACTAGATTTTATTTGATATAGTGTGTGCTTACCAGAGACGGTAATGTGAAGAACAGCAGGACCTACACCAAAGTCAGATTAGGATATATGCTAAGGACTATATCAAGTGTATTTTTACTGCTACTTTTTGCTACTACTTTCACCACTTTTAGTCTTAATCTTTGGATGTTTACTACACTACCTTACTCACTCTGTTTAGCACATGCGCTCACATGTGAATTAAAGAGATGAGTGGGGCTAAGGCTTAAGAGGGTGTGAACGATGCTGAATGGGTGTAGACAGAGAAGAGCTCTCAGGTGTCCCAAAACATTCACACGCCATTTTCTCAAAAGTGGGGTTACAAGTTTATCAACTTTCAAAGCAGAATTACTTTCCCATTGTTTTATTTACTGCAGTGTACGATATATCATTTTCTATATCAGTCTCTACATTTATCCAATGTATAAAACACCATTTAAAATGTTGCTATATCGGACCGAATCCCGGTGGTGGGTCACATATAGGAGGAGGGTGGAACCCTATTACACCGGGTCCAACGTTTTGTATGTGGCAGGGCTTGCAGACGATAACAGATTGCAAATGGAAACCCAGCTATGAGTTGCCCAGAGATGCAGAACTCCCAAACAAGCTCTCCCACCTGGACAACAGGGGAAAAACTATGTGAGAATTCTGTTCATAGACTACAGATCAGCGTTCAACGCCATTGTCCCTTCCAAGCTCATCACCAAGCTAGGGACCCTGGGACTGAACCCCTCCCTCTGCAACCCGATCCTGGACTTCCTGACGGGCCGGCCCCAGGTGGTGAGAATAGGCAACAACACCTCTGCCACGCTGACCCTCAATATGGGGGCCCCTCGTGAGTGTGTGCTTAGTCCCCTCCTGTACTCCCTGTTCACCCACAACTGCATGGCCACACACAACTCCAACACCATCATCAAGTTTGCTGACAACACAACGGTGGTAGGCCTGATCACCGACGGCGACAAGTCAGCCTACAGGGAGGAGGTTCAGAGACTTAGCAGTGTGGTGCCAGGTCAACAACCTCTCCCTCAATGTCCCTCAAGACCAAGGAGCTGATCGTGGACTATAGGAGAAAGAGGGGAGAGCAAGCCCCCATCCACATTGACTGGGCTGTTGTGGAGCTGGTCGAGAGCTTCAAGCTCTTTGGCGTCACTAAGGACCTAACATGGTCCACATACACCCACACAGTCGTGAAGAAGGCACGGCAGCGCCTCTTCCCCTCAGGAGGCTGAAAAGATCCTCAGAAAGCTGCACCATCGAGAGCATCTTGACTGGCTGCATCACCACTTGGTATGGCAAATGCACCGCCCTTGACCGCAAAGTGCTACAGAGGGTGGTGCAGACAGCGCAGTACATCATTGGGTACATTTCCATGCCATCCAGGATGGCTCTTGGACCAATAGGCTCCGAGACAGCATCTAACCCAAGCCATAAGACTGTTAAATAGCCAGACTGCTAAATAGTCAATTAATGGTACCCAAACTACCTACACTGACCCTATGCACACTCACTAGACTATATATACAAACCATATACACACTCAAACACACTATATTGACACACCCACACACTTTCACATACACAACATATGCACACGCATACAACACACACACAGGGACCAACACAAACACACATACATACACATTACACACACACGCACACTCACACACACACACACACACACACGTTTACACTCATCATTTGCTGCTGTTGTTCTGTTCTTTAATTTACTCGTATTATTATTATCTATCCTGATGCCTAGTCACTTTATCCTGCCTTCATGTACATATCTACCTGAAATACCTCATACCCCTGCACATTGATCTGGTACTGGTACTCCCTGTATATAGTTCCATTCTTGTGTATTTTATAACAAAAAATGTATTGTGTTCCTATTTCATTTTTAGCTTAACTCTGCATTGTTGCGAAGGGCTTGTAAGCAAACATTTCACAGTAAAGTCTACACCAGTTTTATTCGGCGCATGTGACAAATACAATTTGAATTGATTTAGGAAGTTAGGAAATGAGGGAGGGTAAGGATAACTTTCTTCTGCCAGTTTACCAAACAAAGGGAAGACATATGTAGGAGCAAAAGGAAGACATATGTGGGAAAAATGGGGAAACAAGAGACAGGAAAAGAGAAAAAGACAAGGCTCCTAACTCAAAGATCTAAAGACAGAGGAAGACAGTGGAAGACAGAGGACGATAGAAGAAGACAAGTCTGAGTAAAGATCTGAGGAGCTATTTACTTTCATGTTCTCAGGTAGGGGTGTGGGGAAAGGAGGAACAGGGAGGTGGAGGTATGGAAGGGTACTGGGATCTGAGGCATGGGTTCTTCCTTTCAGGGGGGGAGGAGGGAGGTTGAAGGACAAATTGAACGCATGAGCTTCTTGGGGGTGGGGGGGGGGGGGGGTTTGTCTACCTGTGATGGGCTGATTGGCTGACTAAGACTTTGGGATCGTTGGGTACAGTACCATTTGAACTGAGCTGGTTAACCACATCAAACATAACAGGTGACTCTCCTCTCTATCTCTCGATCTCTCTCTGTCTCTCTTTCCAACTCTTTGATACCGGCACCTTTTCTTCCTCTCTTTCTTTCTTCCCTCATTTTATGACTCTTCTCCTTGTATCTCCCATATGCTGGTGAACAGCCCCAGGCTCTGGCTCCATGTGCTTACACAGCAAAGAGGAGGAGAGAGAAAAAAAGAAAGGAAGAGAATACAAAGAAAGAGCAGGGTAAGGACAGGGATGGTCGATTCAAAGAACAAAGCGGTGCGTTAGTTGCTTTGTTTCGTGCAGGCAAGGGTAGCAGCTGGACCACTGAAAAGTAACAAAGCTGAATCAGACCAAACCCTCAGCTAAACTGCACTGTCCTCTACTCAGCCTGCAGTGTGTGGATTATTCACTCCTCTCCCTCAGTCATAGGGATGAGCCTTGCTGCCTATAATGGTATTCATACTTGCATACAGACAAAATTCTAATTTAACTTATTGAGTTTGCGTAGTGTACATTTTTTCATGACAATGCTGCGGTGGCTTCCCGAGTGGCACAGCATCGCAGTGTTGCGGCCTCACAGTGTTGCGGCGTTTGATCCCAGGCTGTGTCATTACCGACCGTGACCAGGAGTCCCATAGGGCGGCGCACAATTGGCCCAGCATCGTCCGGGTCAGGGGAGGGTTTGGCCGTGGGGGCTTTACTTGGCTCATCGTGCTCTAGCGACTGCTTGTGGCAGGCCAGAAGCCTGCAGGCTGACTTCGGTCGTCAGGTGAACCGTGTTTCCTCCGACACATTGATGCAGCTGGCTTCTGGGTTAAGCGAGCGGGTGTTAAGAAGCACGGTTTGGCGGGTCATGTTTTGGAGGACGCATGACTTGACCTTCGCCTGAATGTATTTCTCTTGAGAGGTGCTGTCTGGAATCAGGTTATTATGTCAGTGCTGCGTGTGTGTGTGTGTGCGCGTGTGTGTGTGTGTGTGTGTGTGTGTGTGTGTGTGTGTGTGTGTGTGTGTGTGTGTGTGTGTGTGTGTGTGTGTGTGTGTGGCCTGAGACCTCACGTCTCGTTACCTCTCACTCAACAGGTGAGAGCACAGCTGCACACAGAGTATACATCTGTCATAGGGGAGAGGAGAAGAAAGGAGGGGAGAGGGAGGTAGATAGGAAGGTTGAGAGGGGGATGACAGAGCACCAAACACAGCTGTCCCCTCAAACATACACCCACACTCCTTGGTCTCCCCTGGTGAAGCTGGAGATAAGCAATGTCAAATCATCTCACTTCTTCCTTCTGTGTGATTGATGGGTCACCATCAGCTCTCTTGACTAATCACGAGAAGACACACAAGTCAAGGGTCAAACCAGGAGAGATAACTACCTGCTGGACCCATAGAGTTAACTTCATCAATTTTATCAGTCCACAGATCTCCTTTAATAGAGGCTAATCTAGCCACCCATTTGATGACCAGCAACATGTTGAACCATTGAAGCTAGAGACACAAACCAATTTTCACATGTTCAGGCTATCCTATCAATCCACCAAACAATCAATCAATCAATCTTTCAATCTATCTATTCTTTGCCATTTAAGCAACGACACCAAATTTCAAATGGTCAGGCTATCCCATCCAGTCAAACAGACAATCAATCAATCTTTCCATATACCTACTTTTCCAACTATAACCAATCACTACCACTACTGTAACTTATTTCAAAACCATAAATACCTTTAAAAAAGCGAGCAAGAGCACACATTTTCTTCAAGAAATGTACTTCTCTAGTTAGCCTTAGGCACAGATCTAGGATCATTGTTTACTTCCCAAATCCTTAACTTTACCATTAAGGAGGCAACATCCTCATTCCTCCTTGAGTGTGCTAACGAATATAATTAGGTTGTTATCAGATAGTTGGTTCTAGGAGTAATTGCATGATCAGTCTTTAACTGAATTCTAAAGATTACCTCAAGGCATCGGCTAAACAACTAATCAGTAACGAAAAGGGAAGAAAAAAAGAGAAGGCTGACGTTTTACGTGTCCCTAACCGATTGTGCTTTTTGTTCGTTTATTTGCGTTGTTTCTAACTTATTTTTTTTACTTATTTTATACATAATGTTGCCGCTACCCTCTCTTATGACCGAAAATAACTTTTGGACATCAGGTCTGCAATTACTCACCACAGACGAGAGCGACACGAGAGCGACACGATTTATAACTGCTTTCTCGGGAACCGGCCCAGATCCCTGTGATTTGCGTGTAGAGTAGGGGGAGAAAACGGGGCCAGAGGGCGGGCTGCCTTCTGAGAATTCGTAGGCAATCGAATAAACCCCCACTTCCTTCCATTCTGCTAGCAAACGTGCAATCTTTGGAGAATAAAACCGATGACCTACGCGGCAGATTAAACTACCAACGGGACATTCAAAACTGTAATATCTTATGCTTCACGGAGTCGTGGCTGAACGACGACACTATCAACATACAGCTGGCTGGTTATACGCTGTCCCGGCAGGATGGAACAGCTGCGTCTGGTAAGACAAGGGACAGCGGACTATGTATTTTTGAAAATAACAACTGGTGCACGATACCTAAGGAAGTCTCGAGCTATTGCTCGCCTGAGGTAGAGTATCTCATGATAAGCTGTAGACCACACTATGTACCTAGAGAGTTTTCATCTGTATTTTTCGTAGCTGTTTACATACCACCACAGACTGAGGCTGGCACTAAGACAGCATTGAATGAGCTGTATTCCGACATAAGCAAACAAGAAAACGCTCACCCAGAGGCGACGCTCCAAGTTGCCGGGGACTTTAATGCAGGGAAACTTAAATCCGATTTACCAAATTTCTATCAGCATGTTAAATGTGCAACCAGAGGGAAAAAACTCCTTTACTCAACACAGAGACACATACAAAGCTCTCCCTCGCCCTCCATTTGGCAAATCTGACCATAATTATATACTCCTTATTCCTGCTGGAAGCACCAGTGACTAGATCAATAAAAAAGTTGTCAGATGAAGCAGATGCTAAGCTACAGAACTGTTTTGCAAGCACCACATCAGGCATTGGCTTCATCAATAAGTGCATCGATGACGTCATCCACACAGTGACCGTACATACATACCCCAACCAGAACCATGGATTTGCACTGAGCTAAAGGCTAGAGCTGCCACTTTCACAGAGCGGGACTCTAACATGGAAGCTTATAAGAAATCCAGCTATGTCCTCCGACGAACCATCAAACAGGCAAAGCATCAATACAGGACTAAGATCTAATCGTTCTACACCGGCTCTAATGCTCATCGGATGTGGCATGGCTTGCAAACCATTGCAGACTACAAAAGGAAGCACAGCCGAGAACTGCCCAGTGACACGAGCCTACCAGACAATCTAAACTACTTTTATGCTCGCCTCGAGGCAAATAACACTGAAATATGCATGAGAGCACGAGCTATTTCGGAAGACTGTGTGATCACACTCTCCGCAGACGATGTGAGTAAGACTTTAAACAGGTCAACATTCACAAGGCCGCAGGGCCAGACAGATTACCAGAACGTATTTTTTTTAAACTGAATTGTTGGTTAGGGGCTCGTAAGTAAGCATTTCATTGTAAGGTCTACCTACACCTTGTCACGTCCTGACCAGTAAAAGGGGTTATTTGTTATTGTAATTTGGTCAGGGCGTGGCAGGGGGTGTTTGTTTTGTGTGGTTCGGTGTTTTTGGTTTTTGTTCTATATTTTCTATTTCTATGTGTTTATCTAGTTTTCTATTTCTATGTTGGATGTTTGGCAATGACCTCCAATTAGAGGAAGCTGGTTGTCGTTGTCTCTAATTGGAGGCCATAATTAGTTGGGTTTGTTTTCTCTTGTGTTTTGTGAGTGGTTGTTTCTAGTATAGTCTGTGCACCTTACTGGACTGTTTTCGGCGTTTTGTTTATTTTGATTAAGTGTTTTCTTTAATAAAATAAGAAGATGAGCACTTTACCCGCTGCGTTTTGGTCCACTCCTTACGACGCCTATGACACACCTGTTGTATTCGGCGCGTGTGACTAATACAATTTGATTTGATTGGCAGAGCCCGATGTTAGATGAGGAAGCGTATTATCGTGGAAAGCGCTCTTACACACGTGGTACACACACACAAACACACTGCTGTGTGCATTCAGTCATTTCATGCTTAGTGCTTAACATGCTAAGCATACTGCAATGATTTGTCTTGAAAACAAAACATTCCTATCCATTTGGTTCATTTTCAGTACTGAGATGACAGAAAGAGAGATTGTAAAAATGCTATGATTGTGAGTAAATCTGAAAGTACCTTTTGGCCTTATAGTTTACCGTCAATAAGCTTTCACTGCTGTGAACAATAGAGAGACCAAGAGACAGATAAGACCTGTAAAGTCCCCCACAGCAGCGTGTTTTACAGGGGGGGGATTTCCTGTTATGACAGTCAGGGCCTCCCCTGCTGCATTATTAATAACTGGAAACACACACACACACTTTCTCTGTCCCTGTCACCTTCACCGTCACTGTCTCTGTCCCTGTCTTTTTCACTGTCTCTGACCCGTTCTCTGTCTCTGCTGCTGCCGAGGGAGGAGAGACACGCTATCCAGTAGGGAGTTTATTACACAGCTGGCTCTATAGATAAATCCTGTGTAGGCTATGTGAGGGGGAGTGTGTGTGTGTGTGTGGGGGGGGCATTACATAGACATCATGAGCATACTGTTTCTCTGGCAGCTCATTCCTTTGGACAATTGAAATAGTAAAAGTACTTTACAGTAAATGTTACTGTTCCTCCCCCACTCTCTAAGACAAACCCTCTCGTAACCCTCTCTGATTATGGAGGAGACTCTGAAAGAATGTGTATCTATCGCCTCGGATCAGACGTCAGCCCCAGAGATGTGGAGACATTCCAGGGATGGCATTCATTTTAACACACACACACACAGACACACACACACACACACACAGGCCCAAAGGAGTCCCCATGGGGCCTTCTCTTCTTGGTAGAGGCTAAATGCTTACAGGAGCAGCTGCAACACAAGTGTGATGTGCAGAAGAACCTGCTGCCGTCAAACATCAAAACAGGAAAAACCCCCACCAGAGTACAGCTCCACAGATTATATGATATCTTTACACTTTCTAGTCTTTCTCAAATGTGCGGTGACAAGGGTTGCACAATTACAGTAACTTTCCCCAAATGCAAAGGCTTTATTTCGTTATTCCAAACTGATTGCAGGAATCTGCCAACCAGGATGTCTGGAAAACCTTGGGATTTTTTTGTAATACAATTTGGGATGTTAGATGAATTTTTAAACCGTAGTGGTGATTTACAAAATCGACTTCACCTTGGAAAGTAGATGTGAAACGTGTCCTGCCTTTCACCGATATTGTTACATTATATCACACAAGTTGAGTTAATGCTGAATAAATCAATGACCATAGTTAAAACTCAAAGGTTGCAACAATTTGGAGTCGGTAGGTACGGTAATGACAAACTGTAGTTAATCTAAACTCGTGTTTCTGTCTCTCAGTGCTTCAATAGAGATTACAGCCCAACTGACAATGGAACACTTGAGGAAGTATTTAACTACAGCCTCATTTACCACCACAGTAGATCAACAAGACAAAGGAGAACAGATAGGATAACACAACTTAACACAAACGCAAATACACCCAGCACAATGGTCCTCTCTACTAATAAACAATAGGATTCATCATTGATGAAGAGGATTTTGCTCCCGTCTGGGCAGATGTTCCAGCTAGTAGCAAACCGAGAGAAAAAAAAACGCCCGGAGATAAAGAGCAATCCTATTGTTGCATGACAGCTTGTTTACTGGAGTATTAGTTGTTATTTCCGTATGTTTATTTACCATGCTCTGCACTCAGTGGTTAAGAAGGGGGATTTGTATAAGGTTATGGGGGGGGTTGGGGAGAGGGTGTGCTGCTGCGAAGGCAGAAGCTACTCTTCCTGGGGTCCAAACACAATTACATACAATAAAACAATGCGTTAACACAACCCATTATGACACAATACTTTACCATAACACATCTGCAATAGAAAGTCAACAATACAGTCAAATAACAATATTAAAATAGTAAAATGGTCAAATGTGTGTGTGTTTAGAGTGCTTGTGTCAGATTACAAAACTTGTGTATGTGGTTTGGTATAATCCCTCTCCGTCAGATTATGAGCTTGTGTTCGATGTGTTTACCCCCTCTGCTGTGCATTATCATATACCTGAGCTGAGAGAGGGAAAGGAGGGAGAGAGGGGTGAGGGAGGAAGTGGGGGAAGAGAGTAAAAGAGGAGAGAATGCAGCAGGAGGAGGGGAGGAGAGGGGAGGAGATGGTGGAGGAGGAGAGGGGAAAGGGGAGACGAGAAAAGTGGAGGGAGATAAATATGGAAAGAACTGAGAAGGGCAAATGAGGAGGGGAGGGGGGAAGGGGGAGAGCAAAGAGGGCGAGACTCGTGGGAGGGAATCTGGTGTTTAATTTAAAGCAGCTTGCCATAGCAGGGTTTAGGAGAGAGGGTTGATGGGCTGTCACTGGGAAAGGAATGGATTATGACATTCTCCTCAGCAACAGTGTGAGATGTATGGGGCATTATACAGACAGCTACACACATTAACACACCTCATTTCAAACACACACACACGCACGCGTACTCACACACACGCACACACTCTCTCTCTCCCTCCTTGTCACACGTATGCACACACAGATCCTGGGTTGGACCAGCCAACCAGTCAGCTGTTGTTTGCAGTGGGGGAATAACATCCCAGGGGGATTTAATATCAGCATCACTGATCCCCTCTGAGTGTGTGCAATATGTAAACATGTGGATGGGGGAACATTGCTCTGTTGTTGTTTGTGACTGTGTCAAGGCAGCGGCACATGTGTTGTTCTTATAGGACATATTTAAACAGTATGTTTGTGTGTACAATGCATTTAGTAATATACCGTCAACAGACGTAATAATGAATGTCAGTGATGATTTCTTATCCTTGAACGTGAATCGCCTAGCAGGTAGCCTAGTGGTTAGAGCGTTGGGCCAGTAACCGAATGGTTGCTGGATCGAATCCCCGAGCTGAGAAGGTAAAAATCTGTCGTTCTGCCCCTGAACAAGGCAGTTAACCCACTGTTCCCCGGTAGGCCGTCATTGTAAATAAGAATTTGTTCTTAACTGACTTGCCTAGTTAAATAAAAATAAAAATCAACCCTACCTAGTTCCCAAATGCAGAAAAACCTTTGGTGTTTCTAAACCATAAAAGCGCAGGCTTTCAGTGGTGACCAGTTACTTAAGGTGTCAGGGATGGGGACGTCACTGAAGTGTTGACCTCATGACTCTATATCTTACCTCCGTAAAATAGACGCTACCGCTGACCTATACTAATGGTGCTTGACCTCTGACTTGGAGTGTTGACTACGTGGCATCCAGGGTGGGTACATGTCACACATGCCAGACGAACTGATTGACCCAGGTGGAGGTACGTGTATGTCTTAATCTCCCCCAGATGAAGCCGATGATCCTAGCACGCTGTACATATCCCCAAGCAGTGACTCTGTAGCCAGACAGTGCAGTACAGTCAGCCCAGTGACCGCTGATCACCCACACAAAGAGCCTTGTAATGATGCAATAAAAGGCAACAGAGAACAGCGGAGCGGAGTGTGCAAGCACACGTCTGTCCCCCAGTTGATGCTGCAGACCCCGTGTGTGTGTATATGTGGGTTCAGTGACTGGCTTTTGCTTTTGTTCGTCGTTACGTATGTCCCAACTCGGCTCTGGCCACGGTCTCTGTCAGTAGCACAGGGTCTCGCTGTGTCCTAGGACTAATCAGATGGTAAAGACCTTGATGAGGAGAGGAAAATCATCATCTATGCCCACTGCAGCTGGGGAGAGTTGACCTCTCTTACGTCAATGGAGGCTTGGAGGCCCAGGCAGAAAGAACTGCTCTGCCTCCAGGGCTGCATAAGCAGGAAGGGGGGATGGTGGGGGTTGGTACCGATACTGTCTTTGTTTGATTTTCTTCAAATCCTCATTTCTTTACTTGCGGTCTGGTCTGAGGACCAAAGATACTTTCAGTAGAGATGTGTGGTGTCGTCCTGTGGATTTTATGTGGTTTACTGTGAGGTTTACTACATGACAGCACTCTCTGTGGTTACGAAATACCCTATGGCACCCTATGGTTTATTGTGTTGACTCTACAGTGGTTTAGCCATAGAGGTCCTGTATGTCTGTTCTCCTCAGTGGTAAGATGAGGTAAGATGAGGTAAGATGACAGAGCACAGTGGACTAGGGAAGTGGTCAGGGGGGAGGTTAGGAATAGGGCCATACTAGATTTGTAGAAAGGGGAACTACAGTATATTAGGGGTGATGATGTTAAGTCAGTGCTTCCCATATATATTTATGCTTGACCTACTGGGAACCATGAGCTTCTTTGATACACCAAGTAAACGACACAAAAACAGTAATAGTTTGTTGGGCGTTAGACTATGTGGTTGTGGATTAAATGTATCATAAGTAATAGCAACCCTCTCTAAATTATTCCTTTCGACAACCCCATTCACAAATGGAAACAGAAAAGGAGGCTATAAAGGCATTAAAGGGCCAATCCGCCACTTTTTAACCTCATATTCATTGTCCCCAGCACCAAACCAGTGTCTATGTATGTGAAAACAGCGCATTTCTATGATCTGTGGTTAAATATATGAGACGAAAGGTCCTAAAAAACGGATCTCTGTGACATCGCAGGGTAGGATTAAAAGTAGAAAAAAACGGCGATTTTCAAAACCTGCAAGTTTCTAACCAGAGGGAGGATATTTCTTGATCCCCCCCACGTCACCGCAAATCAGGTTTTAACTTTTGATGATGTCATTGGGTACAACTTTTTTACTTGATGTGTTTTAATACAAAACCCTATGTGGTGTTTTCACATTTGTGGACACTGGTATTGTGCTGGAGAGAATGAAAACGAGGTTGAAAAGGATATAATCAGATCATATTCCCTCAACACAGAACATCTTGTTAATTAATGATTAAAATCAAAACACCATCAAAAGAAATACATATATATATTTTTTTACTATTTACATTTCCCTATCGGAATCTTGGTGTAAAAATAGATCAGATGTATTCGGAGTACACCTACAGATGAGTCAGAGGAGTATTTCACATGTACCCGTTAGAATCTCCGTTCCAATCCAGCCGTACCACATAGACTCTATTAACCATTCCATTCTCACAGCCTATTTCAGACCTGATAGAAAGCTGCTATTTTCAGACATAACAGATGAGCTGAGAGATGAGAGATATGAATAGATCTTTGATGAGTCATACTGTTTTGTGACGTGTGGAATATGTTTACCGTCTGTTTTCCTGAGTCTGTGAGAGCCAGGCTTCGGCTGACTGAGACCTAGGTACGCAGCCAGTTGGCTCGGCTCACAGATCTCCCTAACGTCTTAGGTGTGTTAGGAGGATGTAGAGCAGGGAAGGGCAAACGTTTTGGCTTGATGGCCACATCGAGATTTCCATTTATTTTTACCGATTTGTTTGTCAAAATCAATTTGCGGGCCATTAAAAGGGCAGTTATTTGAAAATATATGTCCATTATAATGTGTACCTAGTTTATATCTAGTTTAGACTTTCAAAAGTGGCCTGGAGTGTTTTTTAAAGCCCAAAGAATGAATAATCAACACTATTTTATTTTTTTACTCAAATCTCCTGAGGGCCGGATTCGGCCCGTGGGCCATAGTTTGCCCACCCCTGATGTAGAAGCACAGAGTAGTGTTATAAAAGTCATTGTCACCAGGCTGAAAGAAATTAGGGTAACACTTTACATTAAGTTACCCCTATTACTATTTAACTACACAGTAATAACTGCAGTAACAACATAGTAGGTACTTAGGTGTTATTATGTAATTACATGGTAATAAGGTTGTAGCGCTATATGTTGTTAGAATTGGAACAGGGAATGTGTAATTACACATCTACTGAAGGTTATTCCACATTTGTAATTACTGATGTTATTACACTATGTAAGTAATGTTTTGCATTTACATGTCACCTGTGAATTAGCATGTTAATAAATCAAATCAAAATCTGAGCTTGGTACATGTAACTACAAGGTGAATCTACATGTAATACCAGGGTTGATAAATAGACTAGGACCCGATAACAACAATTGTAACAAGACACACCCTGTTAGTTCATTTCTATGTTATGACCTGGCTCAAAGGCTATACCAAATCAAGTGTAATGTATCAACAATGTAGTTACATAGGATATACTTGTAATGATCATGTACCTACCCAGGAGCTAGCAACTTAATGTAAAGTGAAACGCAGTAGGGTATAACCTTCATAATTACAATGTAGTGACTATGTAACAACCTTTGCAGACAAGGTAACCAGGATAATTAAGGATACAGGAGAACAGTTTTCAGTTTAACTTTTCTTTCATGTGTTTGAGAGATAATTAATATCCAAGTAATTCAAATTAAATTCCCCATTTCAGACTAAAAGCAATAACTATTTTAGTTAGTAAAACATATTAACACAGGGTGGTAAATCTAGCTAGCTAGCATTTCCCCATTATTCAGTAATGTAGCAGCTAGCTAAGCACTGGCACAATGTTAACACATTTTCCAACTCAGTCAGTAATGTTACAAAATCATCACAAAACCCATGAAACATTTAGTTAACAATGTTATTTCACTATTTTGAGAGTTACATTGCACTTTTGCACATTACAAACCTTTAGAAAGACAACAAATTAAGAGAGAAATAGCATGTGGCTTCCATTTTGGCTGCAGAGGAGAGTTTAAGAGGTGAGAGGTCAGTGTGACTTCCTAGTGAGCTCTAAGTTCTCCAAAATTGTAAAAAAAAATATATATAAAAAAAATTATGAAACATTTAGATACTTCAGGATTTGTATCTACTTCTCCGGAGTCAGATGAACTCGTGAATACCATTTTTATGTCTCTGCATGCAGTTTGAAAGAAGTTGCTAACAAGAGTTAGCGCAATTGCTAATTAGTAATAGCTAACTCGCGTTAGCATAATGACTGGAAGTCTATGGTATCTACCATTACACTAACGCTAGTTAGCATTGGTTTGCGAAACTACCTCTAATTTCCTTCATACTGGATGCAGAGACGTAAAAATGGTATCCATGCACATTCAAAAGAAGAAAAACAAGAAGAAAGAAAGTACAGTATGACAGTTGGGTCTGACAGTCGGGTCTGACGACATCTCGCGCCAAACTGAAAATTGATTTAGAGAAAATTAACCACTATGGAACATTTTTCACTTGTTTCATTGACTTCTCAAACCCCAAACTCCGGTATGGTAAACTTGGTCTGTTTCGCAAGCGTTCCCCGAAGTCTAGCAATGTTGCACCTTTTGGTTTAGAAACGCTGTGACAAGAAGTCAGAAGAACGCTGGGCTGTCACCATCGAAATTTGACGTTTGGAGAAACTTAGAAATTTGACGTTTAAAGTAATGTGGATTCATGTCAGAATCTGAAGTCAAATTGGTAAAACCATGAGATCTTGTTGTAGTTTAAGCAGGGTTAGTTGAACCTCTGTGGGCCCCCTGGACCAGGTTTCACCTATCTCTGATTTACAATAAACAGCATTCAGGGCCATACATACTCCTACAGTAGCACAGTGATACAGAGTAGTCTTTGAGGTTGTTGTCAAAATAATACCTTTGTGTATTATTTTCACTTAGTGTACCTTTATGTGACCAATGACTTTAGTTCTGTTCTGTGATGTCAGTGTTTGATGAGAAGTCTGTGGCGGTGTTCCAAATGGCACCCTATTCCATATGTAGTGCACTACTTTGACCAGGGCCCATAGGGATGTTTGAGATGTTTTTCTACATGGCCAAAAGTATATGGACACCCCTTCAAATTACTGGATTCGGCTATTTCAGCCACACCTGTTGCTGACAGGTGTATAAAATCGAGCACACAGCCATGGAATCTCAATAGACAAACATTGGCAGTAGAGAGGCTGTACTGAAGACCTCAATGACTTTCAACGTAGCACGGTCAGAGGATACCACCTTTCAACAAGTCAGTTAGTCAAATTTCTGCCATGCTAGAGCTGCCCCTGTCAACTGTAAGTGCTGTTATTGTGAAGCCTAAGATCCCCATGCACAATGCCAAGCGTCAGCTGTAGTGGTGTAAAGCTTGCCGCCATTGGACTCTTGAGCAGCGGAAACACATTCTCTGGAGTGAAGAATCACGCTTCACAATCTGGCAGTCGGACGGACGAACTTGGGTTTGGCAGATGCCAGGAGAATGCTACCTGCCCAATGCATAGTGCCAACGGTAAAATTTGGTGGAGGAGGAATTATGGTCTGGGGCTGTTTTCATGGTTCGGGCTAGGCCCCTTAGTTCCAGTAAAGGGAAATCTTAACGCACAGCATAAAATGAAATTCTAGACGATTCTGTGCTTCCAACTTTTTGGCAACAGTTTGGAGAAGGCCCTTTCCTGTTTCAGCATGACAATGCCCCTGTGAACAAAGTGAAGTCCATACAGAAATGGTTTGTTGAGATCGGTGTGGAAGAACTTGACTGGCCTGCACAGAGCCCTGACCTCAACCCCATCGAACACCTTTGGGATGAATTGGAATGCCGACTGCGAGCCAGGTCTTATCGCCCAACATCAGTGCCCGACCTCAATAATGCTGTTGTGGCTGAATGGAAGCAAGTCCCCGCAGCAATGTTCCAACATCAAGTGGAAAGCCTTCCCAGAAGAGTGGAGGCTGTTATAGCAGCAAAGGGGGAACAACTCCATATTAATGCCCATGATATTGGAATGAGATGTTCGACGAGTATGTGTCCGCATACTTGATTTGATATGTTTCTGATCCACATTCTATATCTGAACCACATTCTGAGATTCTCCTGCTCCACCCCTGTAAATTCCATAAATATTGGTAATTTCAAAGGAGCATTAGCTATGCATGGAATTCTATTGGTAATGATCTTGACATGCTTCAAATGCATGGTATACAGTATGTTGTCTGCCGAGGTGTTGAAACCTAAGATACAGTGCCTTCAGAAAGTATTCATACCACTAGACATTTACATTTACGTTTGAGTAATTTAGCAGATGCCGTTATCAGGAGCAACTTATCTTAAGGTACAGTAGCTAGGTAGGACAACCACATATCACAGTCTTAGTAAGCACATTTTCCTTTCCTTTGCTATCAGCAAATTTAGAGCTAGTAAGGGGGGTGGCAGAACGGAGGTGGCAGAACGGAGTGCTCGGGTTGGGGTGTAGGGTTTGAGAATAGACTGAAAGTAGGGAGGGGCAGGTCCTCTTGCTGCTCCATAGGCAAGTACCATGGTACCCATGGAAATATCTAATTTGCACAAGTATTCACCCCCCTGAATAATGTAGATGCACTTTTGTCAGCGATTACAGCTAAGTATTTCTGGGTAAGTCACTAAGAGCTTTCCACACCTGGATTGTGCAACATTTTCCCATTATTATTTTCAAAATTCTTCAAGCTCTGTCAAATTGGTTGTTGATCATTGCTAGATAACTATTCAGGTCTTGCCATTGATTTTCAATTTTCAAAACTGTAACTAGGAACATTTACTGTCTACTTGGTAAGCAACTCCAGTGTATATTTGGCCTTGTGATTTAGGTTGTTGTCCTACTGAAAGTTGAATTAATATCCCAGTGTCTGGTGGAAAGCGGTGCTCAGTAATATGTTGTGTTGGATTTGTCCCAAACATAGCGCTTTCTATTCAGGACAAAAAGTGACTTGCTTTGCCACATATTCTGTACAGGCTTCCTTCTTTTCCCTTTTCAGTTATGTTAGTATTGTGGAGTAACTACAATGTTGTTGATCCATCCTCAGATCCATCACACCCATTAAACTCTGTAACTGTTTTAAAGTCACCATCGGTTGAGAGGTTTCCTTCCTCTCCGGCAACTCAGTTAGGAAGGGTGCCTGTATCTTTGTAGTGACTGGGTGTATTGATACACCAAGTGTAATAATAACTTCACCATACTCAAAGGGATAATTAATGTCTGCTTTTTTATATATTTTTTTCATCTACCAATAGGTGTCATTCTTTGCGAGGCATTGGAAACCTCCCTCGTCTTTGTGGTTGAATCTTTGTTTGAAATTCACTGCTTGACGGAGGTACCTTACAGTTATCTGTATGTGTTGGGTACCGAGATCAGGTATCATTCAAAAATCATGTTAAACACTATTATTGCACACAGAGTCAACAGAGTTCACACAGAGTCCATGCAATTTATTATGTGACACATTTTTACTCCTGAACTTATTTAGGCTTGCCATAACAAAGGAGTTGAATACTTACTGACTCAAGATATTTCAGCTTTTCATTTTTAATTCATTACAAACCATTTTGAAAAACGTAATTGCACTTTGACATTATGGAGTATTGTGTGTACGCCAGTGACCAAAGAAATCAAAATTGAATCAATTTTAAATTCAGGCTATAACACAACAAAAATTGGGAAAAAGTCAAAGGGGTGTGAATACTTTCTGATGGTGCTGTACATCTAACATTGACTTTGAAGTGATTCTGTTCTATTATATCCATCAGCATCCTTTTCAACAGATATCTGATGACCCAGAGTAGTTAGGGTTAAGTGCCTTGCTTAAGGGCACATTGATAGATTCCCCCCCCCCCCCTTAGTTGGCTCTGGGATTCAAGCCAGAGACCTTTGGCTCTTACCTGCTATGCTATCTGCTAGGGTACTTTATGTGCTTCTTTCTGCTTTTCCCCAGCACTCCATGAAGGCAGTCATGACCTGTAGACCCAGGTCAGTAATGGAACCATGTTTAGACAAGGCTGTATAAAAAAATAATCTTTCCCGCAGCCGACATGTGGTCATATAAACGCACCTTTCAACTCTAGCGTCTCATTCACATTTTGAGTTGCATTGTCTTTCAAGAGCTAAGAACTCATTGGGGAAAAAAAGCTTACCCGAGATAAAGATCAGCAGGAAGAATTGAAGTGTCGGAACACTAATTGTGTGCATAATTTAACCATATGAATCACCAGTTTCATATGAGGAACTTTTGACTGGTCCAACAAGCTTGCCAGAATGTGATTCTTGTCATCAACATCTCAGACTGAAAAACAGCTTTGCAGCACATGGAGGCCAATGTTAACTGAGCAGCATAGAACATCAAAGGTTCATTTTAAGACCTGCAGTCTTTTACAAGTCTGTACAAGAGCATGTTGTCCAGCACAGTCAACTGTACAACAATACAATAGCCTCCAGAGCAAAGACTCTCAATGCATCAGCGCAGAAGAGAAGTCTGGGCTTCAAACGCAATAGGCATCAGTCGTCTCTGCTTACAGTAATAAAGACAGACAAATACCCAGGAGAAAGACCTGTAGGGAAGAGATAAATGCCTATTGGTTAGATTCTCTTGTAAACCTTTTTTCTTTAAATGCTAAAGCTTAGCATGTATTTACTTAATGTCCAGTTGGTGGAGCTTTGATGTGCTCATGTAAAAGACCATGGGTTTGTGTCCTTAAAAGGGTTGTTTCCAAAAAAATGTCTTTGGTGCAGTGGAGGCTGGTGGGAGGTGCTATAGGAGGACAGCCTTATTGTAATGGCTGGAATGGAATGAATGTAACAGAGTAAAACATGTGGTTTCCATATGTTGGATGTGTTTTATACCGCTCCATATATTCCATTCCAGCCATTACAATGAGTACATCAAAGCTCCACCAACTGGACACTTCCTCCTATAGCTCCTCCCACCAGCTTCGGTGATAATGTTTACCAGCACTATTGTACTCATTGCTGTCCAGGTTGGATGCTGTCCAGCTTGATGTTGCCTGAGGACAGAGAGCTTGTGTCTGGAAGGGATGTTTTCAGCCCCCCAGTGCAGAACATGAAAAACAAGAAAAACCATTTGAGGGAAATGTTTACTACCAATGTCATTCACAATTCTGCCCAAGTAAATCAAAGGAAAGTATGGTTAAAAAAACCAAGGACTGCTTCATTGAGTGATTTCTTAAGCATGACATGGATCAAAAAGACTGTGTGGGGACTTATTGTAATGCCTAATTTTGCTTGACAACTAGAATTCCTCATGTGTCACAAGGACAAAAGAAGAAAATACTCTCAAGGCACTTCAGAGTCAACAGAACAAACACACACACAAATAGTATTACTATCAGATCAGGCCTGAGCGAACAAAAAAGTCCCTCACAACAACAGCACACATCAGCAGGGAGTTTTTCAGCAGACAGGCAGGCATGCTGGGAGTCAGCAGCAGTGTTTTGTCCTGCTAACTTGTGTAACATTTTGTTATTAATCCTGTCTACTTCACTGGACTGTTTACGTAGAGCAGGAAGTTGACCTGTGCTGGTGCAGTGTTAAATATGGAACTGTTTTATCTGACACATCCCTTCAGGTAAGTCATCTCAATATGAAGCTTGGACACTGTCCATACAATATGTTCAACATACAAAAGCACACATGCACACACATACACACAAGCTCAAGTCTGCACCCACTCAAGCATAACCAACACGTGCACACTGACTCACACACACACACACACACACACACACACACACACACACACACACACACACACACACACACACACACACACACACACACACACACACACACACACACACACACACACACACACACACACACACACACAGTAAAGAAGCAGTGCAGTGACCAGTCTGCTCCAGTGGCAGTAACATGTGAGAGTTCAGGTTACCCACCTACACCTGTGGAAGAGAACATGTTCAGGCACACATACACACTTACACAAGCCAGACGTAAGCAGCTTGTATCCCCATGCTCTTATAACACCACTTACACAATACCGTATCTTACACACACACACACACACACACACACACACACACACACACACACACACACACACACACACACACACACACACACACACACACACACACACACACACACACACACAACACACACACACACACACACACACACACACACACACACACACACACACACACACACACACACACACACACACACACACACACACACACACACACACACACATCAGGTAGCTGAGACCACTGGGCTTTGATGTGTGTCCTGAATGGGGGGGCCAATAAGAGTTAAACTCACAGGAGGTCTGCATTTACACTGAGAACAACCACCAAATGTATATATACTTCAATAAGGGCTCATGTTGCATGAAGGATAAACAGCTGAAGAACAGATGTTGTGTCAACCTTTGCATGCTAAATAGGCATGAGGGTCTCTTGGTGCAGTGTTCTGAAAGCACACACACATACACACAAACATGGGCACAAATAGACACATTTATTATATTTTTTTATACATGGAGGGTCACCATTGAGACCAGGATCTCATTTGCAAGGGAGCCCTGTGAACATGAAAATACAATAAATATGCCCTGTTTTCACTTTAATCACAAGTCACTGACAGTAACACAGTGTCAGGTGGGTTCTGAATGCCCCTGTCTATTTCAGAATGTTCCAGGTCCCAATATTACAGTTGATATCCAGACTACATTCCAGCATTTTCTGATATGATAGGATCTCAGAAAGAAAGATGAGCAGGGACAGGGAAGGAGGACTGCATAAACACACACGTTGCCGTCTTTGTATGCATTGTAATAGCAGCAAGACCCAGTGATGTCATTGTCCACAATGTAGAAGTGAACAGGGAGTTAAAGAAGAGAGTGAGGCGTGTGATTTGATTTGATTGGATGTTAAATGGGTCAACATAAAGGTCAACCTACCTTAATACCACAAAGTCGGATTTTCTGCCAAAACATTGACCTAGCAGTCTGTCCATACAACCAAAACCAAGAAGCTCAAGCCTATTCATTTCCTTTATTCATCACTACGTGGTTAGAGAGAACCGTCCCACCTTACATTTCTAACCTTGCGTCATCTGAAGAAGAATCCAAATAGCACAGGTGAGTGTGTAACTACCATGTCTGTCTGTTTTTACAGGTGACCTCACCTGGGGAATGTTTCCCTCCAACAGTGATGTGATGTCTGTGGTGGATGTGGAGATAACGTTCCCAGCTACCTCCGTACGTGTCTGAAATTATCTGCAATGTTGCACACTGATACGACGATTGTAGCAGAGGTGGTTTGGTGAGCTATGCTCGCATGATGAATTAACTTGCCGGTAGACCTGAAGATTCTTGTTAGCTCCCATCGCTGATGCCTAGCTTTGTGTTAAAGCAATCTGGGGTCATGCAGATAACCCAAGTTGCATAACCAGTCAATCATACAAAAATATATGTAAATATATATGCAAATATATGCAGGTAAATGTAAAATAGACAGAAACCCACTGGGCACAGACGCCAATTCAACGTCTATTCCATATTGGTTCCACGCAATTGAAATGAAATGACGTGGGGAAAAAACGTTGATTCAACCAGTGTGAGCCCAGTGGGAAGTAAACACAATGACAACATGTTTGGCTCAGGCTTTAATTGTTCCTGTTCGCAATAAAACCATTTAAAAAAGATCAACCCAGACAGGAGATGCAATGAGCAAATGTCACAGATGAGTCTATTCCCTTTACATAAACCAAGTGTCTGTGGCATCAGCAGAGTCCTCCGTGTCCTCATGTCAATCCTTGTCCTTATCTCCTTAGCAACAGTCTTCTCAGACAATGGTCCCATTCTCTATGCATCTTAAAGCCTCCTTGTCAGGCAGGGCCAGACACACAAAGACACTACAGAAGGTTGCAGAGGGGAGGAGATAAGGAGGTTAGGAGGACGATATTGTTACAGACACAGACATAAACACACAAACACACACACACACACACAGTGTATTGTACCCCTATCAGATGAGTCTCAGTGTAGGGCTAGTATGCTGGGTGTGTTTGCACCACTGCCCTCCTCCACAGGGTAACGAGGACATCCTGTCTGATGAAGCATCCTGTCTTTTCCTCTTTATCTCACTATCCCAGGGAAAGATACAGAGATGTTTACAGCAGGTAGATGTTGTGTAAACTGAATTGAATCATGTCATTGTCCATTACAAAAGCATGACACACTACATTTTCTGTTTTCAAGTTGCAGTCTATTTGTTTGAGCAGTCTTGCCTTCTGAAAAGATTATGCCCAGTGTATTTTTCCTCCAGAAGAGGAGTGTTAGAGCTGTTTTAGTCAGAGAGGAGGCTTTTCTTTCTGTAAACGTGGTGTACTGGATTAGTCAGTGAGTGCATCGCTTGGTGTGGGTTAGATAAGTGGACTCTCCTTCTGTCTCTGACAGTCAAACTGTCCTTGACTCATAAGTTGGATCGGGAGAAAAAGGGGGGGGCAACAATTCTTTCTTTTTACTACGTGTCCATCACCAACAGTATAAAAACCACATGAAACCAAATCTTTTTCTGGGCAGCTGTCGCGTGCAGCTGGTAACCGGAGACGCAGAGCTCTGAGAGTCCCTTAATGTCCCACATGTGGCGCTACCTGTCCTGCAGGGATTGGAGGATTTCACGCATGTGGAGCAGCTGCTGCAGCCCTTAAGACAGAAAAGGAGAAAAGAGAGAGGGAGTGAGGGAGGGCGGGGAAAACAAAAAAATGCCCCTCTGAGACCCATATCATGCAACGATCCATTCATCCACTGCTGGTGATTAGCACCATCCCATTGGGCAAAAACTGATTGGATTTGAAAAAAGTCATCAACGTAAGGGAATTTTGTATTTTCGTCACCCCACCTTTAACCTAAATCCAATGACACGTTAGTTAACAACTCAACCAAATGTAAATGAAAAGTACACGTTGAACTGACGTCTCCGCCCAGTGGGATGTGTCTAGCCATGTCAAGGCCAGGCCAGAGGCGTAAGGGGAAGCTGTCACCTCCAGAGGGTTTGTGTTTATGAAACATAACGACTCGCTACGCCCTCAAGGGCTTTGGAGACAGACAACACAGGACAAAAGCTTATGGGGCAGAGGGGAGGGGTATAGTCATTTTGGAACAATTTCCTGGTGGTGAAAATGTTCCTGTAACGGTCCCTGTTTGTTTATGTTGTCCTTGTGATCAGAAGGGGCTCAGTGTGGGTAAGAGCCTCTACTGACTGTTTGACATAACCATTAACTGTTATGTGTAACCTATGGCACACTGCTGTTGGGGACTACATGTCCTTGTTTACAATAATCACCTCAGCAGGCTCCCAGTTGTGCAAATTGATTGTGTGTAACATTGTAACACCAAATGTAATCAGATGTTAGCAGATGTTAATGCGAGTGTAGCGAAGTGCTTGTGCTTCTAGTTCCAACAGTGCAGTAATATCTAACAAGTAATCTAACAATTCCCCAACAACTGCCCTATACACACAAATCTAAAGGGGTGGAATAAGAATATGTACATATAAATATATGGATAAGCGATGGCTGAGCGACATAGGTAATATGCAATAGATGGTATAAGATATAGTATATACATAGGAGATGAGTAATGTAAGATATGTAAACATTATTAAAGTGGCATTGTGTAAAGTGACTAGTGAGTCTCTATGTAGGCAGAAGCCTCTCTCAGTTAGTGATTGTGACTAGCAGTCTGATGGCCTTGAGATAGAAGCTGTTCTTCAGTCTCTCGGTCCCAGCTTTGATGCACCTGTACTGACCTCGCCTTCTGGATGGTAGCGGGGGGAACAGGCAGTGGCTCGGGTGGTTGTTGTCCTTGATGATCTTTTTGGCCTTCCTGTGACATTGGGTGCTGTAGGTGTCCTGGGGGCATCCCGTCAGAAAGTCCAGGACCCAATTGCACAGGGTGGGGTTGAGACCAAGGGCCTCCAGCTTAATGATGAGCATGGAGGGTACTATGGTGTTGAATGCTGAGCTGTAGTGAATGAACAACATTCTTACATAGGTATTCCTCTTGTCCAGAAGGGATAGGGCAGTGTGCAGTGTGATGGCGATTGCATCGTCTGTGGACCTGTTGGGGCGCTATGCAAACTGAAGTGGGTCTAGGGTGGCAGGTAAGGTGGAGGGGATATGATCCTTGACTAGTCTCTCAAAGCACTTCATGATGACAGATGTGAGTGCTACGGGGCGATAGTCATTTAGTTCAATTATCTTTGCCTTCTTGGGTACAGGGGACAGCAGTTATCCTCACTATTATACACTATTATCCTCAAAGCGGGTAAAGAAGGTGTTTAGTTTGTCTGGAAGCAATACATCAGTGTCCGTGACGTGGTTGGTTATCTTTTTGTTATCCGTATTTGCCTGTAGTCCCTGATACATATGTCTCGTATCTGATCCATTGAATTGCCACTCCACTTTGTCCCTATACCAACATTTCGCTTCTTTGATTGCCTTGCGGATTATATAACTACACTGTTTATGTTCGGCCAAATTCCCAGTCCTCTTTCCATTGTTAAATGCGGTGGTTCGCGCTTCCAGGTTTGCGCGAATGCCGCCATCCATCCATGGTTTTTGGTTAGGGTAGGTTTTAATAGTCACAGTGGGTACAACATCTCCAATGCACTTCCTTATAAACTCACTCACCGAGTCAGCGTATAGATCGATGTTGTTCTCTGAGGCTGCCCAGAACATTTCCCAATCCGTGTGATCAAAACAATCATGAAGCGTGGATTCCGATTGGTCAGACCAGCGTTGAATGGTTCCAGTCACGGGCACATCCTGTTTGAGTTTCTGCATGTAGGATGGTAGGAGCAAGATGGAGTCGTGGTTGGATTTGCCGAAGGGAGGGAGAGGGAGGGCCTTGTATGCATTGCGGAAGTTAGAGTAACAGTGGTCCAGTGTATTGCCTGTGCGAGTGCTGCAATCAATATGCTGATAGAATTTAGGTAACCTTGTTCTCAAATTTGCTTTGTTAAAATCCCCAGCTACAATAAATGCAGCCTCAGGATATATGGTTTCCAGTTTACATAGAGTCCAGTGAAGTTCCTTGAGGGCCGTCGTGGTATCTGCTTGAGGGGGTATATACACAGCTGTGATGATAACTGACAATAATTCGCTTGGGAGATAATATGGTCAGCATTTGATTCTAAGGAATTCTAGGTCAGGTGACCAGAAGGACTTGAGTTCCTGTATGTTGTTATGGTTACACCATGAGTAGTTAATCATGAAGCATACACCGCTGCCCTTCTTCTTCCCAGCGAGATGTTTATTTCTGTCGGCGCGACGCATGAAGAAACCTGGTGGCTATATCGACTTCGACAACATATCCCAAGAGAGCCATGTTTCCGTGAAACAGAGAATGTTACAATTTCTGATGTCTCTCTGGAAGGTAACCCTTGCCCTAATTTGTTCCACCTTGTTGTCTAGAGACTGGACATTGGCGAGTAGTATTTTCGGAAGCGGTGGTCGGTGTGCACGCCTTCGAAGCCTGACCAGGAGGCCAAACCGTCTACCTCTTCTGCAGCGACATTGTTTTGGGTTGGCCTCTGGGATTATATTCAATGTCCTGGGTGGTAGTCCAAACAAAGGATCCGCTTCGGGAAAGTTATATTCCTGGTCGTAATGTTGGTAAGTTGACGTCGCTCTTATATCCAATAGTTCTTCCTGGCTGTATGTAATAACACTTAAGATTTTCTGGGCTAACAATGTAAGAAATAATACATAAAAAAACGAAATACTGCATAGTTTCCTAAGGACTCGAAGCGAGGCAACCATCTCTGTCTGCGCCATCTACATCTACCACGTATATGTAGACTACGTGTTTATATTTGTGTGTGTTTGACTATGTGGTTGTTGTTTGCGTGTGTACATAAGTGTATTCGTATGCGTGCTTGTGCGTATGCTTGTGTCTTTGTGTGTGGAGTGCGTGTTGGCATTCATTTGTTTTACTGAATGCTTGAGTATTAGAGGGAGTGTGTGTATGTGTAACTGTGTTTGGCCTCAGTAGTGTGCAGCTGACATAGCATGTACTCAGCTGGGCTGAGACATGCACTCTGCTCTCAACCACACCTATGGTACTCTCCTCTCTTCTCTTTTTGCTTTGCTGGCTCTGGTCTTGCAGCAAGGGAGAGACCAAGTCCATCCGTTCTTCTCACAACCCAGGAGAGAGGAAGGGGAGAAGAGATAGAGGGAGAAAGAAAGATCGAGAGAGAAAGAGAGAGAGATTGAGAGAAAGAGAGAACGAGTGAGACAGAGAGAGAGTCACCTGTTGTGTTTGATGTGGTTATTCAACTCAGTATACAGACGGTAGTGGACCCTGTGAACCCCAGTCTATCCTAGTCAGCAACAGGCAGGTTCCCAGGCCTTCTCCAGTCCCGGACAGCCGGATGTACACGCTCTTTCTTGACAGAGTTGGCAAGCTGAATATAACAGGAACTGACCCAACCCTTCTCTGCTGATGCAGGCTTTACATCAAGGGGCTCTGGGTTAAACACACACACACACATTGAAATGTTCAAGTGCTTATGATATCAAAGAGTTGATTCCTTGAAAAAATGAAGTGGTCTCATTTCATTTAAACCTTTTCTTTTTGATGTGTTTTAAAATGTCTCCATTCAGTGACACAGCAGACATAAACTGTGAAAAATCTGAATATGAAGTGTAAAGAAGTGTAATGACACCGATCTAAGGCCAGTTTTGCATCCCCCCGCCCCAATGGTTAACCTCTTACATCTAGACGTTCCGCTAGCGGAACACCTGCTCCAATATCCAATGATAGGCGTGGCGCGAATTACAAATTCCTCAAAAATACAAAAACTTCAATTTTTCAAACATATGACTATTTTACAGCATTTTAAAGACAAGACTCTCCTTTATCTAACCACACTGTCCGATTTCAAAAAGGCTTTACAGCGAAAGCAAAACATTAGATTATGTCAGCAGAGTACCCAGCCAGAAATAATCAGACACACATTTTTCAAGCTAGCATATAATGTCACAAAAAACAAAACCACAGCTAAATGCAGCACTAACCTTTGATGATCTTCATCAGATGACACACCTAGGACATTATGTTATACAATACATGCATGTTTTGTTCCATCAAGTTCATATTTATATCAAAAACCAGCTTTTTACATTAGCATGTGACGTTCAGAACTAGCATACCTCCGGTGAATTTACTAAATTACTCACGATAAACGTTCACAAAAAACATAAATTATTTTAAGAATTATAGATACAGAACTCCTTTGTGCAATCGAGGTGTCCGATTTTAAAATAGCTTTTCGGTGAAAGCACATTTTGCAATATTCTGAGTAGATAGCCCAGCCATCACGGCTAGCTATTTAGACACCCACCAAGTTTAGCCCTGACCAAACTCCGATTTACTATTAGAAAAGTTTGATTACCTTTGGTGTTCTTCGTCAGAATGTACTCCCAGGACTGCTACTTCAATAACAAATGTTGGTTTGGTTCAAAATAATCCATTGTTATATCCAAATAGCGGCGTTTTGTTCGTGCATTCAAGACACTATCCGAAGTGTAAATAAGGGTCACGAGCACGACGCATTTCGTGACAAAAGATTTCTAAATATTCCATTACCGTACTTCGAAGCATGTCAACCGCTGTTTAAAATCAATTTTTATGCAATTTTTCTTGTAAAAAAACGATAATATTCCGACCGGGAAAGCGTGTATACGTACAAAGAGAGAGAAAATAAAAGCATGGGATCCCCTCGTGCACGAGCCTGAGTCTCACAGTACTGTGACCAGCCACTATCCAAACGCGGTACTTTTTTTCAGCCAGAGCCTGCAAAGCCACGATTCAGCTTTTTGCCGCCTTCTGAGAGCCCATGGGAGCCGTAGGAAGTAACAGCAGAGATCCCCTGTAATGGATAGAGATAATCAAGAAGGGCAAGAAATGGTCAGACAGGGCACTTCCTGTAAGGAATCTTCTCAGGTTTTGGCCTGCCAAATGAGTTCTGTTATACTCACAGACACCATTCAAACAGTTTTAGAAACTTTGGAGTGTTTTCTATCCAAAGCTAATAATTATATGCATATTCTAGTTTCTGGGCAGGAGTAATAATCAGATTAAATCGGGTACGTTTTTTATCCGGCCGTGAAAATACTGCCCCCTAGCCATAACAGGTTAAATCAAATCAAATCAAATTGTATTAGTCACATGCGCCGAATACAACAGGTGTGAAATCCTTACTTACGAGCCCCTAACCAACAATGCAGTTTAAACAAATACGAATAAGAATAAGAAATAAAAGTAACAAGTAATTAAAGAGCAGCAGTAAAATAACAATAGCGAGACTATTTACAGGGGGGTACCGGTAGAGAGCCAATGAGCGGGGGCACCAGTTAGTTGAGGTAATATGTACATGTAGGTAGAGTTATTAAAGTGACTATGCATAGATGAAAACAACAGAGAGTAGCAGTGGTGTAAAAGAGGGGAGGTGGGGGGCAAGGCAAATAGTTTGGGTAGCCATTTGATTAGATGTTCAGGAGTCTTATGGCTTGGGCGTAGAAGCTGTTTAGAAGCCTCTTGGACCAAGACTTTGCACTCCGGTACCGCTTGCCGTGTGGTAGCAGAGAGAACAGTCTATGACTGGGGTGGCTGGAGTCTTTGACAATCTTTAGGGCCTTCCTCTGACACCGCCTGGTATAGAGGTTCTGGATGGCAGGAAGCTTGGCCCAAGTGATGTACTGGGCCGTTCGCACTACCCTCTGTAGTGCCTTGCGGTCGGACACCAAGCAGTTGCAATACCAGGCAGTTATGCAACCAGTCAGGATGCTCTCGATGGTGCAGCTGTAGAACCTTTTGAGGATCTGAGGACCCATGTCAAATCTTGTCAGTCTCCTGAGGGGGAATAGGTTTTGTCGTGCCCTCTTCACGACTGTCTTGGTGTGCTTGGACCATGTTAGTTTGTTGGTGATGTGGACACCAAGGAACTTGAAGCTCTCAACCTGCTCCACTGCAGCCCCGTGGATGAGAATAGGGGCACACTCGTCCTATTTTTCCTGTAGTCCACAATTATCTAATTTGTCTTGATCACATTGAGGGAGAGATTGTTGTCCTGGCACCACACGGCCAGGTCTCTGACCTCCTCCCTATAGGCTGTCTCGTCGTTGTCGGTGATCAGGCCTACCACTGTGTCATCGGCAAACTTAATTAATGTGTTGGAGTCGTGCCTGTCCGTGCAGTCATGAGTGATCAGGGAGTACAGGAGGGGACTGAGCACGCACCTCTGAGGGGCCCCTGTATTGAGGATCAGCGTGGCGGATGAGATTGAATATGCAAATTGGAGTGGGTCTAGCGTTTCTTGGATAACGGTGGTAAAACATGTTGGTATTAGAGACTCGGATAGGAAGAGGTTTAAATGTCAGTGAAGACACTTGCCAGTTGGTCAGCGCTTGCTCGCAGTACACGTCCTGGTAATCCATCTGGCCCTGCGGCCTTGTGAATGTTGACCTGTTTAAAGCTCTTACTTACATCAGCTGCGGAGAGTGTGATCACACAGTCTTCCGGAACAGCTGGTGCTCTCATGCATGTTTCAGTATTATTTGCCTCGAAGCGAGCATAGAAGTAGTTTAGCTCGTCTGGTAGTCTAGTGTCACTGGGCAGCTCTAGGCTGTGCTTCCCTTTCTAGTCTGTAATGGTTTGCAAGCCCTGCTCACATCCGACAAGCGTCAGAGCCGGTGTAGTACGATTCGATCTTAGTCCTGTATTGACGCTTTGCCTGTTTGATGGTTCGTCGGAGGGCATAGCGGGATTTCTTATAATCTTCCGGGTTAGAGTCCCGCTCCTTGAATGTCCTCCAGTCCTGTAGCTTAGCATCTGCTTCATCTGACCACTTTTTTTATTGATCTACTCACTGGTGCTTCCTGCTTTAATTTTTGCTTGTAAGCAGGAATTAGGAGGATATAATTATGGTCAGATTTGCCAAATGGAGGGCGCGGGAGAGCTTTGTATGCGTCTCTGTGTGTGGAGTATAGGTGGTCCAGAGTTTTTTTTCCCTCTGGTTGCACATTAAACATGCTGATAGAAAAATCTCTTTCGTAAAACAGATTTTTGGAGGCAACATTATAAACTTAGATTAGAACAGTATTCCTCTCAGCCATAACATTATCTTTGAATTCGTTCTGTCAGGAAATCTGATGTTCAAATGTGACTCACAAAAAATATCACACTAACTACTGTGTATGCAGTGTAGACTTAAATTACATCAGATCACTTGAGTGAGTCTCAATCATCTCTCCGTCTCACAAAGGGAAAAGCTCCCTGAAACAAACATGAAAGGGTCTGTTGTGGATCTTAAGATAATTTTTTCTGACTCAAACTTAAAAGACTCTTCAAAGACATCTACTGTGTGTCTAAAAAAAGACAAAGACAGAAAGGTGAAAGAGGGAAAGCTTACATGAACATGACTGATAATATCTCTCCCTCGCTCTCTCTGTCTCTTTTTTTTTCTTCTTTTCGTTAACTAGGCAGGTCTGTTATAAGAACAAATTGTTATTTACAGTGACGGCCTACCCTGAACGACACTGGGCCAATTGTGCGCTGCCCTATGGGACTCCCAATCACAGCGGGATGTGACACAGCCTGGATACCTCTTGTGGTGCCTTAGACCACTGCACCACACAGGAGTTCTCTCTCTCTCTCTCTCTCTCTCTCTCTCTCTCTCTCTCTCTCTCTCTCTCTCTCTCTCTCTCTCTCTCTCTCTCTCTCTCTCTCTCTCTCTCTCTCTCTCTCTCTCTCTCTCTCTCTCTCTCTCTCTCTCTCTCTCTCTCTCTCTCTCTCTCTCTCTCTCATTGATTAATGCCTCACTCTGCAGTTGAGACTGAGTTTGAGTATGACACCATGGTGAGTCATCCTGGACTTTCCAGAATCTTCTATGATCGCTCTGGAACTCACCTTCGAACAAGACCCTTTTCATCTGCTGCACACACATATACACACACACACAAAGCCACACACACTTCAGATCGCACCTAAGGCAGAATCATTTGGGGTAATAGAATTTAACACAGGGGTACTTAGTCTGCCTCTCACGTTTGAAGCTATGTTGAAAACATGGAGCTGTGTTTTCGACATGGTGTGAGAGTGTGCCACGGTAGAGGCAGGTTTCACACTCATTATAACATCAATCTGAGATGGTGAGTCGCTCTCAAATATGACCCCTCCTCAGTGCACTGGTGAAAGGACTGTGAAACACCTATGCCCCTTACTTTAACGGAAACGTTTGAGTTGCTTCGCAGCTCCCTTAAACCTCTCTTACCCAATTCCCTCGGGTAAGGGAAAATCTAACCTGTTTGATACAACTGGTATCTAGATCCAATCGGTGGATGTTTTTCTCCGGGTTGGATCACAGAGGCGTGCCTTACCAGAGTGATGTGATAAAGCCTTAATACACATGAGTGTTTGCTCAAGACCCCGGCACATATACACAGAACTCACACACACTCCCTCACTCCATAAACTCAGTGGTCAGATGTGGAGATATAATTCAGCCTCTCAAAGAAAGCATATGGGCATATGGTCCTGTCATGCAACTCCCGGTTATTCATTCGTTATTCAAGTCATTAAAACGAATGTACATTGTGTACACACACACACACACACACACACACACACACACACACACACACATACTGAACTGCTATGATAAGAGAAACCATTAGCTACATAAACCTGGGCATATGGTGCTGTTTACACTGTATGAACACGCACGCACTCACACACGCACACGCACACACACACACACACACACACACACACACACACACACACACACACACACACACACAGACAGACAGACAGACAGACAGACAGTCTCTCTCTCCTCAGCCCAGTGTGTACAAGCAAAGTGTGACTGTTTCAGAGAGCCACTGTTAACAGTCTGTTCTCCTGTCAAAGTTTTTCAGTGTTCAATAAGAAAGTAATAAAGTGACATCCCCACCCATATGGTTATCTTTTTTAAGTTGTAAATACTTAACTGTGTTGTGTTTTATGGACTTTATGACACTAAATTCCATTATGTATTCTGAACTACAACGATTAAAGTTACTTGTGGTAGTGAACAAAAATGTAGGGTCCCTTCAATTATAAACCTTAAAAAAAATGCCAGTGGTTGTATCTTAATGTTTAACATTGTTTTATGCATTTGACGGTTTGTCATTTTAACCCACCTTAGCAGGCATTGTTGAGCACAGTACTCATACCTCTAGAAGTAACTGGAGGTAGAGCTGTGACCAGTGCACAGTACTCATACCTCTAGAAGTAACTGGAGGTAGAGCTGTGACCAGTCATTGTTGAGCACAGTACTCATACCTCTAGAAGTAACTGGAGGTAGAGCTGTGACCAGTCATTGTTGAGCACAGTACTCATACCTCTAGAAGTAACTGGAGGTAGAGCTGTGACCAGTCATTGTTGAGCACAGTACTCATACCTCTAGAAGTAACTGGGGGTAGAGCTGTGACCAGTCATTGTTGAGCACAGTACTCATACCTCTAGAAGCAACTGGAGGTAGAGCTGTGACCAGTCATTGTTGAGCACAGTACTCATACCTCTAGCAGTAACTGGGGGTAGAGCTGTGACCAGTCATTGTTGAGCACAGTACTCATACCTCTAGAAGCAACTGGAGGTAGAGCTGTGACCAGTCATTGTTGAGCACAGTACTCATACCTCTAGAAGCAACTGGAGGTAGACCTGTGACCAGTCATTGTTGAGCACAGTGCTACTTCCTCTAGCAGTAACTGGGGGTAGAGCTGTGACCAGTCATTTTTGAGCACAGTGCTAATTCCTCTAGCAGTAACTGGGGGTAGAGCTGTGACCAGTCATTGTTGAGCACAGTGGTCATTCCTCTAGCAGTAACTGGGGGTAGAGCTGTGACCAGTCATTGTTGAGCACAGTGGTCATCCCTCTAGCAGTAACTGGGGGTAGAGCTGTGACCAGTCATTGTTGAGCACAGTGGTCATTCCTCTAGCAGTAACTGGGGGTAGAGCTGTGACCAGTCATTGTTGAGCACAGTGCTAATTCCTCTAGCAGTAACTGGGGGTAGAGCTGTGACCAGTCATTGTTGAGCACAGTGCTAATTCCTCTAGCAGTAACTGGGGGTAGAGCTGTGACCAGTCATTGTTGAGCACAGTACTCATACCTCTAGCAGTAACTGGGGGTAGAGCTGTAACCAGTCATTGTTGAGCACAGTGGTCATTCTTCTAGCAGTAACTGGAGGTAGGGCTGTAACCCTGCATTGTTGAGCACAGTTCTCATTCCTCTAGCAGTAACTGGAGGTAGAGCTGTAAGCATTACAGGCAGCTGCATTAATCTCTGTCATTAAGGGTCGTGTACATTACCTTGTTGATGGTGGGAATGGCTTGTCTCATTATTGTACGTCAATTTGCCCAATGGATTTGATATTCGTTCATCATGATCAATTAGGGACAGATGGGAATTTACTGGGGGAGGGGTGGTCCAAAATAGGGGAAGGTTGTGAAACCTTTTTTTTTTTTTGCCTTGGGGAGGGTTGTGGTGTTTTTCATTGGGCAGAGGGGAGGGTATTGCGTTTTTACCCTGGTTTACGTTTGCCCTTCTGCTCATATTTTCCCTATAAACAATGGCTTGACTTACTTTTGACATTATCCCAATAAAGTTTAGAAAGGTTTGTGAAGGTTTGGTATGGTGTGGCTATTATTAAGCCCTAGCTACTGCAGGCCTAAAATACAAAGGCAGTGCGCCCTGGGGCTTCAACAGACTCCGACAGTTGAACTTGAGGTATGGAAGAATGTTTCAGATCTACCAGAGTTACTACTATAATCTAACAATATAATACTTATCTTCATACAAAATATTCTGATCGAAAATTAATGAATTACCCTCCTTCTGTACGTCTACATCTATACAGCAGACTGTATAGCTGTACAGTAGCTGTCACGTCCTGGCCAGTAAAAGGGGTTATTTCGTCATTGTAGTTGGTCAGGGCGTGGCAGGGGGTGTTTGTTTTGTGTGGTTGGGTATTGTGGGTTTAGGTTCTAGTTTTCTTATTTCTATGTTTATCTAGCTTTTCTAGTTCTATGTGTGTTTTGTCAATGACCTCCAATTAGAGGCAGCTGGTTGTTGTTGTCTCTAATTGAAGGCCATATTTAGTTGTGTTTGTTTTCACTGGGTTTTGTGGGTGGTTGTTTCTTGAATAGTCTATGCACCTTACTGGACTGTTTTCGTCGTTTGTTTTGTATTGATTAAGTGTTTTCTTTAATAAATAAGAGGATGAGCACTTTACCCGCTGCGTTTTGGTCCCCCTTCAACGACGCTTGTGACAGTAGCCATCTGACATAAAGAAATGCATGTCTCTAGCTCCCTCTATGTCGCTGGGATTAGGCTTAAGCTTCTCTTCCTTTATATAGACTATGAGGTGGACAATTATTGTTTTAGGAAAGTAGCCTAAGAAATTCGGGAAAAATATATAAAAAAAATATGCGTATGCTAGAAATCGAAACACAAGGAATAGTGTTTTTGTAATTTGTTATAGGCTGTTTTTAAGGACACATAAATGTGCCTCATTTGGCCAATATCACTCGTTTATTGATGGCGCTAATTGCGCCTGGTTGGATCTGAAGGCATATGGATGTCCGGTAAATTTCTCAAATGTCTGGTAAATTAAAATCTTCCCTGTAATGTTGCCGGTGCCAATTTTTCAGAAAATGGCATATTGTTTTTATGAAGATTTTAGAATATTAGCACGAACATCTGTCGCCAATTGGATGGAAACCTAGCTAGTGCGCTAGTCCAGTGTCACTTTGATTGTACTCAAATATCAATGTCTCTGACGACTACTTTATAATTTTAAGTAAAGACATAAAACATAATAAAATCAAGTAAGAACAACTTATTTAACAAAAGTTACATTGAATATTAAATCATAACTTATAAAAACTCAATAACTTTAAATTAGTTAAACACTAAATAAATAAAGTTATATTTGTTAACAGTACTCAAAAACATTAAGTGATAAGAAATGTTATTGGCATCTGAGTTATTACCACTTTTATGATTTGGGTTCCACTGACCGTTGGAGATGTTTGAGTAGCCACTACTCAATTTCTTTAACGAGTTAGGCAGTTACTTTTTACAGTGAACAGTACCTGTCTACCTCACTGCCTACCTAACACCTTACACGTCCTGCCCACCTTACACGTCCTGCCCAAAGCTCCTAGAGAGCAACCGAATAGACACAAGATGGCAAAATACAGTTCCCTCACTTCTCTTCTCTATTCAGCTGTACTTAGGAAAAGCTTATGGAGTACATGAAAGGAGGCACAGACCTCTGCACCTACTGTATAAAAATACACACATGCATATAAAGTTGACAGGCTGGTGTGTTTGCAATGACTTCGGGGAGCAAACTAGGCATAAAAGCATTCTATCTGAAATCCAGTGTAACAGAGACAGCTGTGCATGGTGCGAATTACAGGGGAGCCAGGGGTGTTCAGCTCCCCTAAATGCAACAACAGTCAAACTTTGGGTGGGTCTAAATAATACTATTTTAACCATGCTCCTATTTGTTTCAAATGTAGTGGTAAATATATGGCTACTGATGTTCTCTGTGCCGTCCGTGGCCAGAAGAACCATTAATTAAGCTTTATTATTTTCTGCCAAAACGTATTTTCTTTCCTGGATCAGCAACAACAATGCACATCCAATCCATCCAACAAGTATACGTTAATGACAGTAGGCCTATAGTTGACTCTTTCGGTTAGAAGCATACATTATTTTGGATTTGTGTGCCCATGAAAACTGTTTTCTCAGCAAAACATAATTCAATGTTACGTAGGCATAGTTACACTTAGTGCATTTTCCGAGATCTCCAAGATCCAGGATTCGTACAGGGTTTAATGTTCAATGTTCGAAGTCAATTGTTAAATGCTTAATAATGACAAATAACACTGTCATAAATGTCATTAATGTAAGGAAAGAAAGGTTGGGTTTTATGTCACACGATCCGTGAAGACATTAGCTCATGAATTATGGACAACTTATGAACTAGGGTGTAAAACACGTGTTGATTCAACTCGTGTATTATATTGAATGTAGGCTACCTATTCTGAGTGTGTTCATGTGTTTAGAATTGCCTTGGCTGAGAGGGTAGGCTACTGGCAGTCGTGCCAGCTTAGCGGAGGGTAAACACTGTTTACCCACCTTTATTCAGATTAATGCATTGAAAGTATAGGGAGTGTTACTTTTTCAACTGCGACTGGCAGAGTTCACCCACCAATGTTTTTTACCACTAAATCAAATCACATTTTTTTGGTCACATACACGTATTTAGAAGATGTTATTGCGGGTGAAGCAAAATGCTTGTGTTCCTAGTTCCAGCAGTGCAGTAGTATCTAACAATTCACAACAATATACCCAAATGTAAAGTAAAATAATAGAGTTAAGAAATATATAAATATTCGGACGAGCTGTCGGAGTGGCATTGACTAAAATACAGCCTGGCTACCGACCAGGCTGGTCTACCGGTAGACCTATTTGAAGTTCATGGTGATACACATTGTAGTCTAGTCTATCAAGTTGACCGTGTGTTACGGTGACCATCCTCTTTTTCCGGTAGAGTTTCAGCCCCATTTCAGGTGTCCTGACTTTTCAGGCTACAAAAGGTCAATTTGTCGGCAAGACGCATCAATTAATGTAAGCCTAATCAACGGCAATCACTGAATGTCATTAGGTACAGTTTTTGGTGTTTTCCTAACAGATGTCTATTTCCATTCATCAAATGGTGCGAGTGTACATGCAGTTTGGATGCTGGAATTATTTTGGAGAGGACGAGCATGCACAGGTAGCACAAGTGATTTGTTTGACAATCAGATGAAAACATTATGACTTATGTTCATTATGTTCATGCCACATTATAAGGTCACACATTTTTGACGCCCATAAAACATTTCAATACAGAGAATGTCATGGTGTAATTCGCACTCTTCAGGTGTGTGTGTGTGTGTGTGTGTGTGTGTGTGTGTGTGTGTGTGTGTGTGTGTGTGTGTGTGTGTGTGTGTGTGGTGTGTGTGTGTGTGTGTGTGTGTGTGTGTGTGTGTGTGTGTGTGTGTGTGTGTGTGTGCTATAAATGTAACTCATTCAAAATAATGACTAAATCAAAGCCACTTTGAACAGTTTCAGCAAAGTAAATAGTGTTTAAGCACACAAAATGTGTGAGTGCGTGTGTATGTGCGCGTTTGTGTGCGTATGTGTTCACCTAATATGGTGTGGGGTGGTTGTGTGTGTGCCGTCTGTTTAGGAAGCACAAGAGGATCTTTTCTCTTACTTCCTTTATTTTATCTGTCATCAAATGTCATATTAATCTAACATGTGTGTCAGCTATGAACAAAAGAGTCTGGTCTACACGCTTAGAAAAAAAGGTGCTATATAGAACCTAAACGGGTTCTTCGGCTGTCCCTATCGGAGAGCCCTTTGAAGAACCCCTTATTGGTTCCATGTAGAACCCTCTGTGGAAAGGGTTCTACTTTGAACCCAAAATGGTTCTAACTGAAACAAAAAAAGGGTTCTACCTGGAAACAAAAACACGTTCTCCTATGGGGACAGCCAAATAACCCTTTTGGAAGCCGTTTTTCTAAGAGTATAGGGATGCTAGGTTTCAACCTTCATGTTGTGACACATTAGTAGAAGATGAGGGGAGATACCCCCTTACAAAAGTGCAAAAGTGCTATAAATGTAACTCATTCAAAATAATGACTAAATCAAAGCCACTTTTTTTGGGGTCACACTTAGCACTTAACATTCGCCACTAATGAATACATAGTTCAAATGACTACCGTAATCCATTGATGAAGTTTTCAAATAGAATAATAAAACTAACGTATTTAATTCCTGCATGTTACAAGAGTTGTCTTCATCAAGATTTTGTTGTTTGGGTGGATTTCAGCGAAGTAAATAGTGTTGAAAGAGCAAAGAGAGCGAAGGACCAACGGATGTAGCACTCCAACCTCATACTCCTACTGCCAAGATCTTAAACATTCGCACAAATCTACAGATGTGTTAAAAGGTGCAATGAAGTTTGGCATCTCACGCTCTGACCAGGTGCAGGAAACCACATACATTTACTGGACAGCCAGGCAGAAAAATCCGGCCACAAACACGCATACATCAGAGACACACACATGCACACACACACTCGCCCAAGCACGCGCGCCCAAACACACACACACACACACCTTCTACAGGGTTTGTCCTTATTTATTTAGCTGTAATACTTTGAGATAAAAGTTCTGTTATTTAGGTGAACACATTAACACAATATTATGTCCTGTTTACTTGGTCATTTCCCGCTTAATAGGCTAGTTTCTGGTTAGGTATACTGTATGTGCCAAAGGAGCAGAGAAAGGTCCTTGTAATTTTGGGTGGATTAGAGCACAGAGGAAAGTTTAAGATGAGAGATTAGCAGTTAATGAATAATTGCTGAGACTAGAATACAACTCAACAGCTTTAGACTTGACACTACCAGAAAATGAATTAACAGTCTATCCCACATGCATATAACAGTGTGTGCGGTTATCTTACCTTACATCCCACCCCTTCATGGGAAAACATATAGAATACAGTAAGTCCTTGTCTACACATAACAATCACAGCAGCGGAAGCAGTAACTGCTCACATGACTCCTGAAACCTTCCTGGACTTAACTTCATTTCTTTTTTTCGATGCTCAGACAATCAACAAACAAGCCATTTGATGTACAATGTCAGCTGTACTTTTAGCCACCCTAATTTTAAAAATAGTTGTTAAATAGAGCCAAAACGTAAATCTTAAGTTGGCTTGTTATACATGTAGGTGTCAGACACTGTCTAATTACAGTAGTTTAACCAATCAGATCATTTAGATGTTGCCAGGCTGTTGTGTTCTATGAACAGGTAAGTAGACTGGTGCTTTCTTGAACCAGACAGCCTGACCACATTAAACAGACGTATGCTTTGGAACGTAAATGTGTTTACCTCCATTTAGTATGATATGTTACATTGTGCTGCAAATGCAATAATGCTCTGATTACTTAAGACAGAAACTAAAATAGGGAGGCTGGTCAGGGAGGATGGCTGGGCGTATACTGTGACCATCTAGCAATCCAAAGATTGGGTGTTCGAGTCGCGCCGGGGACAGCTGGACCATTTTAGCTAACGCTTCCCCTAAACTAACCATCTCCTAACCTGTGTTGTTAGTTCTCCTAACTAATGTAAATTCTCCTAACCTTTGCTGTTAGGGCGGAACAAGCAGCCTGGTTTCAGAGCAAGACCTACAATACTATATGTCCTCCAAGATGAATGGAATGTTATGTATTCCAATTCGTATGATATTGTCTGACCGGGTAAGACGTATGAAACTATACAGTTTGAAGTCGGAAGTTTACATACACAGCAAAGGACCTTGTGAAGATGCGGGTGTCACGGGCTGGCTCGAAAAAACAGGAGAGGTAGAGTCAGGCGCAGGAGACAGAGAGTTCTTGACCACACTTCTTTATTCAAGAAAACTGGATGTGGTCGGCAAAAATATAGGGACGCAGCCCTTAAATTATTCTGCGGTGGTGTACACAATGAAACCAACCACAGGCAGAGGAAAACCAACACACGTTCCTATAGCACATAAACCGGACAAGAAACACAATCACGCACAAACACAGACATCCTACGCTAAACTAAATAACCCCCCCCCCCCCCCCCTACTAATGACTAACCCAAAACAGGTGCGTGCCTACCTAGACCTAACCAACAGAAAGTGAAACAAAAAGGGATCGATGGTAGCTAGTAGGCCGGCGACGACGACCGCCGAGCTCCGCCCGGCCGAGGAGGGGCGCCACCATCCGTCGGTGTCGTGACAGCGGGAGGAAACAGGTACAAAAGTATCTATATCCACAGTAAAACGAGTCCTATATTGACATAACCTGAAAGGCTGCTCAGCAAGGAAGAAGCCACTGCTCCAAAACCGCCATAAAAAAGCCAGACTACGGTTTGCAACTGCACATGGAGACAAAGATCGTGCTTTTTGGAGAAATGTCCTATGGTCTGATGAAACAAAAATAGAACTGTTTGGCCATAATGACCATCATTATGTTTGGAGGAAAAAGGGGGAGGCTTGCAAGCTGAAGAACAACATCCCAACCGTGAAGCACGGGGGTGGCAGAATCATGTTGTGGGGTGCTTTGCTGTAGGAGGGACTGGTGTACTTCACTAAATAGATGGCTTCATGAGGGAGGAAAATGATGTGGATATATTGAAGCAACATCTCAAGACATCAGTAGGGAATTTAAAGCTTGGTCGCAAATGAGTCTTCCACATGGACAATGACCCCAAGCATACTTCCAAAGTTGTGGCAAAATCGCGTAAGGACATCAAAGTCAAGGTATTGGAGTGGCCATCACAAAGCCCTGACCTCAATCCTATAGAAAGTTTGTGGGCAAAACTGAAAAAGCCTGTGTGAGCAAGGAGGCCTACAAACCTGACTCAGTTACACCAGCTCTGTCAGGGGGAATGGGCCAAAATTCACCCAACTTATTGTGGGAAGCTTGTGGAAGGCTACCCGAAACATTTGACCCAAGTTAAACAATTAATGCTACCAAATACTAATTGAGTGTATGTAAACTTCTCACCCACTGCGAATGTGATGAAAGAAATAAAAGCTGAAATAAATCATTCTCTCTACTATTATTCTGACATTTCACATTCTTAAAATATAGTGGGGATCCTAACTGACCTAAAACAGGGAATTTTTACTCGGATTAAATATCAGTAATTGTGAATAACTGAGTTTAAATGTATTTGGCTAAGGTGTATGTAAACGTCTGACTTCAACTGTACGTCCTTTAAACTTAAAGGTCGCTCCACCATTTCCTGGTTGCTAAAATTCTAATCGTTTGCCTAATTTCAGTTTATGTGACTAAACCGCTGTGAAATATATTTTCCATTACCCAAAATATTAGATTTTCAGCTGTTAAAGCTGGTGAAGAAAATCGAAAGTATAATGGAACTTAAGAACGGGAAGTATGGAAATAGCGCACATAGAACAGATCTACCGCTTCTTAGAATTTCTTTCAATGAGAATGACATATCTTTAACTCACATTTATATGTGAATTTGGTCGGGGTGCCCAAAAAGTTACATATTGTAGCTTTAACATACAGTGCCTTCAGACAGTATTCACAGCCCTTGATATTTTCCAAATTTTGCTGTTTTACAGCCTGAATTTAAAATTGATTAAATGAAGATTAAAAAAATTCTACACATTCATATAGAATGAAAAGCTTAAATGTCTTGAGTCAATGAGTAATCAACCCCTTTGTTATGACAAGCCAAATAAGTTCAGGAGTACACATTTCCTTAACACGTCACATAATATGTTCCATGGACTCAATCTGTGTGCAATAATAGTGTTTAACATGATTTTTGAATGACTACCTCATCTCTGTACCCCACACATACAATTATCTGTTTGGCCCCTTAGTCGAGCAGTGAATTTCAAACACAGATTCAACCACAAAGACCAGGGAGGTTTTCCAATGTCTCGCAAAGAATAGCACTTATTGGTAAGATGGGTAAAAATAAAAAAGCAGACATTGAATATCTCTTTGTGAACATATTAATTACACTTTGGATGATATATTAATACACCCAATCACTACAAAGATTCAGGCGTCCTTCCTAACTCAGTTACCGGAGAGGAAGGAAACCGCTCTGGGATTTCACAATGAGGCCAATGGTGACTTTAAAACAGTTACAGGGTTTAATGGCTGTGATAGGAGAAAACTGAGGATGGATCAACAACATTGTAGTTACTCCACAATACTAGCCTAAATGATAGAGTGAAAAGTAGGAAGCCTGTACAGAATAAAGATATTCCAAAACATGCATCCTGTTTGCAACAAGGCACTAAAGTAATACTTGAAAAATGTGGCAAAGAAATATTTTTGTCCTGAATACAAAGTGTTATGTTTGGGGCAAATCCAATACAACACATTACTGAGTATCACTCTCCATATTTTCAAGCATAGTGGTGGCTGCATCATGTTATGGTTATGCTTGTAATCATTAAGGACTGCAAATGTTGCACAATCCAGGTGTGGATAGCTCTTGGAGACTTACCCAGAAAGACTCACAGCAGTAATCGCATCCAAAGGTGCTTCTACAATGTATTGACTCAGGGGTGTGAATACTTATGTAAATGAGATATTTCTGTACTTAATTTTCAATAAATTAGCAACATTTTCTAATAACATATTTTACTTTGTCATTCTGGAATATTGTGTGTAGATGGGGGAGATTTATATTTGATTTAATCCATTTTGAATTTGAGGCTGTAACACAACAAAATGTGGAATAAGTCAAGGGGTGTGAATACATTCTGAAGGCACTGTTCCATTCTAAAGGGAGACAAATATACCTCTATAATCTTACGAATTGCCCTGAGGCCATGTTGGACCGCAACACTCCATCACCCTGCTGTATGTTTTTGTATTGCTAATTTACTCATGGCTTGGAGGGGGGACCATATCTGGCCATTGTTTACTCATTGTTGTTATACATGTTGTTATACTGCTATTAGTGTAGGGTCAAATACTGTCAATACCCAGACAATGTCTTGTCTCACAAAGATTACATGGATAAAAACGCTTTAAAAATGTTGACTGCATTTCAAATCAGATACCAGTTCTCATTCTACAGCATAACTCTGCTGATTCAGAGATTAAGAGAGAGACAAAGAGGCAGAGTTAGACAAAAGGTCTGAGAGAATCAACCGCCATTTCAGTTATTGGAGCATATTTTACACTAATTAGACGGTTGCTCGTTAGTTGTCACGGGAGACAATGTCAACCTCAATGGAACTGTCAGTGTGCATCAGACTGAAGCATTGCCGTGAAAACAAGGCTGGGAATAGAGAGCGGGATTTTTGGAGAAACGTTGGGAATGAGGAAAGAAGAGGGGGAGCAAGAGGGAGAGATTAGGTGGAAGAGGAAGAGGAGATGAAGTGAGAGAAGGAGAACAAGTACGAGATGGAGTTGGAGGAATATGTAGCTGAGGGCAACATGCATCCAACCACATACACCATACACAAACACTCAAGGCCAAATCAGTGACAATGGGTCTAACTTGAGAAACACTCATAAATGTTTCGCATCAATCAACATTTAAGTCAGTGTTACATTTCCCAGGAAATTACAATTCCAGTTACTCTATCCTAGATAGACTCAAATTCGTCGCCAAACCCACTGGCTCCAGGTCATCTATAAGTCTTTGCTAGGTAAAGCTCATCTCAGCTCACTGGTCACCATAGCAACACCCACCTGTAGCACGCGTGCCAGCGGGTATATTTCACTGGTCATCCCCAAAGCTAAAACCTCCTTTGGCCGCCTTTCCTTCCAGTACCCTGCTGCCAATGACTGGTACGAATTGTAAAAATCACTGAAGCTGGAGACTTATATCTCCCTCTCTAACTTTAAGCATCAGCTGTCAGAGCAGCTTACCGATCACTGTACCTGTACACAGCCCATCTGTAAATAGCACATTCATCCCCATATTGTTATTTATTTTTTTGCTCTTTTGCACCCCAATATCTCTACTTGCACATCATCATCTGCACATCTATCACTCCAGTGTTTAATTGCTAAATTGCAATTATTTCGCCACTACGGCCTATTTATTGCCTGACCTCCCTAACTACGTTTGCTCACACTGTACATAGATTGTTCTATTGTGTTATTGACTGTACTTTTGTTTATCCAACGTGTAACTCTGTGTTGTTGTTTTTGTCGCACTGCTTTGCTTTATCTTGGCCAGGTTGCAGTTGTAAATGAGAACTTGTTCTCAACTGGCCTACCTGGTTAAATAAAGGTGAAATACAATTTTTTTTAAATAGCAAATAATGTCATGGCTCTAACGCATTTACAATTTCTCTTAGCATTTTCCATGCTCCATTGGCATCATAGACTAGGGTTTTCAAGCATGACATAGTGCTCTTTGAGCCTTTTAACCATCATCCCTGTATCCTTTATGAGTTGCGTAGGAAAGTCAAACTGATTGTGTTTGATTGAGTTTGTGTTTGACGGCCAGATTACCATACGGTCCATTACCCTTTATTGCAGGGTAAATATCAGTAGCTGATTTGAAGAACTCAATAACTCCTTTATGTCAACATCGAGGGTTCAGGCATCCTTTTTTGTTTTAGTAGATTGACATGGACAAAAACAGCAACAGCTAACCATTATTAAGCATTCTTTATTTCTCAAGAAACACAATGTGGTACGTTTTTAAAGTTTTAGTAAATGTTCAAATGTAAAGCTGCTTTTTAAATGTTTACATGGACTTGCTCCACAACCCTTAAGTAGTCAACTACTTTACTATCTACTGTATACTATCTACTTTACTATCTCAACGTCAACGGTGAAGAGGCGACTCCGGGATGCTGGCCTTCTAGGCAGAGTTGCAAAGAAAAAGCCCTATCTCAGACTGGCCAACAAAAATAAAAGATTAAGATGGGCAAAAGAACACAGACACTGGACAGAGGAACACTGCCTAGAAGGCCAGCATCCCAGAGTCGCCTCTTCATTGTTGATGTTGAGACTGGTGTTTTGCGGGTACTATCTAATGAAGCTGCCAGATGAGGACTTGTGAGGCATCTTTCTCAAACTAGACACTCTAATGTATTTGCCCTCTTGCTCAGTTGTGCACTGGGGCCTCCCACTCCTCTTTCTATTCTGGTTAGAGACAGTTTGCACTGTTCTGTGAAGGGAGTACAGCATTGTACGAGATCTTCAGTTTCTTGGCAATTTCTCGCATGGAATAGCCTTAATTTCTGAGAACAAGAATAGGCTGACAAGTTTCAGAAGAAAGGTCTTTGTTTCTGGCCAATTTGAGCCTGTAATCGAACCCACAAATGCTGATGCTCCAGATACTCAACTGGTCTAAAGAAGGCCAGTTTTATTGCTTCTTTAATCAGGACAACAGTTTTCAGCTGTGCTAACATAATTTCAAAAGGGTTTTCTAATGATCAATTAGCCTTTTAAAATGATACACTTGGATTAGCTAACACAACGTGCCATTGGAACACAGGAGTGATGGTTGCTGATAATGGGCCTCTGTACGCCTAAGTAGATATTCCATTAAAAATAAACCGTTTCCAGCTGCAATAGTCATTTACAACATTAACAATGTCTACACTGTATTTCTAATCAATTTTATGTTATTTTAATGGACAAAAATGTGCTTTTCTTTCAAAAACAAGGACATTTCTAAGTGACCCCAAACTTTTGAACAGTAGTGTATGTTTTGTTGTACATTGTCCCTTTTCGAATAAACTTAGGGCTCTATTCAATCCGTATCACAGAAGTTCAGCATTACAGCGGGATTTAAATTTAAAGGCAATGTTAGCGGAAACTGCATTCACGGTAAACGCTGCATATGTCGGCTCAATCGGAGATTAGCTTTAAATTTCTATTGTGCAATCTGTAACGCTTCAGCAATACAGATTGAATAGAGCCCTTAATAATAATAATAATAACACTAATAATAATAATAAATATAGTAACTATTCTTTAGGTGGTGAAAGTCTTCTTCCCCCCTTCCCTTTCTCCATCCCTACATCCCACCCTCGTCCAGAACGCTCTTTTCATTAGCAAAAGAGACATTTGGGTGAAGTGTGCCTCTCTTTATGTCTGTCCAGACCCACCCAAAACCCATTGTACCCAACCAAAACCCATTGCCCCATAACACACACACACACACATACGCACGCCTCGCCCCTCTCTATCCCCCAGACCCTTGTATTTGTGAAAGGAACCGTCTCAAATATCTCTCTGCAGGAGTAACAGCTGCCACAAAGCCACCATGGCCCTCTCAGCACCCTATAGAGGCCCAACTCTCCTCTCTGTCTCCATCCCTCTATCCTCCAAGCCTTCTCTGTCCTGTCTATCTCCCAATCAACATCTATCTTCTCTCTATGCCTAATTCTCCTCTTCTGTAAGGAGAGAGAGAGAGAGAGAGAGAGAGAGATGATGTTAATTGGGTTAATATTTTAAATCTCCAAAGTAAGCTTTGGCAATATGTACATTGTTACATCACGCCAATAAAGCAAATTGAATTGAGAGAAAGAAAGAAAGAAAGAAAGAAAGAAAGAAAGAAAGAAAGAAAGAAAGAAAGAAAGAAAGAAAGAAAGAAAGAAAGAAAGAAAGAAAGAAAGAAAGAAAAAGAAAGAAAGAGGGTGAAAGAGAGAAAAATAGAGAGGGATAAGGGCTCCTCTTCCATTCATCCATTGTTCGTCTCCAGAACAGGCAGCACGTGCCCTCAGCCCTCTAATCTGCACTGTTCAGCCCTGAGGCCTGGGGCAGTGGCAGCTGCTATTAACACTGCCAGACACCCAGCTCTCCTTACACACATGCAGAACCTCCTACACACACACATACATACACACACACAAACACTGAATCTCATCAAGCAGACACACACCTATACACCCACTCCTCAATATCGTGCGCGCACACTCACACACAAACAACACACGCACACACACACACACACACACACACACACACACACACACACACACACCCCTCCACCCCCTCATCCTATTCATGAGGGACAATGGAGCCAGGGCAGGGGTGGAGAGGGGGTTGCTGTCAGAGTGTGTCGTGGCCAGGGGGGTCATTTCACAGTCAGTAAAATGGTTTTATGTTAGCTGAGTTTCAGCAACTGTTGGCAGCACGTGTCTCAATGTTACGCCTCCCTCTCATATTGTTCACCAAGACAGGGGTTGAAACACACAAAGAAACACACACACACACACACACACACACAGACATAGCCACTCGTGCATGCACACACATGCACATGCATACATAGACATTCTAAAACATTTTTACACTTATGATCACTTGGAAGCTGTATTTCGGTCTTTTGCACTCAAACAATCGACTATTAATAAGGTACACAATAACACTCAATCTTTCTCTCCTCCCTCCTTCTCTCTCTCTCTGTCTCTCTCTCTCTGTCTCTCTCTCTCGCTCTGGTCAGATACTCGTGCAGCAACTGCAAAGAAATCCTCACTGATTGGCTCTTTCCATCGTTTGTTATCGCAGTTTGGTTCACAGAATGCTCTGCCTCAATCTCTAGCTGCCCAGGGCTGTTGCTGGCTCCGTCATTGGTTAGCTCTACCCCTCTCTTATTGGCTCAACTTCCAATAGGCTGTGTCTGTGATTGGTTCTTTGATTGTGTCTCTGGTAGCGTGTGTGTATCCTGAATGGTAGAGGAGCTGAACTCTGTATACTGAACTCAACAGCAGCTATGGAGACTGGAAGAGTGGCTGATGAAAGTGTGAGTGGGTGAGCAAGCGTGTGGTTGTGTGCTGTGGGCTAGTGGGTGTGTGTGATAGAGGGTGAGGTGTGTGAGGGGGTCAGGACAAGTGGGCCATATGGCTGATGACTAAAGTACACACACACACATACACGTCTTACTGCAGCTTCGCACCTGCCACGCTGTCTATGGATGACTAAGTTACAGATTAAAGCCAACAAGCCCAGAGGGATCTTGTGTGCGCGTCTGTGTTGTGTGAAGTCTGTCTGCGGCCTGCGTGCCTAAACAGTGCACAGTTCATTATTGTATATTTCAATTCTCATATTAGTGCTGCATAACACAGGGTATGGCTATATATCCATGTGTCTGTGTGTTTCTGTTGGAGACTCTCGATGCTCTGAATCCCAGCCAGTTGTGTGTGTGTGTCTATGTCTCTTTGAAGAGGGCACATGTCTGATTGAGGCCTCTTCAAGACTAGTAGCCTGTTAAGCTGAATGGAGACATCGGGGGGGGGGGGGGGATGGCTGCCCCAAGCTGCAGACAGACTACACACTCACACACAAAGACACACACACACACACACACACACACACACACACACACACACACACACACACACACACACACACATTCCAGTCGGAGACAGAAACCCAGATCTGGCACACTTACATAGACAGTCAGTCATGGGACAGGGATGGGGGTGTTCAGGAGGTGTGGTACACAAGATGGAGGGAGATGGGTTTCATTGGGTCGGGGTGAGGGTGTTGCAGAATGGAGATGCAATGAGTGTGTCATGGGATTGGTGGGGAGTCAAGTGTCTGTTAGAGTGAGCCATGTGGTAGGTACCCTCCATGACTGAAGGGTACAAGTCTTCACCTATAGAGAGATGAACCTGGAGAAGAGTCCCCTAAGCAAGATGGTGCAGGGGCTCTGTTCACAAACACAAACAGATCCCCCAGAGCCCATGGATAGCAATATAATTAGACCCAACCAAATCATGAGAAAACAAAAAGATAATTAGTTGACATACTGGAAATAATCAACAAAAAAACAGAGCAAACTAGAATACTATTTGGCCCTAAACCGAGAGTGCACAGTGTGGCAGAATACCTGACCACTGTGATTGACCCAAAATTAAGGAAAGCTTTGACTATGTACAGACTTAGTGAGCATAGCCTTGCTATTGAGAGAGGCCGTTGTAGGCAGACCTAGTTCTCAAGAGAAGACAGGCTATGTGCACATTGCCCACAAAATGAGGTGAAAACTGAGCTGTACTTCCTTACCTCTTGCCAAATGTATGACCATATTAGAGACACATATTTCCCTCAGATTACACAGACCCACAATTTTTTTTGAAAACAAATCAAATTTTGATAAACTTCCATATCTATTGGGTGAAATACCAGTGTGCCATCACAGCAGCAAGACGTGTGACCTGTTGCTACAAGAAAAGGGCAACCAGTGAAAAACAAACACCATGGTAAATACAATCCAGATTTAACTAGTACTTTAACTATTTGCACATCGCTACAACACAGTATATAGCCATAATATGACATTTGAAATGTCTCTATATCCCTTTGGAACTTTTGTGTAATGTTTTATATTGTTTATTTCACTTTTGTTTATTATCTATTTCACTTGCTTTGGCAATGTAAACATATGTTCCCCATGTCAATAAAGTCCATTGGGGGAGGGGGGGGGGGGGGGGGGGGGGGGAGAGAGAGATGCACACGCACCTTTCACAATCGCACACAACACATACATATGCATACATACACACATAAGCCAGCCAGGCTGCCCACAACTCCTTTAGTAAAGCACGAGACACCCTCTAATTTATAGGGATTAAAGCGTCCTTTTATACAGAGAGAAAGATAGACAGAGAGAGAGAGAGAAGGCAAGAGAGGCAAGAGAGAAGGCGAGAGAGACCCTGGTCAATTAGGTCGCCCACTGAGGACCTTCGGGCAACAAGCAGACTCCTTGTGCTTCCCTGTTGGACCTCAATGAAAGTTGCCTTGTGCTGCGATTATCCATTCAGCTCACCCACATGCGCGCGCACACACACAAGAACACCCACCATATATGTTGTCCCCGTATACCCACAGACAACCCCCATCAAACACACATACGGCTCATCATAAACACACAAGGACATCACACCGCCCATCTACACACACACACACACACACGCACAGACACACAGTCCTTTTCTCTGTTCCTTTGTGTTATGCAGCAGATGGAGAGGAGTGGAGTGTGGTTGCTGGGTAGACTAAGTAGCCCAGGAGTCACTCAGCCAGTGGTTGGCTGTGGTTACTTCTTTGTTTCACGACCTGTCAGAGGACAAAGAGCCAAGCCAGGCTGTAAACTTCAATTACTTATTAGATTACTACTGCCCTCCTTTTCTTCTTCTCCCTCCGCTGTTTGTCTCTGTCTATCTCCGTCTGTCAGGCACACTTTGAGTAAAAGTTTTAGGTGGATCACAAGAAAGCATAGAGTGGGGCTTAGAGAGAGAACACAAACAACCAGCATCGCTGTCGACAGCAACATTTGGAGAAACACAAAAGGCACCATGCAGACACATACAAACGCACACTCTCAAACTGCATCTGCAGCTGCATCCTACATGGCTGAAAGCACAGGGCTCTCTTGTCATACACACACACACAAAGGTCTTTGTACACACACACACTGCATGTTTAAACCTGTTACCCCTCAAAAGGGAAAGAAAGATCATTTTTTTTAAACAACCAAGACAACTGCCGAGAAGCAAACAGCAGACACAAACCACAGACACAAAGGCATCATGATGAAAGTTATAAAAGTTCATTTGATTGATAGGTAATCATGAATTAGCTCAGACGTCAAAGAAAATCTCCACGCATGAAAGCCTCAGTTGTAGATCATCCTTTGTCTGGGTGATCCCAAGTCTTTTAATCTTAGTGTAATCAGAGCAGATAATAACATCCTGTTTGATTACCATGTGTCAGATTAATAATCCACTCTGGAAGTGTTGTTGCCTGTTTGAATAACGGGGCTTTACACTGCATAGTATCCTCTTATTTTATTGCAGAATAAATATGAAGGCTTTACTCATGTGATAAACAGGCAATATGCAGGCAGTTAGCGAGGACAGTTAGCGAGGACAGTTAACGAGGACAGTTACTGTAAAGTAACTGAGGGACAGGTGTACAGTTGAAGTCGGAAGTTTACGTACACTTAGGTTGGAGTCATTAAAACTCGTTTTTTCAACCACTCCACAAATGTCTTGTTAACAAACTCTACTTTTGGCAAGTGGGTTAGGACATCTACATTGTGCATGACAAAAGTCATTTTTCCAACAATTGTTTACAGGAAGGTTATTTCACTTATAATTCACTGTATTACAATTCCAGTGGTTCAGAAGTTTACAGACACCAAGTTGACTGTGCCTTTAAACAGCTTGGAAAATTCCAGAAAATGATGTCATGGCTTTAGAAGCTTCTGATAGGCTAACTAACATAATTTGAGTCAATTGGAGGTGTACCTGTGGATGTATTTCAAGGCCGACCTTCAAACTCAGTGCCTCTTTGCTTGACATCATGGGAAAATCAAAAGAAATTAGCCAAGACCTCAGAAAGAACATTGTAGACCTCCACAAGTCTGGTTCATCCTTGGGAGCAATTTCCAAAGGCCTGAATGTACCACGTTCATCTGTACAAACAATAGTACGCAAGTATAAACACCATGGGACCACGCAGCCGTCATACCGCTCAGGAAGGAGACGCGTTCTGTCTCCTAGAGATGAACGTACTTTGGTGTGAAAAGTGCAAATAAATCCCAGAACAACAGCAATGAAGATGCTGGAGGAAACAGATACAAAAGTATCTATATCCACAGTAAAACGAGTCCTATATCGACATAACCTGAAAGGCCGCTCAGCAAGGAAGAAGCCACTGCTCCAAAACTGCCCCCAAAAAAGCCAGACTACGGTTTGCAACTGCACATGGGGACAAAGATCGTACTTTTTGGAGAAATGTCCACTGGTCTGATGAAACAAAAATAGAACTGTTTGGTCATAATGACCATCGTTATGTTTGGAGGAAAAAGGGGGAGGCTTGCAAGCCGAAGAACACCATCCCAACTGTGAAGCACGGGGGTGGCAGCATCATGTTGTGGAGGTGCTTTGCTGCAGAAGGGACTGGTGCACTTCACAAAATAGATGGCATCATGAGGATGGAAAATTATGTGGATGGAAAATTATGTGGATATATTGAAGCAACATCTCCAGACATCAGTCAGGAATTTAAAGCTTGGTCACAAATGGGTCTTCCAAATGGACAATGACCCTAAGCATACTTCCAAAGTTGTGGCAAAATGGCTTAAGGACAACAAAGTCAAGGTATTGGAGTGGCCATCACAAAGCCCTGACCGCAATCCTCAAAATTTGTGGGCAGAACTGAAAAAGCGTGTGCGAGCAAGGAGGCCTACAAACCTGACTCAGTTACACCAGCTCTCTCAGGAGGAATGGGACAAAATTCACCCAACTTATTGTGGGAAGCTTGTGGAAAGCTACCCGAAACATTTGACCTAAGTTAAACAATTTAAAGGCAATGCTACCAAATACTAATTGAGTGTATGTAAACTTCTGACCCACTGGGAATGTGATGAAAGAAATAAAAGCTGAAATAAATCCTTCTCTCTGCTATTATTCTGACATTTCACATTCTTAAAATAAAGTGGTGATCCTAACTGACCTAAGACAGTTTTACTAGGATTAAATATCAGGAATTGTGAAAAACTGAGTTTAAATGTATTTGGCTAAGGTGTATGTAAACTTCCGACTTCAACTGTAAGTAAGTACCCAGATACTGAGACGATACTAACAACAACACTGATATATTTAGACAAAAAACTACAACTTTGTAATGAGTGTGACAAACACTTTTGTGAGACACAAACACACACACAGCCATACACACACACACACACACACACACACACACACACACACACACACACACACACACACACACCACACACACACACACACACACACTCTCACACACACACACACACACACACACACTCACTCACACACACACACACACACACACACACATACGCACACAAACACACACACACCTCTAGCTGACCCTTGATGCCAAGATTAAATCAGAACCAAAGACAACTTAGTTGCCACATTCAGTAACAATAACAATTGTACTAAAACACACACTCACTCACTACCTAACCCCTGATGTCCAGATTATGACTATGGTATTTAATTGGCTTAGCAGCATTTGTTTGTTTGATTCTCGTTCTTATTCCCCGCTGTGCATTCTTCCTTGAGTGAGCAGATTAAAAAAAATCACCTTCTGTCAACGTGCTGTTTGATTCACACACGCTCATTATAATCCTCTCTGCCCATTGGCCGCTGTCAGAGCCCTGTCTCCAAAGCAACATCGGAATGCCGGGTGAAGCTCCGCCCCTTTGAGGAAGGAACGGTACGTAAACATGTCAACAAACAGTGCATGTGTCAATCCCAGCGTGTGTCAGCGCTGTCTTTGAGGGGTCAACAGAGTGTTGCTCACACCTGGGTTGACCTCTAGGATTGATCTACTGTAGGATCAGTGTGATTATGATGGTTTCACGCTGGACATCTCATGCTTGGAAAACAGAGCTCTCCAGAGGCTCCAATAGTCCAATAACATGTTGATCCGATATGAATCCGTCCCATCCATGCAGAACAGAGATGGGGAAATGGAGATATGAATAAGAGAGTTCAGAGGGAGGCCCCATGCCACATGACCTTGTGCTGCAGAGGGACGAAAAGTACATTGTGGTCATAGGTCAGTAGTGGTATGCAGGAGATGCACACAAACACCCACACACTCTTTCCCACATGAACACTCACACACATGCGGACGAAGCTTTAGAAATCAAATTATCTTCACTTTACCGTCACATCCTCCTCTGAGAGAGATAATAACACAGAGAGAGAGAGAGAGAGAGAGAGAGAGAGAGAGAGAGAGAGAGAGAGAGAGAGAGAGAGAGAGAGAGAGAGAGAAAGAGAGAGAGAGAAGAGAGAGAGAGAGAGAGAGAGAGAGAGAGAGAGAGAGAGAGAGAGAGTGAGAGAGTGTAAGAGAAAAAATAATTACAAGGTCATTAAACACCAGTGGACTAGATAAACACAATCATAACAGTGCTCAAAATACCTATATGCTCTGGGACTCCTATCCAATTGTGCAAGACTAGCGTCAGCCAATCACATCTCTGTTACCAACAGCAACATTCCCTGTTTGAGCTTGTGATCTGATTGGCCGCTGCCACCCCAGCCCCTAGCAGAGGGCCCCACCCCCTCTCTATATTTCACTGTGCTCTTCCCTCCATCCCTACAGATTAAGTAACATCACCAAAACAAAAAGAGATTATTTTTGTTTTTCATTAATGGCAGAGCACCCATAAACACTGGGCTTGTTTTGCTTGAACTTGCTGATATCTGAAGGCATGGGAGAGAAAGAAGAAGAGAGAGAGAGGGAGAGAGAGAGAGCGGGAGAGAGAAAGAGCGAGAGAGAGCGAAAGAGAGAAAGAGAGAGGGAGTAAGACGAAGCACTGTTGCTAGGGACCCCTTGGTGTGTTAGTAGGGCATATGTGACGTGTTGCTATGGAAAAAGCCCATGTGCAACCAAGAGGGGACAATTGCATCAGTTCCTTCAAAAACCTTCCTTCCCCCTATAAGCAAAATGCAATTGTTATCCTCAGTTCATCCTTTGAGTGACAATGGATGGAATTCTAAATGTTTCACATACGTCTCCATGCAGACTCAAAACACTTTGTTGTTCAGTCAGGCATGGGAGAAAATGTTCAGTTTATTGTTATTGTTGACCGTCACTGTGCACGTGGTAGTGGTGATAACGGTAGTGCATTGTTCTCCCTGGGGATGGAGAGTGTGTGAGTATGAACACAGCTGCTGTTTGCTTGTCCTCTCACAGTACTGTGTGTTAGTCCACAGACTGTTCTGAAAGTTCACGGACCTGTAGATAAGATGACGGTGCAGGTGGCCAGTGGGACTTTACAGCAGTAAGTAATGTAGACATGGTTCAGGGGGCATGGCTTCAGCATATTCTGAAGATCATACCCTTCTACCCTACATTCCCTATCCTACGTAACAACATGTTATGGCCCAGTATTACATCAGTCTGTCTTGCATGTTTTTACATTCTCATCACACTTTCGAGGGGAAATAAGCTGTGTTTGTGTAAGGAGCCAGTGCATCATCATTCCCCTAATAACCCTGACCTTGGACACACAGTGACCTGAACACAAACAAGGCCTCGCTCTTTCTCTCTCTCCCCCTCTCTCTCTCTCTCTCTCTCTCTCTCTCTCCCCCCCCTCTCTCTCCCCTCTCTCTCTCTCTCTCTCTCTCTCTCTCTGTTCACTCAATGTCCTTCTGGGTTTCTCATTCACATGGTTGGAGGGGCTACTGAAGAAGAGAGAGAGAGAGAGAGGGAGAGAGAGAGAAAGAGAGAGAGAGAGAGGGAGGGAGAGATTGAGAAAGAGAGAGTACTCTAGTCATGCTGTTTACTCTTTTAAGTGTGCTGGCCATTCTGTTTTTGTGTTACTCACCAGCCAAAACAACATGCCTGCATTGACTACATTACCCTCACAGAACTCTTACCCCAGATCTAGCCTGATCCCAGATATTGAGTTAGCACCAACAGATGCAGATTGAGAACCACATGGGGAATCTGGAAAACAGTGAGGCTCTTCACCGATAATAGCATACCGGCTTCCTTTGATACTATCTAATGGATAATCTCATCGTATCTAAGGGGCAACTTATTACAACAGAGTTACTTCTCTCTCTGTGTGTGTGTGTGTGTGTGTGTGTGTGTGTGTGTGTGTGTGTGTGTGTGTGTGTGTGTGTGTGTGTGTGTGTGTGTGTGTGTGTGTGTGTGTGTGTGTGTGTGTGTGTGTGTGTGGGGGGGGGGGGGGGGGGGGGGGGTTATAAGAGTCCGCATTGCCTTTTCGGATAGTCTTCAAATAGATCCTTTAGCCTGACGCAGCCTTTCCCATCAGAACACTTGCATTTACACCTTCTAAACAGCCATCTCTCATTTCTCTCTCTGACTCACTCCATCTCTCTCTCTCGCTCCTTTCCCTCGCCCCTCTCTCTCCATCTACCTGTCCTTTCTTCCATCCATCCGTCCATCCATCCCACCAGACTGTAAACCAGCCAATCTGCCTGTAAGTCTGAATACCCAGGCACCGGAACCTGTCATCAAACGAATACGCAAATGAAGCAACAGACCGTGACTGCAGGGCAGCTGTCTCCTCCAGCATGTTTATGAGCCCATTTATGGGTCAACCATTACAATCGCATTTTCGTTTTCGTGTGTTGTACTGGCATTCAGTAGCATCTATGAATCACATGATCATGAAGGCATAAATGTCTGAAAGCATGTGTTCTTGTTTTAAATGTATGTAATTCTGGGATGTACTTGCCTATTAATGTTATGCATCATGTCATGTTGCATGTTTTGTGTGGACCCCAGGAAGAGTAGCTGCTACTTTAGCAGTAGCTAATGGGGATCCTAATAAACAACTAAGAAAAAAAAATATATATATATATGGCATTACTCCCCAGAACCTACATCTAAGGCTATGAGTGGCTGTGGCCTGGGGATTCCTGGCATGGCCTAGAGACGTGTTCCTGACGGGCTAGGCTAAACTATGTCAGTTATGTGTGAGGCTTCATTCTGAGTGTTGAGGCTGCACTGCACCCCATATCTGGGAAAACACTTAGCATTTCCGCGCCAGTGCAAGACTGGCATCCACGATAAACTGGCAAATATGGATGGCATGCGGGGAGAGTTGGAGGGTGGAGGGAAAAGAAATCGCTTTTCTCCTTTACAACCAGAACTGCTTGCCCCCACGACATGTTTGCGCCACCCCACTCCATGTTCAAACGTTGCACCTATGAACCTCATTCATCTCAAACTATATGTCTATCTTTGCTCAGTTTTCCCTCCCCTCTCCGTACTTCCGCTGCCAAGCTGTGTGTCTATAGCAGGAGGTGCAGGCCAGGCATGGCTGTGACTTGGCTGTGTGTCTAGGCTATTTAAGGAGCACTTTCTCATTTACACTGATCTCATGTCAGCTTACGTAAGCGGACAGGCCTGGACCCTCAGCCTAATTTGATCAACAGGAGGGGAATATGTTTGGCTTGACAGCATCTTACTGTACTAAGACCCTGCATAAACTAGATTGGGTTCAGTTAATGAAATGTCACTTTTCAATGTTCCACATTTTATTGTGTTTTCGAACCATTATGTTTTTTGTTTTATGTGTTTAAGATTTTTACAATTTGCTTGAGTAAAACGCACTAGGAATAAAAACAAACCTGAAACGTGATACGTCTAGTCTTACTAGTTGCTTGTGAGGTTGTTTGAGGTCGTTATGCTGTGTGCATTCTAGGTGCATCTCACCGTTTGCAGTCCCACATTAGTTTGCCTGTTTGATATTTTCCTCATTTGTATTTGATACCCCACAAACGTTATTGTTTGACATAAACTTTGGCTGGTGTTCTTAAAGGAAGGGGTGTACAACGACAAAACATATAGTATGTCTACAAAACAGTGTATTTTCATGGAAATAGGGACTAGGTGTTTACTCACCAAAAAATCACACATTTCATCCATTCAAAACGTGATTACCATATGAAGAAACCCCTGATGCAATGACTGTGCAATGTTAAATAAATCCCCGTTGAGGATTTTCATCAAGTTGAGAATGAACATCAGTTCTTACATGATTAAACAAAGCCCAATGTGGGATTTTGCACTTAAACCAAATTAGCATGACAATAGGTCTACAGTCTCATGTGGATTTTCAGGTAGCCTAAAGCACACTGATTGCTTAGCAAATCAGGTACGTTATTGCAGGGCTGAGAGAAAATACTGCAGAACCGCCGTTGGTGACCACTAATGAACACTAGACCAAAAGCCATGACCTCATACAATACCTAGAGTATTGTATGAGTATTGTATACAATACCTACCCAGTGGCCACAGTGAGGTTGTTAACTGACGGTCAAGCGAATGACTGACTGTTAATCTTGGTCATCCTCCCTTCAGGTCAGAGACAGCTGTTTTACTGTGGCTGACCACAAGGCACTGAGCTAACTACAGTCAGTCACTACAAAGAGCTTCAGTGGAGGTGAACTCGTCCCTACCTGTTCCTGACCTCACCCAGCCCAGGTGTGCTGTGTCCATCTACCTCTACCTATCCCCAGAGCCAGAGAGTGACACTGAAGCAAACTCTCCACCATGTTAACAGTCACACCGGGAAATCATTATACCTTATCCAAAACAAGGAGCAGTGTGGCGGGCCAGAGCCCGTATATCAGTGATCTGTCAGTAAGCAGAAGTGCCAGAGTAAAGCAGCTTCGCTTCAGTTAGAGACACATGCTTGGATTAGCAGCACATAACCAGCCCCAGCCAGCGTGGAGCATGAGCTCATGACATTAAACTAGGGGACAGGGGACAGTTGGAGGCACGCTGGCTGGCTTGGTGTCATCTGTCTGTTTGTGGTTAGTGTCAGGAAGGAGGAGCAGGGAGTGGGAAAGCTCTCTATTCCTCTAGCCTGCCTGTATGCGTGCCTGTCTGCCTGCCTGTCTGTGTGCCTGCCTGCCTGCGTACCAGATCTCTGTGTACTTTAGACTAACTGATCTCACATGAATAGCATGACAACAGCAGTCAGTGAAGTTGGCTGAAGCACACATGGGAAAACCTGGTGCTGATCCTCTACCTTAACCCGGCATACATATCGCTATTACAGTTGGCCCATGTTGTGTGCAATGGTTTGGGATTGTTCTAAATACTAAACTGGAGCATGTTATATGTCCAAAGCATGCAGAATGAACTTTTTTGAATTGGGACCGGGGAAATTGATGATAAGCTTCCACACAGGGAGGGAGAACAATGTCTGGGCTAGCCGTCTAACTGATAAACTCTCCATCTCCGGTTCACTCTCTCTCTCTCTCTCTCTCTCTCTCTCTTTCTCTCGCTCTCTCTGGTTCACACTTTCATTTTCCCTCTTCGCCTATCTGAGCACAGATCTCAGCATAGACAGTCAGTATGTCTCTCTTTAGCCTTGATTATGCCTGGTGCTAACATGCGTCCTTTATCTTGATCTTATCCACATTCTGATCGTGCCCACATTGCAGCCATTGCACTTACACATGGTAGTAAAATGTGTCTCTTATCCGTACACTGTGTCCGCATTGTGACCAGATATCCTGGCCCCTCCCTGCAAATGAATTAACAGATATTCTTGTGATCTGATCACAATCAGATCACAATGTGTCTATTAATCATCTACACATGCCTAGAAATATTGGCACAGTCAGAATGTGGACAAGATCAGGACAAAGGATGTTAGAACCAGGTATAAACAGGCTTCTGACGAGGTCTGTTGCTGCAGGGAGCATCGAGTGGAAGAGAACAGCAAGCAACACGAGGAGGTAAACCTGTTAGTAAACCACTAACACAGCATGTCTTTCTGTTTTCCAGCTGGAGCTCTATATTCAAACCAGAATAACCTTCTTCCCTCGCCACACTGGCCCCATGGTGCACCTGTAAAGAGAGGGTAAACAGACACGTTGTTTTTGTTCTGGGTACAAAGTTAAACTGGGTCGACTCGTGTAGAGAGACTCTATGCAGTTACTCCACGCACCCAGTAGCAGTAATACTTTGTCTTCATTTCACATTGGCTTAGGTTAGTCTTGTTGAGATACAATCTCATTTCCGAGGAAGGTAGCTTATTGACCTAGGATCTGACATTTCATATTCTTTAGAGTCTAAAACGTTAGGGGAGGGGGGGGCCATAGACAAACATGGAATTGTTTTAAGATGGTCATACTATGGATCGTTTAGCTCTTTGATGTAGAATTTTAGGACCCCTTTAGGTATCCCAAAAATATCTTTAAAAAATGATTTGATAGAATATTGATTTTGGCCATTACCACAGAAACGTGTCCCGTGACACTTGTGGGGGCCGTAGAGAAAAATGGAGAACACCATCGTGTTCATGAGAATCTCCCCTTTCCACAGTGGGGTCCCATTATTTTGTAGCCAAGTTGATTCGGATGCTCCAAACAGAAGTTGGCACATCGATTGTACCGACTTCAGACAAGTCTCCTTTGTGGGGGTCGCAGAGCAAAACGGTAGTCTCCCCTTTCCATAGAGTAGTCATTAGTAGCTTGCAAGTCGAACCGTTCGGACGCCACAGACGTTTACGTGAGAAGACCGATTTTCGGGATGTCTTACGGTCTGACAAACACCGCTCTAGCTCTGCCACCTTTCACCGCAGATGCGTGTGTGACACTGGCGGACGTGATGGATTGAGATGCATCCAATGCAAAAAAAAAGCTGATATCTCTAACTGACAGATTTTGATCGTTTTTTTGTTGTTGTTATGGTGCGTCACCTAGGGGGTTTAAGTCAATTGTATAGGGCCCATGTAAACTAGGGCAAGGAGCTATCCAACAATAGCCAATTAAATGCTACTGACTGAGGCAATGTTTAATTAACATACAAGGAGAAATTCACCATTTATATTTCTCCAAGATATGAGATTTATTTTATCTGTGGCATGACTGAAATAGTGCTTTTCATTTTTTTAAAGAAATGGGTCAAGTGTGAGCAGTCAAGGAGCTGCTATTTTGGCGTATTTCTATACGGTGTTAAAAGTTCAGACAAGTTGACTAAAGTCAAGGACTGGTGTGCTAGACTTTTGGCTTTAGGAATGATTGGCTTCAGGGCAAGTGCAAAAGAAAGAAGGAAAACCGCTACATTCACTGGAAATTGTCTTGATAGAACACATTTTGGGGAGCAATTTGTTGCCAAGACTATTTCAAGGGAGAGTGTTTTTTTTTTTATCAGATAGGGACCTGCACAGCAAGACACAACCAGCATCAGCAATATAGTCCGATTCTGCTTACATGAACAAATTACGACACTTCTCTGTTTTATGGACTTACTGAGTTATTTTGGGGGGAATGTCTTTCAGTCATTGGTTTACACCACATGCTTTATTTAGATTAACATAAATCATTTTTGACTGCATAACATATTGTCTTTTCAGTCTAGCAACGAAATGTTGTGCTATAGTTGTTTCACCCCCCTTAACTGAATGTACTTTCTGTAAATTGCTCTAGACAATGCAGTGTAAATGTACAAGTAATACTACTACACATTGGGGGGGGGGGGGGGGGATTGCAGTGGCTGCCCAGTACCTTCTAGTCCAGTGACGAATGGACAGGGGGAATTCCTATTGACTAGACTTCTATTAATCTCAACTCAGTTTAGAGGTCTTCTTCTCATAGAATAGCATGATGAGTGTTTACAGGAAGAGTGTGTGTGGGTGTGTGTTCCCCTTAACTCGGACTCTTTGATGTGGACGTGTTTAGTGTCAGCTTAGTGCCACACCACATCCACCTTTCCTCTGACTGCCTGAGTCCCTTTCCAACTAACAGCCCACAGCCCGGACTTTCAAGACCATGTCAAGGCGTGTGTGTATGCATGTGTTACTGGAAAGACCACATGCATACACATGGCAATTACTCATAGCTGTGCTCACTTTTCCTTTTGAAGAAGTTTGAATCTTTCCTTGGTTTGTGTAATGTTTTACGATAATGTTTGTGTGCAAGGGCTATAGCATCTCGGAAATCTGTCACTCAGGATGTGCAAGCGTGCATTGCTATTTCCTAACAGCATGCAATCCCTTTCAGTGAAACAAAATGTGTGCAACTGTACTTCATGATTTATTAAGAAAATCCAGTTAGCACACTTCCCCGGTCACACACACACCATCAGCCTCCCGCTGACAGTGCAGAAGCCATGCTCTGGAGACAAAGAGAGCCCTCTAAGGCATAGGCTCCTAGCCCCTCTTCTCCAGCCCGCCCCCGTCTCTGGCCCCCCTGCCCTGGTTCCTGGCTCCTGCGGTTGTGCAAGCTGTTGCAGTAAGCAGCTGGTGTATGGGTGAGGGAAGGTCACTGCTTGCTTGCCTGAATACGTTTTTGTCTGAACCGCTAGTGTTGCAACTACCTCATTCTACCTGTTATTCTTACTCTCTCCGTCACCCCCCTGCACCCCCCTCTCTTTCTCACCCTCTCTGAAGCAGCCTGGGGTTCTTTGTGCCACACTTCCTGCCTCACCTATCTCTGTCCAATCAGATGCCACTCTGCAGCAGGTTCATCCTATCAGATTCCACTCCATCAGAGACAGGGTCAAGTGAGTGCAAACTGCTCATCACTGGAGATTGCGGCACAGAACAATATTTTTTTTCAAATCACAGCAAAGAACTTGGGTAAAGTTTAAAGCATTTATTAACAAATTGTGTAAAATGTGTTTACAGTTTCATAACAAACAGAATGACACTAAAATAATCAATACAATTCATAGTCCAACGACTTGATGTTTGCCAAGTTCATTCAGTGGTAGGCTATAAGAACTGCTTGCATCATATTAAGAAAGTTATTGTCTCTGAGTTTCAATCCGAGCATTCCCCAGTGTCTTTGTAAAACTTAAAAAATGAAGTCCAATATTTTCCTTTCTCTTCTGAGAACCTTCTGAAGTCCGTCTTCTTCCACATCTCTTTCTGCTACAAGAAAACCACCTTTACATCCAGCCATGTTTCACATTTCACAAGTCCATCTCTTCTCCTCCCTCCTCTCTCTTTCTCTGACCATCTCCTCAGTTCACCCCTAACTCTTGACCTTAGCCAGGGCAGCTAAATGGTCACGACCTGTCTCTGTGTACTGCAGAGTCCATTCCAGTTCAACTCCCTATCCTGGTCTGGGATTTCATGACATGACATGGGCCCAGTCCACATACACCTGAGCCAGTCCACATGAGTAATCCAGAACCACACTGCCTTCCCACACTGCACCCTGGGTCCTTGGTTACAGCCACAGCCTTATATTCCAATAGACAGGCAGGCTTCAAACCCGGGGGGGGGGGGTTCCGATTTATTTGATGCTTTCTTCGTCATCTTCATCATCATCAAATGAAGCATGCAGAGGGTGTAGTTGTTCAGCGTTCAGGTAGGGTGATGGTGGGAACCCAGTCATACACACTGCGGCTCTCCTCACAGAACAGATGCAGTTTGTCCAAAGCAGGGTCTTTCCACGATCCAGCACCAGGGCTCTGTGAGGAAGAGAGAGGGAGCAGGGATTAGAATCATCACAATCACATCAGATAGACAGCTACTCTATATAATATAGAACTAGACTGAACGAGTGACATGCTTATTGCTTTTGACTGCGCTCAGGGCGACCATTATCAGCAAGAACTATGGGTAAATCACGCTGACTGGATGACTCGTGACCAATCCTGTAGACCAGGACGTACCGTGACAAGAATGCAATGTGCGTCCTTGGGTTCCCCAGTTTCGTCCGTGCCCACGAGGTCAGCCAGGCGCTCGATGTCGTTAACGCGCACCACGTTGATGTAGTTATCGAAGCAGAACGCCTGGATGAGGGTGAAGTGGATCTGGAGCGCGATGTCGCATTCGTACTCCTCGTCTGTCGCCAGAACGCAGAATGCCACATTGTCTGCGTCACTGTTGAAATAAACACGAGGCAGTTTAGAAGCGGGTCCTATGCTGTAATTGTACACTACGCCATACATCGGAGCATGAATACTTATTGCATGACAAAAACCATTAGGAGTGTACTTACACATTCATAACTTTGGCAGACTCGTAGACTCCCACGGTAAGATAGTCCTGTTTCTTTGCAGACACCAACAGCTCCTCCAGGGCTGTGCCTGCAATTTGCACTCTGAGGGGGGAAAAGATACATCGGTATTATTCATCTCTGCACACTGTCATTACATAGTAACACATTATCAAAAGGTTCAGACTGCATTAGTTTGTAAAATGTCTAGGCTATTTACCTATCGGTGGTATCGAGTGCGTTCTCCTGTCCACGGATCTCTTCCAGTTCCAGAGTCATGATTGTAATCCAAGTGTATATCGGGCTTGTTCAATAATTGATAGATAGATAGATACAGGCTGTCAATTCACCGGCAGCTCTTGCGTTATTCTGGGCTCTTGCAGCGTTGCGGTTGTTATATAGCAGGTCAGCGGAGTTTCTCGGCAAGAGGCGTGGTTTTCCCCTGCTGACTGTCTTGATTGGCTTTGAGTATGTGCCGAGCAAAATGTCCCTGTGTGTTACAGTTGCGCTTGTTGACAACCCCACGTGGGGCAGGATTACAATATTACAAGAAATCCCCCCACCTTCATTGACTTTTGCCTTGGCTCGCTGCCAACATCCAACATCAGCACTGTGCAAAACTGAAATTTCCCCTTTCATATCAATTTGAAAACACCCCACAGAAAAGAGGCTATGGGACAGAGGCTTGAAACGAATAAAACTTGCAGAACTGAATAAAGCTCCCAACCTGTACTCTTTGTTCAGTTACGGTATTAAAATTGACATGCACTCACTGGACATGTGAAGCCTACATTGTATTGTCTCTTATAAAACAAAATGAAGGTTATGCATAATGCGTTTCTTTAGGGCTATTTAGTATTTATAGGTAATAATGCCTTATTGGTTTGCAATTGCACCAAAACCAAAAGTTGTAAGGATTTTGGTATCGGGGCTACTTGCAGCGCAACGTTAAACATAAAATGTGTGCCTTATCTATTTTCTCAAAGTTGTTATTGGGTCCAATACTTATCTGAGCAGCCAAGTGAAATACGTTTTTTTTTTTTGTTTTTTTTTACGGAGAAATGACAAGCGGAAGAGAACAGCTTGCACGCGGCACACGCCAGTGTTTTGCATCTGAGGCGCAAGAACATAATTGCCCGTCTTGGCGCGTGGCGATTTATCGCCAAGACAACAGCCGCTGTCAGAATAATGGCGCGTGCCCCACCTGCCTCCTGTTCTTTCATGATGAGAGTGGGGCCGGTGAGAGTGGGGCGGGGGGGTCAGGGTGTGTGTAACTGCAACAGCTACTGCAACAGCTGCGGACAGATGCACGTGCTCACTAAAGCCTCGTTCTTACCTGGTTCAAAACATGCTTCCTTTGTTCATATCTTGTCCACATTCTGATTGTGCCCACATTTTCAGAAATATGTACACATGGTACTAAAATGTGTCTCTTATCCGGTCACGTTGTGACCCACATCCTGGACCCTCCCTGTATGCAAATGATTTGACAGCTATTCTTACAAAATAATATGTATTTATTTATTTTAAGACACCTATTGACGGCGTAAGTCAATTGTGTCACCCGTCAATGATTTTAGAAGGCGGAAAATTATTTAAATGTTTTCACTGTCCAGATCCGTCTTCACTTGTAAGGTATCCAGACACAATGCATGCCGAACTACCTCCCGAAGGTGGTCAAGAAGATCTGATCACAATCAGACCACAATGTGTCTTTTAATTGTCTAAACCTGTCTGGACATGTGGGCAAGATCAGAATGTGAACAAGATCAGGACAAAGGATGCATGTTAGAACCAGGTATAAACAGGGATTAAGAGTGGCACAGGCTGGCCCTTTCACTCTTTTATCATTCTGATTAATTGTTTGATTGATACGTCTGATAGCTCGTTGAAAGAGTCAACATACTAGCTCTATAACAGTTATCAACTATTTGTCTGCTATCCACACTCCCTTTTTACTAATCTGTCAGAGTTGCCTATGAATAACGACTTGATCGGCCATCTCATGAACTATTAGCTCTGGCCTAGGCTACAGAGCACTGAAATTGGAATACAATTCATGGCCAATCCTATAGGTACTTCACTCTACTAGGACTAACAATAGAAAGTTAGATAATACATACGATTGTGAAACTTGTTATAATACAGGGACTATTACTAGATCTGATACAGGCCTACATAGGCAGGCATCATTTAAAACAGTGTTGCGCCTTAGTCAAAGGATGGCTAAAACGGTTGAGCCCTGCACGGGCATGAATTTTAAGCCCTACCCATGTCCGTGACGTTAAGGCCCTACCCTACCAAGACCGGATTGCTTCTGCCAAATTTAAGACCCGGCCCAGCCCTGCCCTGCTTTGCCCTGCCCGACGCTCTAAATCAGAAATAACTTCCTCCATTAGTATATCCATAAACTTCTCCGATCTGTCTGTCACTCGCTCCCTGCGCACAACTCACTCTGCATGCACTCTGCTCATGGCTGCTCTGAGTCTGTGAGTTTCCATAGCAACAGGCTCTGCTTGGGCTGCTCTGCTCAATGAAGAGACATGAGACAGCAGTTAGCTGTCAGCTACTTTTCATCACCCTAAACTCTGACAAAACTCAAGGAACATTCTTATTTCCGGTGAAATAATGTATCCTGTTTTATATTTGATGAGGTTTAAGTACGTCTGACACCGCGTTATGATCTTAGTCAGATATCACTGTACCATACAGCAAAGCACAAGCAAATGGCTCAACTACAAAATGTTAGGGATCAATTGAGTGATACCCGAGCCTTGCCCGTACCCTAGTTATTGATGAAATAAACTGGCCCTACCAGGCCCTAACCCTTCATATGTCAGGGCTGTCAGGCTCGAATCGAGTAGCAGAGCTCTACAAAACTGTGCAGAAGTCGCCACCCGGTGGTAGTAAATGATAATGACCTTTACCCTACATTGCCAGACACAGCTTGTTGAATAACAAAGACTCATGATCACACTATTATGAGTCATTTATTCCTTATAGAAAGTGGTGATCATGTGCTGTTATTCATTCTTCTGTTGTAAGTGTTGAATCAATGATGCTATCACACACTATCCTATACTTCCATCCACCCCTCCAACCTCCCCTCATCCTTCCATCCACAAATATTCCAGCATCCATCATCACACCTTCTTCACTCCATCCCGTCCTACATGCATCCCATCTTTAAAACATGTTTCTAGTTAAGTACAATTGTTTAAAACGAGGGGCCCAGATCTGTTTGTGCTCTTGCACTCTACAGCCAAAGTGCATGTTTCAACTAAAACTTGCTAAATTTTGGTATGACAATGAGTGACAGGGATTTTTGGCATGATAGCACAGACTGGCACTCAGGCTAACAATTTGCAGATGTCTGAACACATTTCTACTTAGCAAGTAAGTGTAATTGTAGTATGCAGAGAGGACTGTTGGAGGTGGAATTGAATGTGTAACTATTAGGCCCAACGGCTGTCAATTCCCAATTTACTAAAACAAAAGCTTAACCGTCTTATCAGAGGAACTCGTCAACGTTAGTTAAAAAAAACTCCATATTTATTTAGATTACTTTTGACATTGAGCTTTAAAGCCCCAAAAACAATGAGCAGCCCGGTTGTCTCCTCCTGCCTCCACGCAGGCTTGCGCTTCTGCTGACTGGGTGGGCTGAGAAGCCTCTACTTCAGGCTATTTTGATAGATGATACCAAATGAGCATCTTGCTCAGCTTCTATAGCTTCTAGTGGCCAAGACTTTCATAACATTTCCATGACGACCCAATAATGTAGCCTATATTTTAACAAACCCATCTCATGAGACGGAAATAACCTCATACCTCAGGTAATTGTCTTCCAACGAAGAAACCATTTCCATGAGCATTTTGTATTGAAGATAGCCAACTAAACTGGAGCAAAACATGGTTTACACAATTAGACCAAAGGGTAGGCATTCCATGTTTTTGATTTAACCGACTTGGAAGACCAGGTGTGATGAATTTAGTCAATCACTGGCCTAAGTGCGACACTTCAGGAACAGGGTTGCCAACCTCTGAACTAGACCTTGGGAGAATCCCTAGAAAATTAAACATATAGCTAGATCTAACAAACTGTGGTAACACCAATTTCTGCACAAAGAAACAGCACACGTGTAAGCAATGTTGCAGCACCATGGTCAGTAGCACAAAACTCATGACAATCATTCATTTAAAAAAAAAAGGGGACTTTTAATAGTGACGTTTAATGTCATACATTAAATTGTTAAAAACGAACATTACAATCATTCCAGCCTATTTACATTCCAATTTCGGACTATGGCATATCAGTGCTTCTTTTCAACCTGATTAAACTACATCTTATCTCTTCTTCGACATATCAAAAATAACAAAGAGTTCCAATACCATTTAGATTTCATAATTCACTGAACCGAAGAAAAAAAAAAAGAAAAAAAAAATGCCTCACTGAATGAACTGACAGGTCATTACACTTGAGTATAGTTATACTGCAACACTGAATTAACAAAGCTAATATATATTTTAAAAAATGTTCACTTCTCCATATGACACAGCGAGGGGTAAACAATATACTGTAGGTCCAGAGAGTGAACCACTGGATGAAGGACTCAAACAGCTCCTACCTAAAAAGGTCAAAACTAGACACAGTTCCGTCACTGGCACTGGAAAATGGGGACTAATTCCAGAGCACTCCCATTTTCAGTCATTTCAATTTGTCAACAAGCTAAGAGCAAAACAAAGAAAACACTAGAGAAAGCATGAAAACCCTTGTTACAAGGAAAATACCAAAAGATGTCTACAAAATCCAAATGGCCAAATGTCCTGCAATGTCTAAAGCGGAGTTTACAGACAGATCAACCACTAATCTAGCGTCATGAGTATAAATTTACACTATGGATGCTGAATGTGCAAAGTAAACTAGCAGAGGACTAGACATGCGCTATGGAAGGAATTGGTCATTCGCTAGCAAAGTACTTAGCAACAAGACCTGTTGGAGACACACAAAAAACACAGATGGCAAGAATTAATCATTTTGTTTTTCAAGAGAGAATTTGTGTTTTAAAGTCTTCAGCAGTCATGCGATTTCAACAGATGACTATCCCCTTTCATAGTGTACTTCACCCCACCCCCCTTGATGAGAGGATAACACATAACAATGGAACTCTCAGTAGTCCATTCTACCACTGGAACAGAACATCAGAACAAAGTGCTCAAAGAGGAACAGAAGTATCCCCAGGAGAAGAAGGAACAGATAGAGGGGGAATACTGTGATAACAAAACATCTACTACCCCCCTTCCCCCCCAAGTTTCAATCAACATTATCAATAACAACTGAAACCTTTGATTAGTCCCCTTCATCCTAGCCCCCTTCCGCCCTCTGTTTCGTTGATTCAAATATGGCTCTTCTGTCTACATCTCATCCGAGCGGTGTTGCTGTATAATGATGGACGTTGGCTTCCTGTCGATCCAGTTTTCCTTGGTCCCTGGAACCTCGTAGGCCACGGGCGTTCCCACTGGATCTCTGGATCCCTCCTGCAGGCCCCCGGGCCCGGCCCCCGGCTTCAGCTCGTTTTGACCTGGTTTGGGGAAGTCTGCAGACGAGTTGCTGTTGACTCCGCTCTCCGTTTCCGACTGCTCCACCTTCTGGTAGTCTGGTGTGTGGTTCTGGCCTCCAGTGAACATTGCCTTGGGGTTCTCTACCTTGGGCACTAGGAGGAGGCTGAGAGGGGGCGGCTCAGCGCTGTCAGTCTCCTCCACAGGCTCAGAGTAAGCCAGGGGCAAGTGGTCTGGGGTTTCATCAACAACCACTGAGCGCAAGGTCCTGGACACAACTACAGTTCAGAGGGAAAAGGCTTGTTAACATATTCTGAATTCTTACACAAGGTTTCATACAGCACCTTAACTGGAAGAGACAGGAAATATTTGTGAACAATTTTAGATGTTTATTGTTGTATACATAGCTTTTCTTTATACTCTAAATGAATGTTATTTTCAACAGAAGAACATGTTATTCATAGTTTAGACATAGCTTTAGCATTTGAGACGACACTTCTGTCCTGACTTACCGGAAGAGGGGGTGTATATCTCCTTCTGTCCAGGGCTGCGGCCAAACGGATTGACAGAGGGGAAAATGATGAGGCAGAAAGACAGCAGGAACACCTGAGAAGAGAAGGGGAAAAAAAACGTAAGAAAGCTGTTAAAAATGTGGTGTGTGCGACCCAGATTTACAAACCCAATAGATGAGGTACGTCGGTCTACAAAGACGAATGCAAAAAGTATTTTACTGTGTAAAAAAAAACGTTATCTTCCATTTGTTTTTCTATAAGAAATATAATTCTCATCATTACAGGACCAAAGCAGCGCTCTCGTCTTTTGTTAACCGAAGCGAAAGTACTTGTTGGTTTATGTTTCCGTCATACCATGGTTTGGCAGTGGGACAAAATAATGGCTACTCCCAAGTTGCTTTGGCCTCAATAGAACACTTCCATAAAATAAACTAGTACAGTACAGGCAGGCACTCCTTGAGAACCATATGAAACCACAAGCAAGCCTCAATCAGGGTTGGTCTATAATGTCCCAAACAGTTGAAGCTATAAAAATGTCAACACAGGCTGAGCTGGCAACCTGAAAGAGCAGGATGTAGCACCCACCATGTTAAAGTTTAACTTCTATTTGAAAAAGGTCGACAACCAAAAATGTCAACCAAATACATTTGCAGACGTAAACTTGTACGTGGGAGTCCTTCAGTACTAGTGTTACCACTAGTTTGAATTCCCAGCATCCCAAACAAAGGATATGTGGTGGTGTGAGTGTAAAGATCTACTCTGTGTTAGTGCTCTTACCATGACACAGGTGCTGGTGGTGGTTGTCTTCATGGTTGACATCTTCATCATGGACTGCAACTTCCTTAGCTGCTCTATCAGAGACCTAGACAGGGGGAGAATAATAATACCCATTGGACATTTTCTCAATATTAGTCTATCAACGTTCATTTTGTGATGCTTATCATAACACCATTCATTCCATAATCATGATAACAGCAGTGGTGTCTTACATGTTTTGTTTCTGCAGTTGTTGGACCTTCTTCTGCAGCTCCTGGTTGTGAGCGGTGCAGATGGAAACCCTAGGCACCAATCAGCAATAACTCAGTCAATCAAACACACCTTTTGACCCAATGAAGACATAACAGGCTAAACATTGGTGAAGTGAAATGGTGAAATCAATCATACAATGACTAATACTTTATTAGTACTGTGTGTGCTGGCTTTCAATTCATTTTCAGAGATCCCGCCATTCGTTCTCGCACCTGTTCTCCAGGCCGTCCACGTACACCTTCTTCTTCTTCCTACTCTCCTGGGCCGACTGCTTGTTGCGGATCTTCCTCCTCACCCTCTTCAGGGTCCTCTCCTCCGCCTGCGACAAAGAGAGCGAGAGCGAGAGAGAGAGAGAGAGAGAGAGAGGAGGAATGGCTACCCATCACATGCTTGACATGATTGAGCGGATAGTACACAGTGCTGAGGAGCAGTCTGCCGTCACACTGCTGGAGCCAAACAAGCTATCTGGGACGGTTTCTCATTTGGTTTGATAGGAAGTGATTCTGCAGGGTTTCATTATTTTCTCTCTCATTTTGAAAAAAGGTCAACAAATAATGACGCTGTAGGCAAACGTGCGTGCAGGAGAGATATCTACTATTTAATAGACATTTTCTGTTCACTGGCCAAATATGAAACATAGATTACAGAGGAGGCTGGTGAGAATGTGCTCATTGTAATGGAATAGAGTCAAACATGTTTCCATATGTTTGATACCATTCCAGCCATTACAATGAGCCCATCCTCCTATGGCTCCTCCCACCAGCCTCATCTGATAGATTATGCCTTCATAATAGCAAGCTCAACCCTCTGAAGTAGCAACAGATTGTGTCACACCTCCCTGGCTGTCATTTGTAAGGGGTGCTCCCTGAATGCCAATTAGATCAATGTTTACAATGGTTTCTAGGTTGGTCTCCAGCGCGTCAACAAGTATTTGTAATAAATCAATGGAGAAAATGACCTTAGTAAGAGGCATGCAGGACGGTATGGTTGCTCCTTCCTTAGCGAGAAGTCTCCTTTCCTCATCAGTCAGAACAATCTCCTTGAACTGGAACTAAAAAGAAGAAAACATTTGTTTTTTTTATGAGATGTGCTGAAGATCTGCTCAAGGCCATAGGTACACCACTTTGCCACAAAGATTATGTCTGGTGAGATTACATTTTGTTCATGTACTCCAGGGATCATAACTAGTAGCCGCGGGCCGATTATGTTCTTGAGTGGCTGGTCAGGAGGCCAGAACATAATTACAAATAATTTGCTGAATCCACTAGTTAATGATCCCTGGAGTACATTAACAAAATATTCTCACACATTATCTTATTATTTGACCCTGCTGGTCATCTAGGAACATTTGAACAACACTCTGGCCTTAATGGCCATGTACTCTTATAAATCAGCATCCGGCACAGCCAGAAGAGGACTGTCCACCCCTCAGTGCCTGGTTCCTCTAGATTTCTTCCTAGGTTCCTGCCTTTCTAGGGAGTTTTTCTTAGCCACTGTTCTTTCTACATCTGCATTGCTTGCTTGATGTTTGGGGTTTTAGGCTGGGTTTCTGGATAAGCACTTTCTGACATCTGCCGATGTAAAAAGGGCTTTATAAATACCTTTGATTGATTGAGACTGCAAATTGACCACAAGGCCAAACAGATATTTGACTAAAACATTTCAAACCTTGCTTACATTTGTATACAATCTCTCTATTAGGCGTGGGAATACTTGGGAACAGATTTCCCAAATTAAAATAACTTTGATCCAATTTCCTGGTGTTGTTACAGTTTTAAATAATTGATCATATTGGGGGAAGGGGGGCAAATAAAACCAACCGCAGGCCAAATTCAGCCAGCCAGTTGGGGAACCCTGATGTACAATCAATGCCATTCTTACTAAAACAATGAGTTTGGCAATAAGTTTAACAATGGTGAAACTGCCACTTCCATTTGCGACAGTACATCAAAGAAGTTACTGCAAACAACGGACATGCGATAAAACAACGGGATAAGTACTGCCATTTTTTTGTACAACATTGGGCGACGCTCCTCACCTCCTCTTCGTCAATAAAACAAAAACAGCCTTTCCGGATTACATCTTCAAGACTTGATCATCCTGTTTCCTCGTCTATAATACTAATTTGATTATGTGAAACTCACCAGATCAGCTTTGTTGTTCTGTGTAGAGTCCTCTATGGCGAGAGAACAGGGAGGTTCTTCACTGGAATAGATCTGTTCCATTTCCATCCCCTCACTGTCCAGGTCGTCTGATGAACAGGAAAGCACAAAAACACAACATACATATTGTTTCTGTTCACATGAACAGTAAAGTTCTCAAACCTTACTAGGATACTCTTTTGAAATCTTCTAGCCCGAGGACAAGTGTCTAGTGACTGGACTCAAATCTGCTAGACTTAATCCCCAAAACATGGACGAGATAGACTAGCACCACCTAATTCCAGCTAACTGATCTTTATAGTTGTAATGGGAATATTTAAGATGAATAAAGTTCAAATTCAGTTAAGAGTCATTGACACAACACTTAACATATTTAAGTTTTCGCTTTCTGTAATACACATGATTTCCAGTGTTCTGCTCAAGTACGGTTCTATTGATAGTGATAGACACCAGACTGGAGGTACAAGAACCGAGGACACTGATTATTATTGTATTCTGTGAAACTGTGATTCTGTACCAGCTGACCCATATCACTGCATTTGATTTTGACTTCCTACAAGGCTCTTAGCTGGCGCTTACAGACCACTTGGTACCTTCTGATTACAATTAAAAATGGCATGTCTCCAAGAGGCCAGCTGGACATTTTCTCTGCTTCTGTTCTGGAGGTGTCTCCCTGCCTGTTGCAACTTGTAATAAACCAGATTGATTTCGGATAGATTTTTATCAACGACTGCTCTCCTTTTGTTTCACCTGGAAATTCCCCATTACAATAGTTGATTTGCTGGCGTGCTACATTATTCAGGATTCATGACCAGCTGGGCTAGTGGGTGTGCTGTGTATGGTCAAACCTGGGAACCTCTTCATTTGCAAAGCCCCCTAAAGTTAGTCTGTAGACACTCAAACTACCAACAAACTATCCAATTAGTTGAATTGTCAAGAGCCAATTTGATGTCATGCAACTATTCATACCACCCAAAGCTATGAACCTGCTAGACAAGTATAAAGGTCTAGATCAACATTTACCCAGATCAATAAAGACATCCATGTCAGGCTTCTCAGCCCTCACACTCTGTAGAGCATTCATGTCTCCTCCCTGAAGTAGAGAGTAGCTGTGGTCCGTTTGCACAGCCAGGGCTTCAGGGTTCTCAGCCTGGAGCTCCAGGGCCATCAGGGGACTGTCGGAGTAGCCCGGGCTGGGCTGGGAGTACCCTGGGCTGGGTGCGGTATCACTGTCACTCCCCTGGGGGCTGGGGCAGGCCAGGAAGTTCTGGCCAACTACGCCCCCAGTGCTGCTGTCGTCAGAGATGCCGCTGTCGCTGCCCAGTGGAGAGTGTGAAGCACACGAGGCGGCCATGTTGTCTTCTCCCTCCAGCAGGCTGGAAAGGAAGTCCTCAGTGTCCATGCCTGTCAGCATCTACAACAAACACAGCAGGACATTGGTGTCCATTCAAAATGACTGTTTATTCCACAAAGAGAAAATGTGAAAAAGAGTTATTCTGCTTTAAAGTAAGGAAGTAGTGCAGAGCAATTAGTGCTTTTTGAAGTCGGTTCAGTTTCGGTCAATTATAAAAAGATAAATCAGGGTTTTCGATTTTGATATTATTTTTTTTAGATATTAAATGCACTTTGCATTATGTGGGTTGAATGCTGTAACACTTGATAACATAATTAATAAAAAGTCCCATGATGGTAGTGGTTGTCCATTACTGCTTATCACATATGAAACCATCATTAAGTCAAATTACTTTACTTAAATAAAATATGAATTATTACTATTATTTAATTCCAGATAATCATCTCATCTCTATAGAGCTGCTGCCTATGCTGTCTGACAAAAATCACTATTTTAGTAGTTTTTCAAAGTAAATATGACTTCTGAATACCAACTGTCAATTACTTAGATGATGTATTTTCAGGCTCATGAAGCAACTGCTTTCTATCCCTGTCGATCGCACGTTCTCTCAGTCTCCGTGTCTGCTCCGTTCAGACCGGACAAGTTTAAGCGGGCGCGCAATGCATTATGGTTATTATAGTTAATTACCACGCTTTCTGCACTAAACTATGTAGAATATTGGCCTGTTGGAAACGACAACTTCCTACTACATCGCACAGTTCAGGCTTCATCTGATTTCGCTCTACAGAAACTGCACATCGAGCTCACCGAACAAAAACAAAATGGAATTAAAATTAATGAACCAACTTCAATACAATTAGTTGTTAAAAAAAATCTAAAAATAACCGACATTTCAGTTAATCGCTCAGCACTATAAGGAAGTTTAGCACATTATTGATGTAAAAGGATAAAATAAATATTTCTGCTTTACTACATACCATTAAATTAATGGTTTGTTCCCTGACAATTACTAAACTGTATTAGCAAACATAAAACAGTCTTATTCCTAAGTGGGAGACATACATCTTGCTCGGCGAGCCAGTTTTCTAGCCCATTCCCATCTGTGAAGAAGGGATCGTTGGCTCCAGTCTCTCCATACTGGCACAGGATCCCCAGAAGATCCACTCCATCCATATCAGGAAGATCCTCAGTGACTGACATCTGGGGAAACAGAATCAGCAATGTCACCATTACAATCAGGAAATATAAGACTTTGGTTTGGGGGCAGGTCCAGTTCAATGAGGTGTGATAAGAGAATTGTGACCGAACTCATTCTTGTTCAAATAAAAGGCAAATATATTGGAATATCCTACCCAATAACTGTATCTTTAATTTTAAATTCTCTAACATGTCAATTCTGGACACGAGCTATTCTGGAGAGAGACTTAAGTGAGAGTTGACACCAGTCACTAGTGTTCGGCAGCCCCCACCCAGTATACAGCTGCGCTCTCCCATCAATGACCTCATTCTTAGACATCGTCCCGCCCACTTCCCCCTTTGTCACATGAGAAGCAACAAAACAAGCCAGTTTACTGCCGCGTTCATATGCAAGTCGGAACTAAGAAACTCGGAAAGGTCCGACTTGCTGATTCGTTGAACGCGGCAGGCGAATAAATAAAACCAGTAAGCATGTCGGAGATTTCCGAGTTTCCTAATTCAGACTAGTACATGAACGCGGCATAAAATGTTCGTGATAATATTGCACTTCAAATCTGGATGAAGTACTCACATTTGATATGAACTGCTGCTGTGAAAAATCTACCTCACAAATAAATGTAAACCAGTTTGTGCTCAGTGGGCCGATGGTTAGTTAGTAAGCTAGCTAGGTAACGTTAGCCAGATACATTGTTGCCGGCCTAGTTTATCTTGCTATCGTTACCTACAAGAAAAAGCATTGTTAGCATAGAAACATGATGCACTGACAGTGCAGACACAAGGGTTAGTAGGTAGGCCCGGGGCCCATCAGATTTACCTGGTTAGGCTAGTTAGTTAGCTAATCAAGAGTTTGCTTGCCAAAACTACATATGCTGCATAGTTGACCAGCCAATGCACGTTCCATGACCTACCAAATTTGACAAATAACTGAACATAACATTTCCATAAAATATAAAGAATCGATGGTCATAAACTGCACACGACGGCTTTACACATGTTTAAACTGACAGCAGCTAACGTTATAACGTTAGTAATGTGCCAGCACGACAGATTCATCTGCAAATATTGCTGAGGGCGTGGTCGTTGTTGTATGTGTTCGTTTATTAATAAAATAAATAGCATTAATTTATCATGTCTCAAATATACTTACCTTTCTCAGTATACTGCCTGACAAGTTAGAATAGCATTCGAGTGAGTCAGTGAAGCTATTTTCGTTGTCTATTCGGCGTTACTGTCTGTAAGGTCTCGTAGAGTACACTCTCAAGTATGACTACTCTCTTCCTGATGAAATCCCCTTGCAGTTCCAACAAGACAGAAATTGCGTCATCACGTATAGACGAGTCAGCATGCGTAATATTAGTCCATTATGGGAAATGTAGTATACTGTGTACAATACAGTATGATTACAGTACTCAGATTCAAACTATACTAAACCATGAATCAAAGGCATCACAGATGGATGAGGTTTACTGCTTGTGAAAATGTATTGTTGATAGGATATAATGGCATTTTCTATCATACGTACATCTTTGATATTTTTTTTCTTCACAAAATATTGAGCTGTATGAAGAGAGATATACTGAGATGAGGGCACGACAAAGCCTATTCCCCCTCAGGACACTGAAAAGATTTAGCATGGGTCCCGAGATCCTCAAAAGGTTTTACAGGTGCATCATTGAGAGCATCCTGACTGGTTGCATCACTGCCTGGTATGGCAACTGCTCAGCCTCCATCCGTAAGGCACTACAGAGGGTAGTGCGTAATGCCCAGTACATCACTTGGGCCAAGCTTCCTGACATCCAGGACCTCTATATCAGGCGGTGTCAGAGGAAGGCCCTAAAAATGGTCAAAGACTCCAGCCACCCTAGTTATAGACTGTTCTCTCTGCTACCACACGGCAAGCGGTACCGGAGCACCAAGTCTAGGTCCAAAAGCCTTCTTAACAGCTTCTACCCCCAAGCCATAAGACTCCTGAACAGCTAACCAAAGGGCTACCCAGACCCCTCTTTTACACTGCTGCTACTCTCTGTTTATAATCTATGCATAGTCACTTTAACTCTACCTACATATACATATTACCTCAATTACCTAGACTAACCGGCACCCCCTGTATATAGCCTCGCTTGTTTTTTACTGCTGCTGTTTAATTATTTGTTACTTATATATATATATATTTTTTTTTTAATTAACTTCTTAAAGCATTGTTGGTTAAGGGCTTGTAAGTAAGCATTTCACTGTAAGGTCTATTACACCTGTTGTATTCGGTGCATTTGTCAAATACAATTTGATTTGATACTGTACATTAGGCAAACGCATCATGCCCCACTTCAGTTTCATCCACAGCTTAGAGTCGACATATGCCGATATAAGCCTAGTTACTGTTTCTGAACTGTAAGTAAGACATTAGGGTTGTTTCTTATCAGATACAGTCACCATTTAGTCCATAATATAAACCCATTAACCCTAGATGAGAAAAATACGTTTTGTAATGAACGTTGACATGTGAAATTTATCGAAACATTACAGGACAACAAAGTATTTCAGCATTTTATTTCATATTTTGAAAATATATATTGGACAGTAATATGGCATCATAACAATTGAAAATCAAATTATTGGCGTTGACAGGTAAGGTGTACAAATAACTGTCAACCCAACCAGGCCAATGTGTTCCTTTCAACCAGTTACCTGCTGATATCTAGCCTGGTCCCAGATCTGTTTGTGCTCTTGCCAACTCCATTGCTTATTGTCAAGCCAAACATGTTTTGCATGACAATGAGTGACAAGGAGTTAGCATGATAGCACAAAAAGCAAAAACAGACTGGCTCTCAGGCTAAGAGATACAAATAGACATCCCAAACCTCTCCTCGAGTACCCCCAGCCAGCCCAGTTATTTGATGTATTCCAGAACTGGCACTGCTGATTCAACTAATGAAGGGCTTGATGATTAGGTAACCATTTGAATCAGCTATGCTAGTTCTGAAATACATCAAAAGAAGTGGACTGGCTGGGGGTACTCGAGGAGAGGTTTGGGAAGCACTGTGATAGGATATCATATGCAAAATGAATCAAAATAACATGCATTTATGAAATAGGAGATGAAAACAATGTCTGGAATCATGATGTCATGTAACTGGAAAGAAAAAAAACGAATGTCTCTCAAAAACAGTGCAATAAAACAGTCGAGACATAATCACCTGCTGATTTCTAATTCAAATCATCACATTCTTCATTCTCATTAGCCTGCATGCTTGACTCTTTCTGCATTCCACAATGCTACATCTGGTTTGACCAAGCCTCAGTCGCTTCAGGTTGTGATTGTAACACCAGAGTTGTAGGATTTATTGCTGCATGAGGTCATATGAATATACGTATGCGTTAACAGTCACTTTGGAGAAAAGCGTCTGCTGGATGACCGTATGTACAATTTTTGCCTTGTCTGGTAAGATAAAGTCGAAAAAGACAGGCACCCAGGCTAAAGTATATTCTCACAGAGACTGATTTTAAAAATAAGAAAAATCCTAACGTCAATCCCAACTTTAGGATATTTGTTTCGTTTTTGTTATCTGCGGTGAACATTTTGTCGATAAACATTCAAGACAGAAGTTGTACTGATTTAAAATTCACCACCTCATTCCTCATTCACAGTCACATAAATGTTTACTGATTGACCAAAAAACTACAACAAAAGTTCAACTATAGGAGCAAAGGCTTTTCGTCACAGAATCACACAGAGCTTGGAGGTGTGCCGTAAGCTGTGGTACGCCTTTAGCCGGTCTTTTTTACTCACGCTGGACCCGACCACATGCGTAACCACAGGCATGCTCTCCACCGCCCGCCTCTTGTGCGCACGGTGCAACAGAATCCTATAAACACCCGTAACAGAACTCCTACAGTCCTTCCCCTGATTATTTAAGATATGCTCCAGGGTGATACCTAGTATCTCCAGCGCCGCCCTCACCTCCGCTTCGTCCTCCTCCAACTCTGAAGGCGTGCTCTCGGCCAGATAGGACGGGTCCAGTTTAAAGGGCTCCATGGCCCGGGGGAAGTCTATAGGCAGCAGCCACTCACAGCCCATCATCTGCTCCACACTGCAGCGGTCTGAGGGCTGGGGCTGGAGGATGCCTCTGATCAGCCTCTGGCAGGGCTCCTGTACCCAGGAGGGCAGCACATAGGCCCCCTCTAGAATGCAACGCTTCAGTTTGGCCACCGTGTCCGCCCTGAAGGGCATGGTTCCTGTCACCATGAAGAACAGCATGACACCCAGGGCCCAGATGTCGACGAAGACGCCCAGGTAGTGTTCGTCCCTGAAGAGTTCAGGCGCGGCGTAGGGCGGGGAGCCGCAGAAGGTGTTGAGGGTCTCGTCGCGGCGGCTCAGCGTGCTGAAGCCGAAGTCTCCCACCTTGACGCAGGTGCTGCAGGTGTAGAACACGTTCTCTGCCTTCAGGTCACGGTGGATGATGCTGTTGTCATGCTGTGGGGCGGGTCAAAGATTTATCTCGTTATCATATCGATATGTACCTTAAATACATCTCATACTCTTTAAATTACATTCAATGTTGCACAACGGAAAAGAAAAGAGACTGCATAATATTTATTTGGGTGGGCCCTGATGATTACACTGAAAAGGGTATGTAAGCAGGACTTCATCCCTGGACCATACCATGTGTTTGACAGCCGACAGGATCTGAGAGAAGACGATCTTGCTGTCGATGTCTGACAGTTTCCCCTCCATGCTAATCTTGGTGTAGAGCTCTCCTCCAGCAGCATACTCCATCACCAGGTGTAACCGTGACAACGTCTCCACCACCTGTCACCCGGCAGGAAGGCAGAGAGAGGATGGTCAAGTTGTCTTCTGATAAACTCTGTTTAAGTGCACTGCACTGATGATCTTAGCTTCTGACCAGGCTTTGTGTAACTCATTCCTTATCAACAGTGTGTGTGTGTGTGCGCGCGTGTGTCCGTCCGACCTCGTAGAGACGTATGATGTTGGGGTGGTGTAGTCTCTCCATGCTGGAGATCTCTCTGGACAGTAGCCTCTGGGTCTTCTGGTCCAGCTTGGTTTTATCCAGGATCTTAATGGCCACCTTGTCTGAAGGAGAACATACAGAGGGACATGTTCATTAAACATAGAAGTTAGTACCAAAAAGAAGAGGTTGAGTGAAGGAGTAAAGCTATTTTAGCTTTTGGTGTTTTATTCTCTATTGAAAAGACTGTGCAATACTTTGTCGACACACACTTCATTAGCATATCTGTATGCATAAGCAAGTTATTGGCCAATGAAACGAGTGCATTCTACTCCAAGCTAGGTGGCTTTCTCAAGTATGATGTCATAATAAGGACTGACATTTTTCATACTTTTCGGTTTCATTCTGTCACTATGATAATGGGATATTTATATTCAATATCAGTTGTGGAATGTGGTTCAATATTCCGGGAAATGCCCAGATCCTGATTTACACTTGTGGCAAGAGGATGTGCTTTACAGCGATCTAACCAAAGCGATCCAAAACGCATAGCTAGCTAGCCTATCCAAATGCAAGTATCTGCAGATTTTTCTCTTGTCAAAGTAGCTTGCTTGTCCTGCAGCATTGGCCATCAGTGTGTGCTTGGTGCTAGCTTCCTTTATTGCAGGAATCAGGAGAACCAGCAGGAGGAGCTAGAGGAGGAGGTGTTGACTGAATATGAGCCAGTCAATGTTGTGGATGTAAGTCCTGAGATGAGGCACAGGAGGAGCTAGATAATGTTGACTTTAACTTTGTGGAACACCTGACCATTGAAAACCTCAAGGACAGCTATCTGATGTCTGGGGTTCAGCTCATTCCGTTGTCCCCCAGGCTTCTCCTTTACCTCCATGGCTATAATTGAATGAACAGGATTACATACAACACTCCGCATGGTGCCTGGCAACACAGAAAACAAATCGCAAACTTCCTAACTAAATGTAACACTGCTGGGCGTCTCCACCCATTATCTGGGGGCACACCAGAGCAAGTAGCTAAAGCCAATGACTGTCTCTGGGACCAAATCCCAGATCGTAGCTTTAAAAGAGCTGTAGAAGCCTAGACAAATCTGCAAACAGTTAGATATAGGCTTATGTTATTGCTTTCTTGAATGCTATTGGATATTGTCAATTTTCTCTGACTGAGGCAACTAACTAATTTGTTAGAGAGCTTGATTTTCATGGAAACCAATTTTCTTGATTATAGCCTATTACTCATTTCAACAAGAACATTACATTCTTGAAAAGTCGTATTAGACTATTGATGAGACGACAGAACAGAGCAGAAATAACCAAATGGAAATTATGATCACACATACTGTGTAGGTTGTAGAGAACAAAAAGAACATGAAAACATCCAATTGAACCCATTTAGGAGGGGTGAAGCTGGTTCAGATTTGGCTTTGGGGAGTAGAAGCTCCTCAGAGGAGGAAAGGGAGGACCATCCTCATCAGTGAATTTAATACAATTAAAAATAGTGAAACAATAAAAAAAGTTATCCTTTTTCGAAAAATACTATATATACAAAAGTATGTGGACACCCCTTCAAATTAGTGGATTCGGCTATTTCAGCCACACCCGTTGCTGCCTGGTGTATAAAATTGAGCACACCGCCATGCAATCTCCATAGACAAACATTGGCAGTAGAATCTGGGTTTGGCGGATGCCAGGAGAACTCTACCTACCCCAATGCATATTGCCAACTGTCAAGTTTGGTGGAGGAGGAATAATGGCCTGGGGATTTTTTCATGGTTCGGGCTTATTTCCAGTGAAGGGAAATCTTAATGCAAACAGCATAAAATAATATTCAAGACGATTCTGTGCTTACAAATTTGTGCCAACAGTTTGAGGAAGGCCCTTTCCTGTTTCAGCATGACAATGCCCCTATGCACAAAGCGAGGTAAATACAAAAATGGTTTGTCGAGATTTGTGTGGAAGAGCTTGACTGGCCTGCACAGAGCCCTGACCTCAACTCCATTGAATACCTTTGGGATGAATTGGAAAGCCATCTGTGAGCCAGGCCTAATCGCCCAACATACGCACCCAACCTTACTAATGTGCTTGTGGCTGAATGGAAGCAAGTCCCCGCAGCAATGTTCCAACATCTAGTGGAAAGCCTTCCCAGAAGAGCAGAGGCTGTTATAGCAGCAAAGGGGGGGACCAACTCCATATTAATGGCCATGATTTTGGAATGAGATGTTCGACAAACAGGTCTCCACATACTTTTGGTCATGTAGTGTATATTCACGTCACCAAATAATTGATTAAAACATACTGTTTTGCAAGGAAGTTCTACAGTAGCCTCAACAGCACTCTGGGGTAGCACCATGGTATAGCCGGAGGACAGCTAGTTTCCATCCTCTTTTGGGTACGGTTCACATCTTCCGTCGACTTACACAGTAATCATGACAACTTCCGAAGGACGTCCATCAACCTATCAGAGCTCTTGCAGTATGAACTGACATGTTGTCGACCCAATCAAAGGATCAGAGAATTAATCTAGTACTGGTATAAGCTACAGCTAGCTAGCACTGCAGTGTATAAAAGGTGGTGTGAAGTTGACTATAAGAGAGAGAAAGACAATAGTTGAACAGTTCTCTCTGCTATGAAAAGACAACTGACATTTAATCCTGAGGCACCAACCTGCTGCGCTCTCTACAACCGCTGTGATTATTATTTGACCCTGCTGGTCATCTTTGAACATCTTAATGAACGAACTGGCCTCAATGACAATGTACTCTTATATAATCTCCACCCGGCACATCCAGAAGAGGATGTTTTTCATAGCCACCGTGCCCCTACATCCCCATTGCTTCCTGGGTTTCTGTATAAGCACTTTGTGACATCTGCTGATGTAAAAAAAAGTGCTTTATAAATACATTTGATTTCATTTCATTTGAGAGCGAGCGAGAGCTAGCTTTATTTCAATTTTATTTTCTTCTCACTTTCACTTACCTGGCTAGCGAATGCAGCTAACTAGTTTAGCCGACTCAAACACCTGGCTCAAACAGAGAGGGATGCTATGTTAGCTAGCTGGCTATGGCTATCCAACACTGGAACTCTTCCAAGTCAAGGTAAGCTTTAGGTTTTATTATTTTATTGCCACCGGGGCTCGCCGGTGTAACTGCTTTATCTGCTTGCTGTACACTGTACTGCATGATTGTAGCAGGTTTATTAACATGTTAGTTCTAGTAGCTATGTTGACTATGACGTTAGCTAATATGGTGACAACGATGTAGGCTGTGTGTGTAGTGGTTTGCGATTATGGTATGAAGGTTTGGCTTGGAAAGGTTTTGTCACCTGGTCACAGGCACTGAAGTCCACAAGTGAAGGGAAAAGTTGACAGGAGGAGAGCAAGTAAATGCAAGAAGAAATTACACAACGAGCAAACATACTATTTGTATGTGGCTTCTATGAAAGTGAACTGTGTTTGCGGTGATCAGGTATGTATTCATTCTGCCAAATCTGTTGATTATTCATTCTGCCAAATCTGTTGATTAACTTTTCTTAAACAGAAGCAAACAGAACAAAACGGGGATAACATACCTGCATTTGTCCAATAGAAACTCGTTTGCAACTGTTGGACTAATGATTACACCCTAGGTCAGCTAGATACACGCTAGAGTGTCCAAGGCGGTATTGAATGTGTCACTGTCTGTCTTTGATTACTTGATTACTCTAATTTTTCTCTTGACCTGTGCACCTACGTTGTAAACTTTCATTCATAGGCTAGGATGTAGCAACCTCATGATGGGTTCAAGGAAAATTTGAATATCATGTAGTAGCCTAAACCTATCAATGTTACATTGAGCTGGGTGAATGGATTATGAATGACAGTCATCCAATATGCTGTAATAGAAATAAGGCCATGCTCATCTTAAACGGCTGTGACCACCCTGACCTCACCTCTAGTACCCATACTTGATACCAATAGCATGAATTAATTAATAATATAAAGGAATAAAACAAAGATCTTGGCTAATAGGGTATGGAAAAGTCCCTAAGCGGTGTGATGGTGCTGAGATATCTAATTGTGCTTTGACATGCATAATTAATTAAGACTGGTATTAGTCTCTCTTTCTGCTCTGCCAAAGCTTTCAATGACAGCCTTTAAAATGCCCCGGAGCTCATTTTGCTTTGTCGGACTAAGCAAGCGATACCACACACGCACACTCACTCACACTACAGTCTTTGATGAAGCATGCAGCAATTCCAGCCGTCGCTAGGGAAACACGAGATCTCTAATCAATCCATCTTTTCAAGGGCAGCAGACAAGCTGTCTCTCTGTGGCTGATTCAGACCACAGGCCCAAACCACTGGCTCATTAGCAAACAGCTATCTAAGGATACGTATTATTAGCTCATTGATGAAAACAGCTAGTCAGTCATCACTGTGGTTTGAGACTTTGCTGGAGCAGAGGAGCTGGGATTTTCCAAGAACTATTCAACTCAAGCCAGCATATTTAGTGAAGATTGGCCAGGCCATAATATCTTCTCACTTTTACTGGTCAATGAATTGAATAATTTAAAAGATTCAAAGGTTTGGTGAGCATCTACAGTACAGCAGGGCTGTGTCTGTTATGTTAAACATCAGCTAATGTGTTTGCTGCTTGGCAGGGGTCTTCCTTACCGTTGGTGAGGGCGTGGATCCCCAGTTTGACGTGGGAGAAGTTTCCACAGCCAATCTCCCCGCGGACCTTGTAGAAGCCGATACGTCGGCCCACTGTGAGCTCACGGACCACCCTGTCAGTAGGGTTACCAGAGGGGTTGCCAAATAATCATCATTAACAAAATTATCCAGAAAAACAATACATGATAATGAATTTTCTTTCTTGTTGTTTTCTAAGAGAGCGTTGGGCGTCCTGGTTCTACCTGTCGTCCTGGCACATGTCGAGGTTGAGCCTCTCCAGGGGGGTGAGTTGGCGGGCAGGGACCGCCTCATCATCTGTAGCGATGTCCGAGCTGTCCTGACGGCTCCAGCGGGCATATCTCCTGTCCTGACCGCCTGTACTCCCAGCCCCAGAGCCCCTGGAGCTCCCCACCGTAGCCCCAGCAGGGCCTACCCCAGAGGGGTACACGGCCGTCATCCTACCCAGGATGCCCAGGATGGGGGTAGCTCATGGCTGGAGGGGGTTCTGATGCAAGGCACCCCCTGTGGGTGAACACACAGAACAGAACGTTATCATGAGGGAAATACACAGAGCCCTGTTCAATCCAGCCTATAAAACCCATTTTCTGGGCTGAAAAAACACGCAATACTTTTATTTTATTCATGATCTCACCAAAACCATACTAAAAGCGAAGAGCAAAGTGTGAATCTCACCTTTATACATAGGGTCCATGTAGAGAACTTTTCTGCTTCACCGAATGTCCAGACGACCACAGATCTAAGCCAGCGAGACAAAACAGAGGCTACTATTCTATTCCTCAAGTGCAGACGTCTCTCCAGACCTTCGATGGACTGCAGTTTGAACACTCCCTTAACCAAGGCGGTTGATGACAGTTTCTGACCCGTAGCTCAAGGAAGTTAACCCCAGACCGTTTGTAAGCCCAACTTGTTGCTCTAGATCATTCTTTGAAACAGAGGATGGCTTAGAGTGAACAACAGTTCACCTCAGTCCGCTGGCTCTCTCATTAGTGTTGCTGCGTTTTAATTGGCTCTTTGATTCCCTGAGATATAAATAGCCCACAGGTGGTGGAGGAGGGGGGAGGGAGGAAAGGAATATGGCTGACGTTAAGGTGCTGCCATGGGGTACTTCCTTAAACGCCCCACAAAGTTGTCCATCTCTTGGGGCGGCAGGTAGCCTAGTGGTCAGAGCATTTGGCCAATAACCGAAAGGTTGTTGGATTGAATCCCTCAGCTGACAAGGTAAAAATCTGTTATTCTGCCCCTGAACAAGGCAGTTAACCCACTGTTCCCTGGTAGGCTGTCATTGTAAATAAGAATTTGTTCTTAATTAACTGACTTGCTTAGTTAAATAAAGATACAAAAATGAAATTGGAACAATGAACTCAGTTGAAAAATGAACTCTTTTCCCACTCTCTCGTCTCTTCTCTCTAAAACGCTGGTGCAGGGATTAATGAAGACAGTCGCTACATCTTTTAATCCCGGCTTTATTCATTGTGTGTTTGAGCATGCGTTTGTGTGAGGGTAGTATACAGAATATGTGTACATACTTGTGGACAAGTGTTAATGTATGTCTGCTTACCTGTGTGAACACTCAAACACACAAACTGATTAGAACATATTTTGTTTTCAGGAGATGATTAGGTGACAAGTGTGTGTGTGTGTGCAGGCGCATTTGTGCACGTGTGTCTGTGCTAGTTCCTTCACACGTGTGTGTGATTAGGTGATAACTACTTGTTCTGAAAGCTCTAACAATGTCCCTGGAGTAGAGGTGGAGGTGGCTTTACACTCATTAATGTGTTTATTATGGATGTTAAGGGAAACAAGGTTTTCTAACCTAGCACTAATTCACTGTCATGCGTCATGTCCAAGGGTCTAACCTATAGGGCCAGTTTCCCGGACACAGATTAGCCTTCACAATTAAGAACTTTTAATTGAGATTCTCCATTGATAATGCGTTTTTAGTCCAAGACTAGGCCTAATCTGTGTCTGGGAAATGCCAAACAGATTATAGGGCCTACTTTGTGATTATTAAGAATGAATCACAACGCACTCTTCTGCTGATGTATCAGAGGGATGCATGCTATGTCACTAAAAGACAGAGAGAGAGAGAGAGAGAGACAGAGAGAGAGAGAAGAGCAAAGAGGGTTTGAATCTTTGAAAGTGAGCACACTTGAGTTCGTCCGTCTGAGAATCCTCCCACACTATAATAACCTGTAATGCAGCAAGATCCTCTCCATCATAGCAGAGGGTTAGGTCCTTTATCCTCAGCCCAACCACCAGACACACTACTGTTCTCACACAACCACACTGCTCTCTAATACAACACCGATGTATCTCAGACATGACCGGCCAATAGCCATACACCATCACCGACAGACAAACGTCAACAGAGGAGAGACGCCTGTGTATGCAGGATTTCAGTCCAATCCTGCTATCTACGTTTGCTTTTCCAGAATATACAACTATAGTACATTTCTACAAATACCGATTGATCGATTCCGCAGCAAATTACCAATCTAAATGTACATAATCATGATCTTATATAAAACACCTCATTAAGACACATGATATCTCAAAACAGAATATCACTTGTCTTGCCAGGAGCTCCCCTCTTCAATGTCTATTAAGGGGAAGCAGTGGAGGTGGAGCATAGCAAATCAAAGAGATTCCCCTTTGTGACCTCTCCCATCTGTCCAGCCTTCAAACACCTTTCGGCCTTCCTGTGTCTCTCTAGCATGAATATCTAACGATTGATCTGAGGCCGACTAAAAGGACTTGCCAAGAGAGAAGAGGGCTCCGCTTTTACAGCACAAAGCAAACACTGCTCTGCAAAGTATAATTATGCTATAACAAGCATTTCACTGCACCTGCTATAACATCTGCTAAACTGAGCACGCGACCAATAAACTTTGATTTGATATTAGCCATTTATGTGAGCGTGAACACACACACACACACACACACACACACACACACACACACACACACACACACACACACACACACACACCACACACACACACACACACACACACACGGTGTTGTTTATGAATTGTAATTGGCAGCTGATACACCTGAGAGTACAGAGTACCTAAAAGGTGACCCCAGTAAATCAATGGGCTCCTGAGTGGCGCAGTGGTCTATGGCACTGCAACTCAGTGCAAGAGGCGTCACTACAGCCCCTGGTTCGAATTCAGGCTGTATCACATCCGGCCGTAGGGCAGCGCACATTTCACCCAGTGTTGTCCGGGGTAAGCCGTCATTATAAATAAGAATAATTTGTTCTTAACTGACTTGCCTAGTTAAATAAAATGGGAAATGTTTGTGTTTAGGGTCAGGTTGACAACTCTACTTGGTTGCTTGGCAATGGACAGTGAGCATATTTATGTGGATTCTCTATTCTGGATTAGGTATTAACTGGTGATTGTGAAGAGAGAGCAGAGCACTGTGTTCACAATTACACATTGCTTCATTGAGTTTAAATCACACACACCACAGGAGGTTGGTGGCACCTTAATTGGGGAGGATGGGCTTGTGGTAATGGCTGGAGCGGAACAGGTGGACTGCTATCAAATACATGGTTTGATGCCATTCCATTTGCTCCGTTCCAGCCATTATTATGAGCCGTCCTCCCCTCAGCAGCCTACACTGACACACACACACACACACACACACACACACACACACACACACACACACACACACACACACACACACACACACACACACACACACACACACACACACACACTAGCTAAATTACGCTACCTTTCTGTATGGTGTAGGCAACATCAAATTATTCACGAGCCTGTAAAAGAGATTCAACTCACCAGTCAAATAGCAGCAGACAGTGGCTAAGGATCCATTAGGATGGTTGATGGTGGACGGCTGGTCCAAGCTCTGGTGATCCTCTTCGTTTACTCTGCAATAACAATGGCGAAAACTATAATGGAAGACTCCATCCACAACACGTAGATCTGAAGTGCACTCCACTCTCCCTACATGTAGGCTCTCCCTTCCACTCTCCCTACATGTAGGCTCTCCCTACCACTCTCCCTACCAGTTGTATGAGAGGATGTATTTTCCTTGAGAGAGGCACTGGTACTGCAGTTCACAACACCAGGTAGCTACGGGGAAATGCTTTCTACGAAAGGGATCCTCCTCTTCCTTTGACTAAAACTCTCTCTCACGCTCTCTCTCTCACTGTCTTTTTCTCTCTCTCTGAATTCTCTCTCTTAGTCTGCTTGTGTGTGTCTGTAATTTTCTCTCTCTTTTACACACACACACACACACACAGAGAGAGAGGGAGGGACCGAGCGAGTACTCTGGCCACACAAAGCTCCCCTGTGTGATAATTGAGATGTGCGGTTGTGGAGAATAAAGAGCTGAGCGGTGAAAGGACAGGGACAATAGCGGCTGTGGGCCTTAGTAACAGAGAGACAGGCCTCTCTAGAATCTGTGGGGCAAACATTTCACATTTCCAAAAAGGACTGACCCAAATCTCCCCACTGCTATAACCCCTCTTGTACACGCACGCACACACACACACACACACACACACACACACACACACAGGGACCAGAAATTGGCTCTGGCATTTCCCACACACTGGCCCATTTATTCTTGGAGATAATAATAATTTTGCGAGAGAAAAAAAAAAACAAGTCAGACAGGCACACTGGGCTACCAATGGACCAGCCCATTTGGCATTTGCCCGAAACGCCAGATCACCAGTCCACCCCTGCACACACACACAAAATGTTCTAATGCCCACCCCCTTGCTCTGAGTCATGGAGCCCCAGCCAAAGAAACATAATCTGGGCATTTCTACAGGCCTGGTTAGGTACACGAGGCATGGGCTGCTTTAAAAGCACACATGGGATGTGATCAGTGCTGTTTTTACAGCTTGGCAACAAACCATCACATACCCTTTGTTAATAGGTCTTGTAAAAGTGGCCAAGTAAAGACAAATAGCCTATACCTGGTATACATAGTCAGAAACTACAGTAAATGGTAATAATGTGTTTACATAACAATAACCTCCTTATTACTTTTGTTATACTTGTCAAAGCTCAGGAGAAGACCCAGATGCAGACAGGTTCGAAGTAACAAAAGTTTATTACAAAAACAGGGGGGCAGGCAAACGACAGGTCAGTAGTCCAGAGCAGAGTCCGAAAGGTACAGAACGGCAGGCAGGCTCAGGGTCAGGGCAGGCAGAGGTCAGTAATCCAAGGTGGTGTGACAAGGTACAGACCGACAGGTAGGCTCAAGGCAGGCAGAATGGTCAAAAAACGGGAAAGCTAGAAAGCAGGAACTAGAGACAGAAGGAGCATGGGAAAAAACGCTGGTAGGCTTGACGAAACAAAACGAACTGGCAACAGACAAAACAGAGAACACAGGTATAAATACACTGGGGATAATAAGGAAGATGGGCGACACCTGGAGGGGGTAAAGACAAGCACAAAGACAGGTGAACCAGATCAGGGTGTGGCGGTGTGGCAGAGCAGCGAACAGTTTTGACTGGGCTGAGCGGGAACTGTGCTTCCGCAGAGGTAGGGGGGCCAGCAGGCCAGAGGTGGATGAACGCAGTGCCCTTGTTTGGGTGTAGGGACTGATCAGAGCCTGACGGTACGGAGGTGCCGTTCCCCTCACAGCTCCGTAGGTAAGCACCATGGTCTTGTAGCAGATGCGAGCTTCAACTGGAAGCCAGTGGAGTGTGTGGAGGAGCGGGGTGACGTGAGAGAACTTGGGAAGGTTGAACACCAGACGGGCTGCGGCATTCTGGATGAGTTGTAGGGGTTTAATGGCACAGGCAGGGAGCCCAGCCAACAGCGAGTTGCAGTAATCCAGACGGGAGATGACAAGTGCCTGGATTAGGACCTGTGCGCTTCCTGTGTAAGGCAGGGTCGTACTCTGCGAATGTTGTAGAGCATGAACCTACAGGATCGGGTCACCGCCTTGATGTTAGCTACTACCAGAATGGCGGTGTTGCCATCAGACGGGGGAAGACCTGTGACGAAGTCCAGAGATATGTGAGATCAGGGACAGTGAGGGACAGGCAGTGGTTAAAGGAGACCAGCCGGAGCTTGCCGAGGTGTCTTGTTCTGCGCACAGACCATGCAGGCGGCAACGTACGAAGAGATATCCGGGACCATGGTCGGCCACCAAAAGCATTGCCGGACAAAGGCCAGGGTCCGACGGGAGCCCAGGTGGCAGGCAAGCATGGAGGAGTGCGCCCACTCCAGGACCGATGAATGGACAGCGTCAGGAACAAACATCCGGTTATCCCCTCCCGGTGTTCAGCTGGGAACGCTGTGCCTCATGGACCTGCTTCCCTATTCCCCAGCTGAGTGCCGCCGCCAGGCACGAGGTGGGAAGGATGGTCTCGGGGTCCGAGGGTGTAGCTATGGGGCCATAGCGGCGTGACAGCGCATCCAGCTTGATATTCTTGGATCCCGGTCGGTAGGAGAGGGAGGAGTTAAACCGGGCGAAAAGCAGGACCCACCTACCTTGCCTGGAATTGAGACGCTTGGCGGTGCGGAGATATTCCAGGTGCAGAGATATTCCCCCACTCCGACATCCAAAGCATCGGCCTCCACCACGAACTGACGAGACGGGTCAGGATTAACCAATATGGGAGCTGTGGTGAAGCGGTGCTTGAGGTCCCAGAATGCCCTGTCAGCAGCTGGGGACTACGTGAACGGAACCTTTGGAGAGGCGAGTGCAGACAGGGGGGAAGCCAGGGTGCTGTAGCTCCGGATAAAGCTGCGATAAAAGTTGGCAAATCCCAGGGAACATTTCAGCTGCACTCTGGCCGTAGGCTGGAGCCAATCAACCACCGCTCTCACCTTCCAGGGATCCATCTGTAAATTCCCTGCAGCGATGACGTAACTAGGTGGAGCGATGGAATTCACATTTCTCCGCTTTCACGAAAAGCTAGTTCTCCAGGAGGTGCTGGAGGACCTGTCGGACATGGAGCACGTGTTCTTGGGCTGAGTGGGAGAAAACGAGGATGTCTCTGAGGTAGATGAAGACGAACCGGTTCAACATGTCGCAGAGAACGTCATTGACCAGGGCCTGGAACACTGCTGGGGCTTTGGTAAGGCCAAATTGCATGACCTGATATTCGTAGTGACCACTGGCCATGTTGAAGGCAGTCTTCCACTCGTCCCCCTCCTGTATCCGCACCAGGTGGTAGGCGTTCTGCAGGTCCAACATGGAGAAAACGGTGGGCCCCTGGTGTGGCTCGAAGGCCAAGGCGATGAGTGGTAGCGGTTCTTCACCGTGAGGTCATTGAGGCCCCAGTAGTCGACGCACGGGCACAGGGTTTTGTCTTTCTTCTCCACAAAGAAGAACCTTGCGCCGGCGGGGGAGGCAGAAGGACGGATACACCCTGCAGCTAGGGAGTCCTCGATGTAGGTCTCCATTGCCTTGGTCTCCAGACCCGACAGAGAGTACAGTCGTCCCTTGGGCGGTGTGGTGTCTGGGAGAAGGTCAATCCTACAGTCATAGGGTCGGTGTGGAGGAAGTGAAGTGGCCCGGGCCTTACTGAAAACCTCAGAAGGTCCTGGTACAGCGCTGGAATGGCAGAGAGGTCCGGGGCAACTTCCAAGCCCACCGGAAGATGTCCCGGGGCAGGCTTCACTGACTTCAGGCAATGGGTGTGGTAAAACGGGCTCCGGCCCATGATGGCACCAACAGTCCAATCAATAATGGGATAGTGTCACTGGAGCCAAGAGAATCCCAAAACCACGGAACCTGAGGAAACTTATTGTGGGTGACCCGGCCTATAGAGTGCCCGTCCAGCGCTCTAACGTCCATGGGAATGGAGAGGGGCTGAGTGGGGATGCCCAGCTTGGACACCAGGGTAGCGTCCATAAAAATTCTTATTGGCCCAGAGTCAATGAGTACCCTGAGAGATTACGACTGGTTACACCACAGCAGGATGGCATGGAAAGCAGTGCGAGTAAGGGGAGAGGAAAAGTTATCCATATTACCCACCAGAGTACTCACCCCTACTGGTGAGCCTGGTCTTTTAGTGGACAGGAGGACACGAAATGACCAGTAGTCCCTCAATGTAGGCAATTCTTCATGTGAAGCCGGTGTAGACGTTCAGCTAGGGACAGCCTTGCTCTGCCTAGTTGCATCCGCTGACGAAGAGGTGATTCAGCAGACTTCGGAGACTCTCGGGGGAACTCGAGAGTCCTCTCAGCAACGGAGAGGTCGGGGACTTCCGGGATGCCTCGGAGGCGAGGTGGAATCCTTGGGTGGGTGAGTGGAATCAGATCCCCTCTCCTTCCTGCGTTCCCGTAGCCGTCCATCGATCCGGATGGTGAAGATCCGTCAGTAGTTCACGGGCTGCTAGTTTGTCCTTAACCTCCACCGATACTCCGTGCAGGAACGTATCGAACAGCGATTCCGGGTTCCAGGCACTCTCAGCTGCCAACATTTGGAAATCCACCGCATAGTCTGCAACACTGCGGGAGTCTTGCTGAATCTGGAGTAACTTCCAGGTAGTCTCTCTCCCGGAACATGGAGAATCGAAAACCTTCTTCACCTCCGCCACAAACTCCTCCAACATTCAGCATACGGCTGACTGTTGTTCCCACACGGCCGTAGCCCAGGCAAGAGCCCTCCAAGACATCAGCGTGATGAGATATGCTATCTTCAAGCGGTCCGAGGGGAAAGAGGAGGGCTGTAGCTCGATGATGAAAGAACACAGGTTCCCGAATCTCCAGCAAAGCGTTCCGGGGGAGGTAATCGGAGCTCTTGGGAATCCAGGGTGGCCGGTGAGGCACGCTGCTAACAACTGGGTTACTGAGGGGCTGGGAGGTTACCGTCGCGGTAGGCTGCCTGACAGACAACCCGCGGATTTGCTCCAGCAAACAATGCAAATAGTTTGGGTAGCCATTTGATTACCTGTGCAGGAGTCTTATGGCTTGGGGGTAAAAACTGTTGAGAAGCCTTTTGGTCCTAGACTTGGCGCTCCAGTACCGCTTGCCATGCGGTAGTAGAGAGAACAGTTTATGACTGGGTTGGCTGGGGTTGTGCCTTCCAATAGTGGCTCCTTGGGAGGAGACGGTGTTGCAAAGCTGGTCCGAGTCTGCTGGGTCCGTCAAGGCCAGTTCATACTGTCAAGGCTCAGGAAAAGACCCAGATGCAGATTGTTACTTCGAAACTAAAGTTTATTACAAAAACAGGGGGGCAGGCAAACGACAGGTCAAGGGCAGGCAGAGGTCAGTACTCCAGAGCAGAGTCCGAAAGGTACAAAACGGCAGGCAGGCTTAGGGTCAGGGCAGGCAGAGGTCAGTAATCCAGGGTGGTGTGACAAGGTACAGAACGACAGGCAGGCTCAGGGTCAGGGCAGGCAGAATGGTAAAAAAAAACAGGAAAGCTAGAAAACAGGAACTAGAGACAGAAAGGAGCATGGGAAAAAATGCTGGTAGGCTTGACGAAACACAACGAACTGGCAACAGACAAACAGAGAACACAGGTATAAATACACTGGGGATAATGAGGAAGATGGGCGACACCTGGAGGGAGGTGGAGACATGCACAAAGACAGGTGAACCAGATCAGGCTGTGACAATACTGGTACTACCAGGCTTGAAGTTAGTCTCAGAAAGTGTCCATCAAACAATAAGGTAAATGCCAGAATGTAAAATAAAGCATTACTGACAAATGAACATGTAGATATAATACATTCGGAAAGTATTCGGACCCCTTGACATTTTCCACATTTTGTTATATTACAGCCTTATTCTAAAATTGATTAAATAGTTTTTTTCCCCTCATCAATCTACACACAATACTCCATAATGACAAAGCAAAAACAGGTTTTTAGAAAGTTTTGCTAATTTATTAAAATAAAGAACTGAAATATCACATTTACATAAGTATTCAGAACCTTTACTCAGTACTTTGTTGAAGCATCTTTGGTAGCGATTACAGCATTGAGTCTTCTTGGGTATGACGCTACAATCTTGGCACACCTGCATTTGGGGAGTTTCTCCCATTCTTCTATGCAGATCCTCTCAAGCCCTGTCAGGTTGGATGGAGAGCGTTGCCGCACAGCTATTTTCAGGTCTCTCCAGAGATGTTCGATTGGGTTCAAGTCCAGGCTCTGGCTGGGCCACTCAAGGACATTCAGAGACTTGACCCGAAGCCACTCCTGCGTTGTCTTGGCTGTGTGCAAAGGGTTGTCATCCTGTTGGAGGGGTACCTTCGCCCCAGTCTGAGATCCTGAGCGCTCTGGAGCAAGTTTTCATCAAGGATCACTCTGTACGTTGTTCTGTCCATCTCTCCCTCGATCCTGACTAGTCTCTCAGTCCCTGCCACTGAAAAACATATCCACAGCATGATGCTGCCACCACCATAGGGATGGTGCCAGGTTTCCTCCAGAAATGACACTTGGCATTCAGGCCAAAGAGTTCAATTTTGGTTTCATCAGACCAGAGAATCTTGTTTCTCATGGTCTGAGAGTCCTTTATGTGCCTTTTAGCAAACTGCAAGCGGGCTGTCATGTGCCTGTTACTGAGGAGTGGCTTCCGTCTGGCCACTCTACCATAAAGGCCTGATTGGTTGTCCTTCTAGAAGGTTCTCCCATCTCCACAGAGGAACTCTGCCAGAGTGACCATCAGGTTCTTGGTTACCTCCTTGACCAAGGCCCTTCTCCCCCGATTGCTCAGTTTGGCTGAGTGGCAGCTCTAGGAAGTGTCTTGGTGGTTCCAAACATTTTCCATTTAAGAATGATGGCCTCTGTGTTGTTGGGGACCTTCAATGCTGCAGACAGTTTTTGGTACCCTTCCAGATCTGTGCCTCGACACAATCCTGTCTCGGAGCTCTAAATCAAATCAAAGATTATTTGTCACGTGCACCGAATACTACAGGTATAAACCTTAAAGTGAAATGCTTACTTGCAGGCTCTAACAATAGTGCAAAAAAGGTATTAGGTGAACAATAGGTAAGTAAAGAAATAAAACAACAGTAAAAAAGACAGGCTATATACAGTAGAGAGGCTATAAAAGTAGCAAGGCTACATACAGACACCGGTTAGTCAGGCTGATTGAGGTAGTATGTACATGTAGATATGGTTAAAGTGACTATGCATATATGATGAACAGAGAGTAGCAGTAGCGTAAAAGAGGGGTTGGTGGGTGGCGGGACACAATGCAGATAGCCCGGTTAGCCAATGTGCGGGAACACTGGTTGGTCGGCCCAATTGAGGTAGTCTACAGACAATTCCTTCGACCTCATGACTTGGTTTTTGCTCTGACATGCACTGTCAACTGTATGACCTTATATAGACAGGTGTGTGCCTTTCCAACTCATGCCCAATCAATTGAATTTACCACAGGTGGACTCCAATCAACTTTAGCAAAGGGTCTCATAGGAAAGGGTCTGAATACCGAATGTAAATAAGGTATCTGTTTTTAAGTTTTTATAAATTAGCAAACATTTCTAAAAACCTGTTTCCGCTTTATCATTAAGGTGTATTGTGTGTAGATTGATGTGATAAAAAAAAATATATATATATATTTTAGAATAAGGCTGTAACGTAACAAAAGTGGAAAAAGTAAAGGAGTCTGAATACTTTCCGAATGCACTGTATAGCCTTGGCCTAGTAATCACAGATGGGCCTCCCCACCCTAAGAATGAAATTCTGTGAACACTAGGTAAAGAAAAGACGATTCAAACAATAACCCAGCAGACTTGATTCGACCAATCATATAAAACGCCTTCAGAAGGGAGAGGAGTTTGATTACGTAGATAGCATCAGCAATTTGTCGGTGTAGGCAGAACAACAATCAGACGAGAGAGAGAGAGAGAGGTTCATCTGATTAGAATAAGAACTCAACTTCAATCAGTGAACCCATTGAGTGACCACTGCTCACCAAGATCAAGTAGAGCTGGAAACAGATCAAAGAGAATCTTCCTTTTGAGACTAGTTCTAAATAGATCTACCTTATATAGTACAAGGTATGTGTTTTGTGCCCTGTTTGTGACGGGAGATAAAGGAAGCTGTATGAGGAGTGACTTCCAGGTCTCTCACACTCACACACACACACACACACACACACACACACACACACACACACACACACACACACACACACACACACACACACACACACACCCCCGGCGGTCTGATGAAGTTACCATGACACTGTACAGAGGGAGAGAGGTGTTTTCACACTGCTGTAAGCACTCCGGGGAACACATGCACATCAACTAAAATGCTTGCTTGGACAAGGTATCACCAGTGACTCATTGATTGTACCAACTCACTGGGCAAGTGCTATCATATCCATGCCAAATCAACAGAAACACATAAGGTGTTAGGTAGAGAACAGTCCCAGGTCAGTGAGAACAGAGTGAATTATATGATATTCGACATTACATTTAGCCTACACCTGTTCTATTCAACTCTATGGTCTCTACATCCTAATGAATCTTCTTTGTGAGCAATAGGCAATGATCTACAAAATAGAAAAGAGAAAAAGTGTTAAGAAGTTATGAGGTGCCTTGACCAGAGCCATTTCCGCTGCATTGTATCTCAATAATCTATTCACTTTCTTCTATTCTCTAATCTGAACACTTTAAAGCAGCTTTTATCTTATAAAATACTATTAATGTGTAATGTGCTCCGTGTGATGGAGCATCAAAGGCAAAGGAAACAGACAGTCTGTCTAACAGCCACACAACAGTCTATAAGCCCGTGTGGCTCAGTTGGTAGAGCATGGTGTTTGCAACACCAGGGTTGTGGGTTCGATTCCCATGGGGGACCAGTACGGAGAAAAAATTTATGAAATGTATGCATTCACTACTGTAAGTCACTCTGGATAAGAGTGTCTGCTAAATGACTAAAATGTAATGTAAATGTATAGGCTCCCCACATTTGAGTGTTTATAGAATTGTAACAGAAGTGGTCAGAATAACATTTGTAGCCCTCAGACCTAACCACTAAGCATTAGCTCAATGGGATAAGGCACTCTTGAATTTCTCAGACAACCCAGGTTTGATAGCAGGTTAGTTGCAAATTCTGGTTCACATTACAGGGAGCATGGTATAAAAACCTCACAACTAATTTACCCTATCCATCCTGCAAAACTAGGCAGCTTTGACTCGGGTATTCCATGCATCAGTCTTGACACATCACACACAGAGAGAGAGTGATAGAGACACACACCTGTGTGTGGTCTCCCTCCACATTGGTGCTTCAGTCTCTAAACTTTAATGCTCACTTAATCCCCTTTATCTATAGCAGTGTATCTCAAGTCAATGCTATAACATGACTTCCGACTTTTAGTAGCCTATAACCAACCTCTGCCCATTTAATCTGTCCACGAGAGACTACTGCCCACTATGCCACCCCTAGACGCTGCTCATATGATCGATCTCTTGAATTAATAATAGGCCAACAGTGTTCCTATAAATTTCAGTGATGTTCACAACATGTCATGTACCTGGTCTGTTTCAACCACAGCCACAAGGTAGCCTAAACGTGACAATAAAACGACATCGAGGAAGTGTCAGGCCGAACAGAACATATTGACACAGGGTAGGCTACAAGAACATTCAGGACGTCAGAAGCGGCGTCACCTACACATAAACATCATGGGAATGCAGCCATTAAGCAGAATATCGCTATTAATTTTACTTGGCCAACCTGTCAGCTATGCACCACACATGAAACACCCATGTCGCCTTACCTTTCTGTATTACATCCAGACGCCGATTCAACGAGCAAAATTGCCGACAGAATTTATACGGAGGACACCTATTTTACCCTGTAGTGTTGTCACTGATGGCTATTGCCACTTTGCTTCGCAACAAAGCCAGTTTGCGACAAGAGGGAATCCCTTTGAGTGACAGTTTCTTTGACGAATTAGGTACGGCATGGTGTGTTACCTTCCTCTCTTTAGCCAATGGAAACTGTGCATAAACGCGTTTGATGGACTTGGCTGGAGTCCACGGGCATAAACAAGAACATTCGTTCAGCACCACTTGAGCTAGTCCTGTCTAATTATTTCTGCTTGGGGGTTCAATTGTCAGTTCAAACAGGAGGGGGAGAGGGGAAATCCCTTTCTAAAGCAATTTCATCAGATAATGTATTATTTGTGTACATTTTTGCTTTAGGACATTTATGTCATATTTTTATTAAACTTATTATTTCAGCGGGAAAGTTGAAAGCTTCCAAAGTTTTGAATATAAAAAGGCCATTCAAGATGGTCGAAAGGCTTTAACAGCATCAACAGCCATTATTGATACATCTCTATCTTTTTTTGTTGTTGTATTGTACTAAACTGAAACATGTTCTTGTATTTGTTTTGTAAGTGTTTAATTTGAATAAACCCGGTTTGATATGTAGAAAGAAGAGGAAGGGAAGCGCTACTAAGGTACACAATAGTACATTTTGGTAGACAGGTGGTCTTTGGTAAAAGGGGTAAATTGGCCATCAAAAAGAAAGGACGACCAAGGCACTCTTAATATTATTAATAAAATGCTTTTATTTGTATGTCATGTTCAATAGAAACAACGTTTTTTAAAAATCGACGCGTTTCGGCTGCATGACCTTCGTCAGGGAGTACAAAGAAATAATACAATGTCCTCTTTTGAACAGCTTTTGAACAACTGGAAAAGCTGTTCAAAAGAGGACATTGTATTATTTCTTTGTACTCCCTGACGAAGGCCATGCAGCCGAAACGCGTCGGGTTTTTAAAACGTTGTTTCTATTGAGCGTGCCATACAAATAAAAGCGTTTCATTAATTTTATGAAGAGTGCCTTGGTCCTCCTTTCTTCCTGTTTGATATGTATCAAGTCTGGTAAGACTTTTTCCATTCTATTGCTTATAAGCTTTGTTATTATTTTATTGTCACAATTTATTAAACTTGTTGGTCTACAATCAGCAAGGGGACTCTCCAGATTTTCCTGGTTTTAATATAATTGAAATAACAGTTTGCTACATGGAACTAGGAAGTACTGATTTTGATTTGAGTGACATGTGTGTTGTCATTTGTGCAAATAGGGGTGGCTACTTTGTCACCAAAATGTTGAATAGAATTCTATGGGAAAGCCATCCATTCCTGGTGCTTTTCTCCATGTGAACATTTTAACAGTATATATTATTTCTTATGTCGTGTCTGTTAATGAACAAAATAATCACCTACAGATTTCATTCATTTGGACTTAACATAATTCAACAACAAAAATATTCCATTCTATTGTTTTGAAAATATATATATTTTTTGTCTTACGTTTCTTAGGACCTGCCTAAACAAATGAGTAATGGATTTCTTTTTGAGGGTGTCTATTCAATAAAGTATTAAAAGAGACGCCCACCCACATCTGCACACCACTACTACCACTCTTCACTGCACAGGAGGTATACAAGGCCATATGAAGGGAAGAATGTGGTAAAAATGGGCCAAATACATTTTCAAGCAAAATACCGTAAATCCTACGTGAAAGCAGTATTGTAGTGTATTTGAGGTTTAAAAGGCTTCGGAAGTTTGTAATTTCGACTTATAGTAGACATTTCAGACTGTATTTTCCCTTGTGAAAAATCTATCAACCCCTTAAAAAATGTCCATTAATTATAACCCACTTAATAATTCACATTTCCTGTTGCAGCAGGATTATCTTCCAGCTATAGTAAAGTGGCTCAAATTAAGATCCTACATCTGTACCTACTGTAAAATATTGTGGTGGATCTTTGATGCTATGGGGCTATTTTGCTTTCACTGGTCCTGGGGCCAAAAAACCTGGTTGGCGCTGCCAAGAGGCTGAAACTTGGCTGCAAGTGTATCTTCCAGCACGACGATAACCTTCAGAACCTTTACTCAGTACTTTGTTGAAGCATCTTTGGTAGCGATTACAGCATTGAGTCTTCTTGGGTATGACGCTACAATCTTGGCACATAACCAAGCACACGTCAAAATTCACAAAAAATATGTTAATAGGCCACAAAATCAACATTTTGCAATGGCCATCTGTCTCCGGACTCAGTCCTGTGTAACCGGTGTAAAATGGCTAGCTAGTCAGCGGTGCGCTCTAGTAACGTTTCAATCGGTGACATCACTTACTCTGAGACTTTGAAGTAGTTGTTTCCCCATGGCTCTGCAAAGGCTGTGGCTATTGTGGAGCGATGGCTAACGATGCTTCGAGGGTGATTGTTGCTGGTGTGTGCTACAGGATTCCAGGTTCAAGCCCTGGTTGGGATGAGTAGAGGGACAGGAGCAGTACTGTTACATAGTTCAGCATTTTTACAATTTATTTGATAGTCTTGTTTGTTTATCAAGGGTGACAATAATTTTGGACCTGACTAGCTTTTCACAAAACAAATGTGCAGGTTTCCTTAAATGTGACAAAAAGTCTGCAGCCTTTATCACTGTAAATAGTGGACTGGATAAACATCTTCATCTGTTGCATACAGTGGCTTACAGACCTTCTTGTTAATGTAATTTCAATGCTCCTGCAGTCACAGAGCAGCCCAGGAAACCCTCATTGGGCTCCCGTCTGTATGCTGCCCTCTCAAGGGCCTTCTGCTGTGGTGACAAGAGCGCCAAAGCAGTAAATGACAGCAATAGTGGTTGACAGTCAGAACCAATGTGGTTTACGTCAACCTTTTATTTACAAGTATATATAAAACATTTTTAAATTGCATTTATACCCAGCAGGTTTTTGTTCATTCTTGATGACTAGTAAACTAAACTTCCAATTCTCCGTCTGACACATTTGAAAGTGGCACATTTGAAAGCATTATAAGAAATGTAATTGCAAAGTGTGGACATGTTTTGAGAATTCAATATGTATTGATTACGTCACTCCCTCTTAATTGATCTGTACAAAGAAAACAATGCAATTATGAACATTTGTAAAATAAAAAACGTGTTAGCTTTTAATACTTTCTCACTTCTGTTTCTTAATAACATAACTCATAACAGTGTCGTACATAAACCCCAATGTCTTGTGGGAACAGGGCTGCGCTGCAGTCAGAACAGGAAAGAGGTTGACGAGCAGGGGAATTAGTGGGCAGAAACCAGAAAACATACGTACACTAACAGCCATTATCTTTTTATTAAAATATTAAAGCATTATTATTATTTTTTCATCAGTTAGGGCATGGGCACCATCAAAAACATGCTCTTTAGTCAAGTGCGGAATGATCTTTCAACAGATCTGTGCTTCAGATGGATTCCAACTGGGCAACAGCAGTGAGGCACATCATTAATGTCTGCAGCTGTATGACAGTGAAACAGACTGTGCATTCCAATCAATAACTGGCGTCTGCTAGTGAAAACATTTAACGGAGTAGGGATCTTCATGGATTGCATATTGTCTTGGCAAATTAATTTTGATCATTTCAAATGTACATGCTAAAATGTAAAAAAAATGTACAAAAAAGAAAGAAAGCAAAAAAGAAAGAAAGCTTTTGATTGGTCTGTGACAAAACCTTGAACAGGGTCAGTGTAAGTGCATTCAGCAGGTATATCTCTGCCACAGACACACAGAGAGAAGACAGAGCCATGCTGACAGCAGGTTCTAAATAAATATAATCAAAAAATGTGAGCAACTTCAAATACTTGTCTCTGTCCGTTACCCTATTAGTCATACAGGGTGAGGAGGTGGAGCTTTTCCAGTTTGACCATAACCAACAGGCACATCTCAAATAAAACCTTTTCCTCATACAGTGCACTACTTCTGGTCAAAGCCAAGGTACTGTATTTACGGGGAACAGGGTACGATTTTAGATGGAGTTCCGCTCCTCCTTCATACATCCACAGTCTGTTGTGATTCCTCCTCCACCTGGATCTCAGAGTTCACCTGTCCCGCCGCTGACACCTGCACCACCCGGATCTCCACTCCTGCCTCCTTCAGTCTCTGCACGTCCTCCTCACACATCTCCGTCACCTCTTCCACCACCATGTCCGTTTCCTCCATGACTACCACGTCTACGGGCTCCACGGTAACATGCTCCACCCTCATCCCGTCCTCCAGTAAGAGGGTCTCTCTCTCGCCTCCCTCCTCGTCCTCCTCCCCGGCCACTTCCTCTTGCGTTGCCATGGCACCGATGTCCAGTTCCTGGGTCATCAGCGTGTCGTCTGTGACACTGTGCAGTTCGCGGAGGTGTCGGCGCAGGTCGTGGGGCTGGGTGAACCAGATGTCACACACGGTGCAGTGGTTGGGCTTCTCTCCTGTGTGGGTCGTCAGGTGGTCTTTAAAAAGCTCCCAGCTGTTGAACACACTGCTGCACACCTAGAGAGAGAGATCATTTTAAAACCTCAGCAAGTGCACTAGTCAAGGGTGTGATCGGCACAACATCAGTACATTTTGACTCCTGATTAAAATCAGGGAAAAAAGGGACTGTTCTCCGTACCTGACATTCGTAGACTTTTTTGCGTCCCTTCTTGGCCCCGGCGCCGTTTTGACAGGCAGCCATGTGACATTTCAATGTGCTGTTCCTGGCAAAGCGCTCATGGCAGTCTGGACACTCAAACGGCTTCTCACCTACACACAGGGACCAAAAAAACGAATTACATCCAATGCATAACTCAGGAGATCCTATTGAGGTGGTTGCATTCACATGAACAGGTCACATGGTCATCAATGCACATGATCATAGTCATAGAGGAGAGAAAAAAAAAGGTGTCATTGAAGTGAAGTCTTGTTCATAAGTGCAATGAAATGCTGTGGATGCCGTTTTAGCCTGCCCAGGAACTACAAATGAACACTAGCTATAGTTAACTCGGGCACTTTGACACAGATGAACTTGAACCCCTAAATCACGTGTCAAACTTGGAGGGCCGAGTGTCTGCGGGTTTTTACTCCACCCTTGTACGTGACTGATGAATCAAGGTCGCTAACTAGTAAGGATCTCCCCTCACCTGGTTGTCTAGGTCTTAATTGAAAGGAAAAAACAAAAATCCGCAGACACTTGGCCCTCCATGGAATGAGTTTGACACCCCTACCCTAAATGAATCCCTCTGGGTATTATCATTCTCACCGGTGTGTTTACGTAAGTGCTCCTTGAAGTGTCCAAAGTGGTCAAACTGCTTGTCACAGTAATCACACACGTGTATCTTCTTCTTCTGGGACTGGCTGCGCGACAGCTCCTCTGCCTCGTAATGTAACGTGTTCAGGTGCTGTTTCAGCGCCGCCTCCCGCATGTACGCCTTACCGCAGTGGCAACACACATGCGGCTTGTCCAGGGCGGCCACATGCGCACGCATGTGCTGTTTGAGGTGGTAGTAGAGGCGGAAGCTGCGGTCACATTTGTTGCAGCGGAACATCTTGTCCAGCTGAGAGATCTGGACCTCGACCACCTCCAGGCCATCAAGAGTCTTGGGAGCTGTCACTGTCTCCTCCTGAGACACCACCTCCTGGATCACACGCACACGCACACACACACACACGCACACGATGACTTGTTTTAATAAGAAAGATTGGAAATGTCACCAAAAGAATAGTCTCCTTATAATATTAAAATGAATGCTTTGAATCAAGGTTGGTCACTGTCCAAGTGTGTGTTTTTTTTACATGCGGATTAGAAGAGACTGAGTGCTTTGTTCACCTCCTCCAGTCCTTCCTTCTTCAGCACGTGCAGCATTGACCCCCTCTGCTGGTACTTGCTGGTGATGTCAGCGAGCAGTGCCAGGGCCGAGTCGTCCGAGGCAGCCTGGGCGTTCCGAGCAGCATCCACCACCTCCTCCATACCAGTCTCCTCCACCTCGATGGCCCCCTCCCCGATCTCCACCTCAATCTCCACCTGCAAGGACAGACTGGGGTCAGCACAGCAACACATATTGGGAGGAAAGGACCGAGGATTAGGATGATGATGAGGATTTGGGACACTTTTTAGAACTTTTGCAGGTCATAATTCTATGTCATAATAACTCAACCATAATGTGTCACTGTAGACCTCTAACCTGCTCCCCCACCACTGACGGAAGAGTCTCCGTGATCACGCTAAAAGTCTCAGCTGGCTTCCTATTTTTGGTCTTGCTCTTCCCCGCCGCCAGGGCCTGGGACAGACTGAAGGGAGTGCTATGGAGAGAGAGGGTTTTATTCCATCAAAGTGCTCTACGTTCAAATACACAGGGATAAAATATCAGTTAACAAAAAAAAGATGACAACCAATCAAGACAACACCAAAAAGGGAATATCCTATATTGGTAGTAAGGGACTATAAGTAGTACGGGGCTATATTAGTAGTAAGGGGGTCCAGATGTTCTAATGGCAGGCTAACCTGTTGTTGAGGGCCTTGATGGCCTCCTGCATCTGGAGGTACTCTGCTGCCTTCCACACGTCATTGATCTCCTCTGGCCCATTGACGGCAAGTGTAGCCGTGTACGTAAACTCCATCAGATGGCGGAAGGCTGAGTTACTCACTCCTGGAGAACAAACACAGAGCATTGATGGGTGTACCGGGTTAGCATGTGATAAGTCTTGTTTTTTGCTTTTCTCTGGGGCTATAGAGCTCTTTCTGCTATTGTTTATTTTCTTGATATGACAGTAAGACAGAGGATGTGTCATTGGTTCAGCAGTACCAGGGTTTCTGCGCCGGACAACATGACCAGGAAGATTTTCATTTACTGGCCAATAGAACATGACATAGCGGTGGGTCCAATAGGGAAGTAAATAGAAATACACATGCCAAAATTATATAATTACTCCTGTCTATATAGAAATAAATAAAATACTTAACCAGAAATCATGACTTAGCCAAAGAGGAATCGAGGATCATTATACTTTTTTTATAGCTGTGGATTGTTTCAAATCACAAGCTTGTTGGTTTCAAATCACAAGCTCGTAGGTCTATGCCTATTTGGGAAGCCGGCAATTTGGGCAGCGCGCGTGGCAATAGGCCTAGCTGATTATTGAGTAGCGGCTGTCAGTGGAAAGCATCTAAAATATGTTTGAAGATAATGCATCTTGAGTATAATTTTAAAATGTTGAGTGAAGAAGAAGAGGGGTGTGTGGCAAAGATACTGTATAGGCGAGACTCTCTCCAGAACGGCTTAGCTGTCTCCCATCGATTCTTGCGCATTCATTGTTTCATTGTGTGAATTGTTTTCCCTTAGATCATTTTTTGGATCAATTCCCCATTACATATGTCACCAGTAGTAAATGTACCTTTAATCCCCGCTATTTGGTTACATTAATTTCTGTTAATGCATGTATTAATTAGTCATTTATCGTTCTCATGCTCGGAGTAAAAACGTTGTTTGCAGAGTTCACAAACTGCTACACTTGTGAGAAACAAGTTTTGGTTTATTTCATAACCATCATTTACGAGATTTGTCAATTTTTTCATAGTTGTTTGGAGTGCTCCATGAGAACAATGAAATATAGGAAAATATTTTTTGTTTTTTTTAAACATCCATTGCGAATGATAATATATTAAAACTATAGTCCCTCACAGTAAGCTATCTGAACAATCTTTACAACAATCTCCCCCTCGATAACCACCAATCCTCAGTGTGAAAGAGCAATGGAAGTTATAGGCCTACTGCGGCATTGGCCTATAGGCTATGAGTTCCATGCACTAATTTCTTTAGCCGCCAACGGACCAAGGTGTATCAATGTGTCCATATGGCAGATGCTGGTGACTAGTCACATTAGTTTATTTTTTATATAACTCATTCTAATTCAGATTTTTATGATAATGCGCATATGAAAATCATAACTGGCACACAGAACAGTAGAAATGGTAGGATAAATTGTAAGCATCCCCAAACTTGACACTCACACACCGGCTATGAAGTCTTTATAAAATAATTGCCTCCACATTTTCATGGTCGGATTTTGCCGATAGGCTACTTTGAAACAATGCAAGACATGCCTCATAATAGGAAATAAAACATTCACGTTTCAAACAATTAAGTATGTTTTCAAAATGTATACTGCCTCCAGTTCACATTGTAAAGTGGTGGGTGACTCGCTGATAGCCTGCACTTGAATTGTGAATGGGAGGCGCGCTTTAATTACCAGCTGAGAAATAAAAATAGTAGCTCTTTTTAATCCTGCACCAAAACTGTTTTTTAACACACAATTGCATTTTGAATTGTTGTGCAATGAATGGCTTATAAAAGCACGTTTACTCCAGCAGCAACCAGCTGAGGAGCTGCAGGAGAAATAGTGCTCAAAATAGGCTCTATATGCTGTCCGCGTGTGATAGTTGTTTTGGATAAGATGCATGATGACTAATGAAAATACACACAGGCCAATTTAATTCCACTAAATTATGTACATGAACCTATAAGCATGGTGGTCAAATGTATTTCCAATCGACTGATACTTCCATAAATGAATAAAAAGCATTATTTTGCACAACTTTTTGGCCGGCAACAGTTTATTTTATTTTATAAAAAAGAAATATAAAAAAAACGCTTTTGGCGGCTAACGGAAACCCTGAGCAATACACACCTTCAATCTCCACTAGTGGCTCCTGTGTGAAGTCCTGGAAGAACTTGTGGAAGAACTGACTGCATGCTGCCAACACTGCCTTATGAGCCCTGAACTGGTGCCCTACGGACCAGAGTAAGTTGAGCCCATAAATGGTACAGCACAGAACATAATTAAATTGAATACTTCATACAAAGTGGACACTTGTCTTGAACACAATGATAGTGAAACAGAAATGGTTTAATCTGAAGAAAATATACAGCCTTAAACTGCACCTCCACTTTCTGCAAAACAACAAGCATCATTGAGGATGAGCTTACCATCCACAATGAGAGTGATGTCTGTGAACTGGTCCAACTGTCTCTGTTCATTCAGTTTATCCAGCATGACTTTATAGAGGGCTGGGAACTCACTGCCACAATCCAACTCGCCCTCGTCTGCCATGGCTCAGCCCCTCACCTAGGCACAAGGAAGAAATCCACGCAAAGATGGCACACTGTACAGATGATCACATCACCAGTAATGGTCTGTGTCCGTACAGTTACATGTGGGAAAACAAGTTTGTTAAATATGACCAACATGCTCACAGCATGATGGACAGTACTGTGATTTCAACATTTTGATTTCAATAAAAACATATTCATTGGGCATTTTGTTGCCTAATGAATATATGTTCATCATTATCTGCCAATGTGGGTTTATGTGAGGGAAAATAACGCTATGACGGACTGATTTCTCAACATTGCATTATCAATGCCATCTGGGATCCTTGGGACATCCATACCTTAAAGTATACTGCAATGTCGATCGCGCCCACTGTCTTCCATTGCCATTGGCCAACTTAATGCGATTATCGTTGCTGTCAAACGCTTGATTGGCTGAATTTGACCTCTTTCCTTTACATTGGTACTATTCTCTTGGATAATACATGAGATTGACGCGTTTTTTTTTATGATAGCACGGACCATCATGAAGTATCGGGAATCCTTGGGACGTGGTTAGGTAGCTAAGTGGTTAAAGGCGAGGCAGATCTACAAATCACCTCGGTTCATAAATAACTACTCAATATTACTTGTAGGTTAGTCCGTCAGTCAATTTACCCATGATACATCACGGTTTTGATACTCTCGAACACTGCTAATGTAGGTCGCTAGCTAAATAGCTTAGTTACAGCGGAAGGCCTCTAGCTCTACTCTGGCTATAATTCAGGCCGCAAAATCAAACTAACGATCAACATTTAATCATAATGTGTATCTAATCATACCAACGCTTTATGATACAGAATCCCGTTAACGTTAGCTAGGTAATCATTTCAAATAGGCCCGTGAACGCTCGCCATGTCGAGTTTGACCATCGCCATTACGTCATCAAATCGCGCATTAAAATACACTTTTTCCAGAGACATTTCCCAATTTAGACCTCATTTGGCCGAAATATTTCAACTCATGCATCACAAAACATACCTCAAGTTAGGTTCCGCAGCTTTAATTGGTTGTTTTTGCGTATATATCTCTCCCAACTCCAGCAGCGTTGCTCTACTTTCGTTTGTCTAAAAAGGGCGGTCACTCAATCGGGCCTCAGATTCCCGCAAGCCACTGCAAACACCAGAGGACGCCGAGGAGTGTTGCTAGGCAACATATGGCCTTCCCCTTTCGATTCTCTGCATTTTGGTCGTCAATAGTTAACACCAAAGATTGCCTATTATATTGACAAGATAATCTACAAACCGCGCTAATAATGAAAAATACGTCCTCAAAGATGGAAGGCAGGCAGGAGGAAGCAATTTGAAGTGGGACCTATCTAGCCAATGAGAGGGCAGATACACATGTGAAAAACAGTTAACTGAGATATAGATTTTTATTTAACTAGGCAAGTCAGTTAAGAACAAATTCTTATTTACAATGACGGCCTACCAAAAGGCCTCCTGTGGGGACGGGGCCTGGGATATAAAATAAAAATACAATGTAAATATAGGACAATACACACATCACAACAAGAGATACAATACAACACAACACTACATAAAGAGAGACCTAAGACAACAACATAGCAAGGCAACAACATAGCAAGGCAACAACACATGACAACACAGCATGGTAGCAACACAACATGACAACAACATGGTACAAACATTGTGCACAGTCAACAGCACAAAGGGCAAGAAGGTAGAGACAACAATACATCACACAAAGCAGCCACAACTGTCAGTAAGAGTGTCCATGTTTGAGTCTTTGAAGGACGAGATTGAGATGAAACTGTCCAGTTTGAGTGTTTGTTGCAGCTCGTTCCAGTCGCTAGCTGCAGCGAACTGAAAAGAGGAGCGACCCAGGGATGTGTGTGCTTTGGGGACCTTAAACAGAATGTGACTGGCAGAATGGGTGTTGTATGTGGAGGATGAGGGCTGCAGTAGATATCTCAGATAGGGGGGAGTGAGGCCTAAGAGGGTTTTATAAATAAGCATCAACCAGTGGGTCTTGCGACAGGTATACAGAGATGACCTGTTTACAGAGGAGTATAAAGTGCAGTGATGTGTCCTATAAGGAGCATTGGTGGCAAATCTGATGGCCGAATAGTAAACAACATCTAGCCGCTCGAGAGCAGCCTTACCTGCCGATCTATAATTTATGTCTCCGTAATCTAGCATGGGTTGGATGGTCATCTGAATCAGGGTTAGTTTGGCAGCTGGGGTGAAAGAGAAGCGATTACGATAGAGGAAACCAAGTCTAGATTTAACTTTAGCCTGCAGCTTTGATATGTGCTGAGAGAAGAACAGTGCACCGTCTAGCCATACTCCCAAGTACTTGTATGAGGTGACTACCTCAAGCTCTAAACCCTCAGAGGTAGTAATAACACCTGTGGGAAGTGGTGCATTCTTCTCACCAACCCACATTACCTTTGTTTTGGAGGTGTTCAGAAAAAGGTTAAGGGTAGAGAAAGCTTGTTGGACACTAAGAAAACTTTGTTGTAGAGCATTTAACACAAACTCCGGGGAAGGGCCAGCTGCGTATAAGACTGTAATCATCTGCATATAAATGGATGAGAGAGCTTCCTACTGCCTGAGCTATGTTGTTGATGTATTCTGAGAAGAGCGTGGGGCCTAGGATCGAGCCTTGGGGTACTCCCTTGGTGACAGGCATTGGCTTAGACAGCAGATTTTCTGACTTTATAGACTGCACTCTTTGAGAGAGGTAGTTAGCAAACCAGGCCAAAGACCCCTCAGAGACACCAATACTCCTTAGCCGGCCCACAAGAATGGAATGGTCTACTGTATCAAAAGCTTTGGCCAAGTCAATAAAAATAGCAGCACAATATTGCTTAGAATCAAGGGCAATGGTGACATTGAGGACCTTTAAGGTTGCAGTGACACATCCATAACCTGAGCGGAAACCAGATTTCATACCCGAGAGAATAATATAGACATCAAGAAAGCCAATCAGTTGATTATTGACAAGTTTTTCCAACACTTTTGATAAACAGGGCAAAATAGAAATAGGCCTATAACAGTTAGGATCAGCTTGATCTCCCCCTTTAAATAAAGGATGAACTGTGGCTACCTTCCAAGCAATGGGAACCTCCCCAGAAAGAGAGACAGGCTTGGTGATGATCGGGGCAGCAACCTTGAAGAAGAAAGGGTCTAAACCATCTGACCCAGATGTTTTTTTGGGGTCACGTTTAAGGAGCTCCTTTAGCACCTCAGACTCAGTGACTGCCTGCAGGGAGAAACTTTGTAGTGGGACAGGGGAAAAAGAGGGAGAAGTATTGGGGATAGTCGCATAAGAAGGGATGGGAGATGAGGAAATGTTGGACAGGCAACGAGGTATGGCTGAGTCAAATAGGAATCCTGACTTAATGAAGTGGTAATTAAAGAGCTCAGCCATGTGCTTGTTGTCAGTAACAACCACATCATCAGCATTAAGGGACATGGGCAGCTGTGTCTTTGACCATTTTCCAGAACTTCTTGGGGTTAGACCCACAGAGAGAGAACTGCTCCTTAAAGCAACTAACTTTGGCTTTCCGGATAGCCTGAGTGCCTGAGAGTATACGTGTGCTGAGCCTTTCGCCAAATGCAATTCTTGAGGTGGAGTAACTCTGCCAGATCACAGTCGTACCAGGGGCTGAACCTGTTTTTAATTCTAATTTTCTTTATGGGGGCGTGTTTGTTAACAATACCACTGAAAATATCAAAAAAGAAGGTCCAAGTGTCTTCGACAGAGGGGATCAAGCTGATTCTATACCATTTTACAGAGGCCAGGTCAAGAAGGAAGGCTTGCTCATTTAAGTTTTTTAGCAAGCGTCTATGACAAATCAGGACAGGTCATTTCACTGAGCAGCCATTACGAACACAGACTGTAAAACAGTGATCACTAAGGTCATTACAGAAAACACCAGACTGATACCTATCAGGATTAATTGTGAGGATAACATCGAGGAGAGTAGCATTTTCTGGGTGTTTGGAGTCATATCTTGTGGGATTGGTGATAATCTGAGAAAGATTTAGGGAGTCCCATTGCTTTAGGACTTGGTCAGGTGGTTTAAGCATGTCCCCGTTTAGGTCACCTAGCTGGACAAATTCAGACTTAGTTTAAGGGGCCAGGAGAGAACTTAGGGCAGGTAGGGTACGAGCCGGTGCTGATGGAGGACGATAGCACCCAGCAACAGTCAACAAAGAGCTATTTGAAAGTTTAATGCTTAAAACCAGCAAATCAAATTGTTTGGGGACAGACTTGGTGGAGACAACCGAGCACTAAAGGTGGTCCTTGGTTAAGATTGCCACTCCCTCACCTTCGGAAGATCCGTCTTGCCGAAAAAGGTTATAACCAGAAAGGTTAACATCAGTATTCAAAACACTCTTTCTTAACCACGTCTCAGTAATGACCAACACATCTGGATTGGAGCTGTGAACCCACACTTTCAATTGATCCATTTTAGGTAATAAGCTTCTAGTGTTAACGTGCTGAAAACCCATGCTTTTACGAGAGCAGAAATCAGTGAAGCAGATATCAGAGCACAAGTCAGAATTAGGGCTAGCAACTGTAGATGGGCCAGGGTGTACATGCACATTTCCAGATATCATTAACAGTAATACAATCAAGGCACGGCTTAGTACAGGGAGAGCTCTGCAGTGCTGATTTATGACCTCTGAATGTGCATCAGATGGCAACAAGATCATATTGTACAGAAATTTCATCAGGTAACATGTATAAAAAGCCAGCAAGAGGTGGTTAGAATAGGATGGGAGGCCAAAAGTCTGTAACCAATAGAGAATCAGAGTCCCGATGCCAGTGAATATGGTATTTGAACAGCAGGAGGGGGCTTTAGAGGATGCTTCAAAGACTCCTGACACTTGTTGGGCCCAAAGGCATTTTACTTAACACCTTAGTGCTAATTGAATTTGTATCTGGTTCAGTTCCAGGTTGGAATGGTGTCCTCAGGTCTCTGCTGTTTGTTGGCTAGAGCACCCTCCGGAAAGCTTGGAAAAATAAAACCTTGGAAGCAGTAATCTCTCTGGTTAATTTTGGTCAAAATTAGGTTATAGGTTTGGAGTTTTGATCTGGAGCGAAGGCCATGCTTTGGAGGGTTGCATCCTGCATATGTACCTGCCGAAAAATGCAAGTTTATCTAACTCAGCCATATTGGCACTTCCCAGTAGGCACAATCAGTTTTCCATAGGAATTAATTAAATTCTACAGTATTTAATTTAACTGTTTCAAGGACAAAATTACATGTATTTAAGTATTTTGTTGTTGTAGTGGGGATAGTAACATTAGTAATCTCCAAAAATTATACTTCATATATTACAAAATATTTTTTACACCGGTGTGGGAGTGCCAAGATGGAATATGTAAATAATTTAATTTGACTTTGTGACTGTGTTAACTAGTAACAACCCTGAATTCTAGCAGTAGCTCACCAGCTTGGTTACCTTTGGTTGGTTCAGCCATTCCTATGGGGGAAATAAATGGGGAAAGAATGAGGTTTTGGGATAAATGCTGAAAATAAGGTTTGAGATGAACACAGGCTTAGGGGATCTTGTACATTTTGTTATATGAGATAATATCATTCAGTTAACATGTCCTTTATGAATTATAAAGCCTTTGTGCTTTATGCGCATGTTTTTATTTACGTAAATGCTTAAAAATTCACAAAAAGTGGCGTTAGCTAATGTTTTTTTATTTTTTATTTAACCTTTATTTTATACTGAGACAATACTGTACTGTATACTGTATTGCAGAAAATACAGACATCAAAATATAAATACAAAATACAAGCAGAAACAAAGAAAAACACAGTCATAAAAAACAAACACATTCATCAGTAATGAGGTCCTCAATCAGCTTTCTGAATTGCCCTAGAGGCACCAGAACATAAAATTTAAGAACATTTTGAAGATTGTTCCACAAAAAAGGTGCAAGAAAACTAAAGGTGGATTTGCCTAACTCAGTAGAGACCCAAGGAATTTCCAGAGTTAGCCATCCCTGATGCCGGGTGTGGTAACTCATATGTCTAAAGTTTAGTAATGATGTTAGGTATAGTGGGACTTTTTGTAAAAGGGTTTTTATAAATGAAAACATAACAATATATTATCCTACGTGACATCAGAAAGTGGCAACAAACTTTCTGGTAGAGAATGCAGTAAATTAGTACAAAAATTGTTGCCCGTAATAAAGTGCAGTGCGCTATGATTAACTGCATCTAACGGTGACAACTGCGTTCATATTGATGTCGCCATAGTCTAGGACTAATAGGAACATCGACTGAATAATCTGCTTTCTACAGTTTAGCGAAAGGCAGGACCTATTTCTACAGAAGAAGCTCATTTTTATTAACTAACTCATCAATATGCTTTTTAAAAGACAGCTTTTCATCTATCCAGATGCCCAGATGTTTGTTAGCACGGACAAAATCAATATGGATAGCTGTCTGAATAGCTGTCTGAATCTCACGGAACCCTTATGATCACTCGGCTAAGCATGCCTCTCCTTAATGTCAATATGCCTTGTCCATTGCTGTTCTGGTTAGTGTTTATTGGCTTATTTCACTGTAGAGCCTCTAGTCCTGCTCATTATACCTTACCCAACCTTTCAGTTCCACCACCCACACATGCTATGACATCTTCTGGTTTCAATGATGTTTCTAGAGACAATATCTCTCTCATCATCACTCAATGCCTAGGTTTACCTCCACTGTATTCACATCCTACCATACCTTTGTCTGTACATTATACCTTGAAGCTATTTTATCGCCCCCAGAAACCTGCTCCTTTTACTCTCTATTCTGGACGTCATAGACAACCAATTCTCACAGCTTTTAGCCATATCCTTATCCTACTCCTACTCTGTTCCTCTGGTGATGTAGAGGTGAATCCAGGCCCTGCAGTGCCTAGCTCCACTCTTATTCCCCAGGCGCTCTCTTTTGATGACTTCTGTAACCATAATAGCCTTGGTTTTATGCATGTTAACATTAGAAGCCTTCTCCCTAAGTTTGTTTTATTCACTGCTTTAGCACACTCTGCAAACCCGGATGTCCTAGCCGTGTCTGAATCCTGGCTTAGGAAGTCCACCAAAAACTCTGAAATCTTCATCCCTAACTACAACATTTTCAGACAAGATAGAACGGCCAAAGGGGGCGGTGTTGCAATCTACTGCAGAGATAGTCTGCAGAGTTCTGTCCTACTATCCAGGTCTGTACCCAAACAATTTGAACATCTACTTTTAAAAATCCATCTCTCTAAAAACAAGTCTCTCACCGTTGCCGCCTGCTATAGACCACCCTCTGCCCCCAGCTGTGCTCTGGACACCATACCTGCTGTTTTCAACCAAGATCTCGGTGATCACTGCCTCATTGCCTGCATCCGTAATAGGTCAGCGGTCAAACGACCTCCACTCATCACTGTCAAATGCTCCCTAAAACATTTCAGTGAGCAAGCCTTTCTAATCGACCTGGCCCGAGTATCCTGGAAGGATATTGACCTCATCCCGTCAGTAGAGGATGCCTGTTTTTTTTTTTTAAATGCCTTCCTCACCATCTTAAATAAGCATGCCCCATTCAAGAAATTTAGAACCAGGAACAAATATAGCCCTTGGTTCTCTCCAGACCTGACTGCCCTTAACCAACACAAAAACATCCTGTGGCATTCTGCATTAGCATCGAACAGCCCCCGTGATATGCAACTTTTCAGGGAAGTTAGAAACCAATATACACAGGCAGTTAGAAAAGCCAAGGCTAGCTTTTTCAAGCAGAAATTTGCTTCCTGCAACACAAACTCAAAAAAGTTCTGGGACACTGGAAAGTCCATGGAGAATAAGAACACCTCCTCCCAGCTGCCCACTGCACTGAGGATAGGAAACTCTGTCACCTCCGATAAATCCACTATAATTGAGAATTTCAATAAGCATTTTTCGACGGCTGACCATGCTTTCCCCCTGGCTACCTCTACTGCGGTCAACAGCACTGCACCCCCCACAGCTACTCGCCCAAGCCTTCCCCATTTCTCCTTCTCCCAAATCCAGTAAGCTGATGTTCTGAAAGAGCTGAAAAATCTGGACCCCTACAAATCAGCCGGGCTAGACAATCTGGACCCTTTCTTTCTAAAATTATCTGCCGAAATTGTTGCAACCCCTATTACTAGCCTGTTCAACCTCTCTTTCGTGTCATCTGAGATTCCAAAAGATTGGAAAGCAGCTGCTGTCATCCCCCTCTTCAAAGGAGGGGACACTCTTGACCCAAACTGCTACAGACCTATATCTATCCTACCCTGCCTTTCTAAGGTCTTTGAAAGCCAGGTCAACAAACAGATTACCGACCATTTCGAATCCCACCGCACCTTCTCCGCTATGCAATCTGGTTTCAGAGCTGGTCATGGGTGCACCTCAGCCACGCTCAAGGTCCTAAACGATATTGTAAACGCCATCGATAAGAAACAATACTGTGCTGCCGTATTCATTGACCTGACCAAGGCTTTCGACTCTGTCAATCACCACATCCTCATCGGCAGACTCATAGCCTTGGTTTCTGAAATGATTGCCTCGCCTGGTTGACCAACTACTTCTCTGATAGAGTTCAATGTGTCAAATCGGATGGCCTTTTGTCCGGGCCTCTGGTAGTCTCTATGAAGGTGCCACAGGGTTAAATTCTTGGGCCAACTCTTTTTTCTGTATACATCAATGATGTCGCTCTTGCTGCTGGTGAGTCTCTGATCCACCTCTACGCAGACGACACCATTCTGTATACTTCTGGCCCTTCTTTGGACCCTGTGTTAACAACCCTCCAGACGAGCTTCAATGCCATACAACTCTCCTTCCGTGGCCTCCAACTGCTCTTAAATACAAGTAAAACTAAATGCATGCTCTTCAACCGATTGCTGCCCGCACCTGCCCGCCCGTCCAGCATCACTACTCTGGACGGTTCTGACTTAGAATATGTGGACAACTACAAATACCTAGGTGTCTGGTTAGACTGTAAGCTCTCCTTCCAGACTCACATCAAACATCTCCAATCCAAAGTTAAATCTAGAATTGGCTTCTTATTTCGCAAGAAAGCATCCTTCACTCATGCTGCCAAACATACCCTCGTAAAACTGACCATCCTACCGATCCTCGACTTCAGCGATGTCATTTACAAAATAGCCTCCAATACCCTACTCAATAAACTGGATGCAGTCTATCACAGTGCCATCCGTTTTGTCACCAAAGCCCCATATACTACCCACCACTGCGACCTGCACGCTCTCGTTGGCTGGCCCTCGCTTCATACTCGTCGCCAAACCCACTGGCTCCAGGTCATCTACAAGACCCTGCTAGGTAAAGTCCCCCCTTATCTCAGCTCACTGGTCACCATAGCAGCACCCACCTGTAGCACGCGCTCCAGCGTGCTACAGTCACCCCCAAAGCCAGTTCTTCCTTTGGCCGTCTCTCCTTCCAGTTTTCTGCTGCCAATGACTGGAACGAACTGCAAAAATCTCTGAAACTGGAAACACTTATCTCCCTCACTAGCTTTAAGCACCAGTTGTCAGAGCAGCTCACAGATCACTGCACTTGTACATAGCCCATCTATAATTTAGCCCAAACAACTACCTCTTCCCCTACTGTATTTATTTATTTATTTATTTTGCTCCTTTGCTCCCCATTATTTCTATTTTGCACTTTTTTCCACTACAAATCTACCATTCCAGTGTTTTACTTGCTATATTGTATTTACTTTGCCACCATGGCCTTTTTTGCCTTTACCTCTCTTAACTCACCTAATTTGCTCACATTGTATATAGACTTATTTTTCTACTGTATTATTGACTGTATGTTTGTTTTACTCCATGTGTAACTCTGCTTTGCTTTATCTTGGCCAGGTTACAATTGGAAATGAGAACTTGTTCTCAACTTGCCTACCTGGTTAAATAAAGGTGAAATAAAAAATAAAATAAAATGGACACTCCAAGTACATATGCTTAAATCATCAGACTTATTTTAATGCGCTCTAAAGAACAACATATACTTAGTTTTACCTGCATTCAATACTAATTTCAGGTTAATAAAGTTTTTCTGTAACATAATGAAGGCAGACCGTAGTTCAGATAGCGCCTGTTCAACCATGGGGTCAATAGCATACACAACAGCATCATCGGCATACAAGTGTAGGTTACATATTTTGACAGACAAGTCGATATTGTCAATGTAAACAGTAAAAAGTTCAGTACCCAGAATTGACCACTGCAGGACACCTTTCGTAATATCCAGGAAACCTGATTTAACACCATCAGTAGATATACAGTACATTGAGTTCTATCTGTCAAGTAATTTTTAAACCAGTTACAAGTGGATTATTTATCTTTAGGCTCAGCTAATGGTATATGTATAAAACATTTATAGATCTAACTTAATGAGATTATATATAACTCTTTTAATAAATGCCTAAATATTAGATCAACTTACCTCAGAGTAACTTAACATTTTTAGATAATCAAGAGTAGTGGCAGGCAGGAAAAGTGTTTGTCACGTCCTGACCAGCAGATGGAGCTAGTGTTTTAGTTTTGGTCAGGACGTGGCAGGTTTGTGTTTGTTAAATGTTGGGTTGATGATTGGGACTTCCAATTGAAGGCAGGTGTGTATAGTTGCCTTTGATTGGAAGTCCTATATAGGTGTGTGTGTTTGTCTTTGGGGTTGTGGGGAATTGTTCTGTGTTGAGCCTATGCTTTGCAGACTGTCAGTTTATCGTTCGTTTTCTGGTTTGTTATTTTGGCATTCATTTTGATAGTTAATAAAAGTCAAGATGAGCCTGCACATACCTGCTGCGTTTTGGTCCTCTTCTCTCCAGTACGACATTTTTAAGGATGAGTACAACTATTTTTATGACAGAATTCCCCACCAAAAAAGGACCAAGCAGCGGAAGAAGGCTGGCGAGGTAAGGGAGACCGAGAGGCACCCCCAAGATTTTTTTAGGGGGGGGCACAAGGGCTGTTTGACGGGGCAAGAGCTGCCCGCCAGTCAACAGTCGCCAGAGCTGCCCGCCAGTCAACAGTCGCCAGAGCTGCCCGCCAGTCAACAGTCGCCAGAGCTGCCCGCCAGTCAACAGTCGCCAGAGCTGCCCGCCAGTCAACAGTCGTCACCAGAGCTGCCCGCCAGTCAACAGTCGTCACCAGAGCTGCCCGCCAGTCAACAGTCGTCACCAGAGCTGCCCGCCAGTCAACAGTCGTCACCAGAGCTGCCCGCCAGTCAACAGTCGTCACCAGAGCTGCCCGCCAGTCAACAGTCGTCACCAGAGCTGCCCGCCAGTCAACAGTCGTCACCAGAGCTGCCCGCCAGTCAACAGTCGTCACCAGAGCTGCCCGCCAGTCAACAGTCGTCACCAGAGCTGCCCGCCAGTCAACAGTCGTCACCAGAGCTGCCCGCCAGTCAACAGTCGTCACCAGAGCTGCCCGCCAGTCAACAGTCGTCACCAGAGCTGCCCGCCAGTCAACAGTCGTCACCAGAGCTGCCCGCCAGTCAACAGTCGTCAGAGCTGCCCGCCAGTCAACAGTCGTCAGAGCTGCCCGCCAGTCAACAGTCGCCAGAGCTGCCCGCCAGTCAACAGTCGCCAGAGAGGTCAGACTGCGCTGAACTGCCGGAGTGGCCAGACTGCGCTGAACTGCCGGAGTGGCCAGACTGCGCTGAACTGCCGGAGTGGCCAGACTGCGCTGAACTGCCGGAGTGGCCAGACTGCGCTGAACTGCCGGAGTGGCCAGACTGCGCTGAACTGCCGGCGTGGCCAGACTGCGCGGACCTGCCGGCATGGCCAGACTGCGCGGACCTGCCGGCGTGGCCAGACTGCGCGGACCTGCCGGCGTGGCCAGACTGCCCGGACCTGCCGGCGTGGCCAGACTGCCCGGACCTGCCGGCGTGGCCAGACTGCCCTGACCTGCCGGCGTGGCCAGACTGCCCTGACCTGCCGGCGTGGCCAGACTGCCCTGACCTGCCGGAGTGGCCAGACTGCCCTGACCTGCCGGAGTGGCCAGACTGCCCCGAGTTGCCAGACTGCCCCGACAGCCTGGAACGGCCTGCACCTGAGCCACCTCCAGGATAGGTGGGTTGGGGAGGGAGGGTGTAGCACAGTGCCGTCGTTGACGGCAGCCACCCTCCCTTCCCTCCCTTATGGTTTAGGGGTTATTGTTTGTTGGGGTATTGGGGATTTTCTTGTTTTTCTTTTTTAGGTGCATTCCGGGGTCTGCACCTTGAGGGGGGGGGTACTGTCACGTCCTGACCAGCAGATGGAGCTAGTGTTTTAGTTTTGGTCAGGACGTGGCAGGTTTGTGTTTGTTAAATGTTGGGTTGATGATTGGGACTTCCAATTGAAGGCAGGTGTGTATAGTTGCCTTTGATTGGAAGTCCTATATAGGTGTGTGTTTGTCTTTGGGGTTGTGGGGAATTGTTCTGTGTTGAGCCTATGCTTTGCAGACTGTCAGTTTATCGTTCGTTTTCTTGTTTGTTGTTTTTGTATTCGTGTTGATTTAATTAAATGTTCAAAATGAACAACTGCACACCTGCTGCGTATTGGTCTACCTTTTCTGATGACGATTTCGCATTATCGTCAGAAGACGAAGATACTTGTGACAGTGTTTGACTTTTTTTTGTGACATACAGTACGTCAGAGGTCACCTTTGAGGGTGCCACTGGAGGGCACCCTTATGTTTTCTAGTGTCCAGGTGAACCTCCCCTGGCTTATTGGGTTCACCTGGTGTATGACTATTTAGGTCCTCTGTGGACTGGGCCGGTTGCACAGGTCTCTTGTTTTGTGTCGTGTCTTTGGCTATGCCGGATTAAGTGATATGACATGCTATTCTATAAAATCCTTTCTCTGTAATTAATATTACCTGATTGAGCTAATCATGTAAATGTCATTAACTAGAAAGTCGGGGCACCACGGAAGAATGTTTATAGAGCTGTTATATTCCGAATAAACTCTTAAAGACCTAGTAATATTTTACATCAATAGCAGTCAATATTAATCGTCACCTTATTTTCAGTCTCATATGAAAGTTGTAAATTCTTGGTTATCTTCACGAACCCTGGCTAACAAGTTGAATCAGCAATACGAAATTGGGTTTAATTATTTATTTACCAACTACCTAACTAATCACACAGAATTACATATACACAGAATACAAATTATGTCATACAGAAAACGTCCCTGGTGGACGGAACCTGTATGAGGCTTGTTACACAAAGAGAGGGGGTTGGGCTTGAATGAAAGAGCGGGAAGACTGATGAACAAAGGAAGCAGCTATGCTATCATAAATACAGTATCTCATGCATTCTAAATTACCGCCCATTTGGAAAAGGAAAATGCAATAAATATTTACTCTGAGCTGCGCTTCGGTAGGTCGGTCGTAGATGCTGGCCGTGTTGGCCAACAGAGATCTTCCTGTCTTCGGAAGAATGTCTCTGGTGGTAAATTGGATACTTTGTAGTATCTTCGTTGTGTGTTAGACTGGATACGTCGTCCGTCCTTTCCTAGCCCACGTTTACAGCGGCCGCTGCTAACTCAACGGCTAGGAATGATCGCTTCTGTAGTGAATAAGAGTTCAAAGTTCATACCATTCACAACCAAAGCTCACGCTGAGGTTGGCTTAGTTCTGTACTTGACATGTGAGTCCTTTTAACGCAGAGGCTGCAGACCTCACGTACCCGGAACAGGCTGGTTTCATTTTCGTCACTGGCTTATATAGTGGAGAGGGGAGGAGGGTGTGTTTCATCGTTTATAACCCATGTCTTTTCACAGGGGCGGGCCACTGATTGAGTAGGACTCTTTCCTTATGAAAACCCAATTCTCTCAATTGGAAGCTAAAATTGCATTTAATCTCCTAACAAACAGTTTCAATATCAAACATTTAAATTGCACAACAATTCCATGTGAATCTGATAACTAGAATGTGTAGACTTTCCCAGGTACAGTTTATGTCGTCCTGTCATCAGTCATAATGTCTCAGATGACAACCGAACTGACATCCATACTCATTAAGTACCTGGTATATTTCCAACTGGTTCTATTACCGAAATATGGTTCCTTTCCCCCCACTTGTTTGATGTTCCCAGACTCTCTATATTTAACAAGGGCTATTCTAGAGTCCTTCAGTAGGGTCAGAGAGAGAGGGGAAGGGAGAAAGGTATTTATGGGGGGTCATAAACCTTACCCACAGGCCAACGTCATGACATTTGTTTAGTGATTCATGCGGCAGTGTGTTGTTGTTTTTGCTGTTTAAGCGGCAGTAAATGTTCTGGATTTGTCCTCACCTCTGCCTGCTGTGTTTCTCTGCTCCTCGGGGGGGGGGGGGGGGGGGGGGGGCTAGTTACCCCACGTTACCCTATTATATCATAGAATAAAACGTAGATCACCTAAACCTGTGTTAACCTCAGACCTTGTTTTCTGTGTATATCCCAAAACTCAAATTATTTCCCCATTGAACCAGAAGTGGAAAATGTTAACTAATTTCTGTTTTTAGGGCTACAAGCTGATGAGCTTTGTAGCGAGGAATAGTAATGGTGTCTTTTTGTAGGCACTAATGGAGGCTAACTCCGCCATGGCTCGTTGGCCAAAGCTTATGGGGAAATTCATGTTTTTTTGTATGGTTTTTGGTATAAATGCTGAAAATAGCGTATGTTGTAAACACAGGCTTAGGATATGTTATCTTATGTTTGTTCTACTGTATGAGAATCTTCATCGGCTAACATCACTTTTTGTCAATTTGTTAAGCATTTATGTCATCAAAATAAGCACATAAAGGCTTCATAATCATGTTAACAGACTGATATTCTCATAGAACAAAACGTATAAGATCTCCTAAGCCTGTGTTAATCTCACATTATTTTTGGTGTGCAGTATATCCCAAAAAAACGTTCTTTCCCCATGAATTTCCTGCTTAAAGCAGGTTGATGTTTATTGTCATGAATCTTGCCCTGGAGCCAGAACTCCAGGGCGACTCCAGCTCCATGGGCAACTCCAGGGCTGTCAAAATTGGTTATCTTAAAAATTCATAAAAACAAAAATGAGCTTTTTGGTCATAATTGAAGGTTAGGTTTAGGCATTAGGGTTAGCAGTGTGGTTAAGGTTAGGTTTAAAATCATATTTTATGACTTTGTGGCTGTGCCAGCTAGAGACCACTCGCAGAGCTGCCTCCAGGGCAAGATTTGTGACAATAAATGCCAACCTGCCCTTAGCAATGGCCAATGAGCCAGAGGCAGAAAATGCTTACTAATTTCAGTTTTTTAGGACTACAAGCTGGTCCGGGGCCTTAGCATTTTTTTATTTTATTTTATTTTTACAGGGACAGTGCATATTAATCAACGTTTCAGTAAAAGTGCTGGTTTCAGCCAGCTGGCAAATTTTTAAACTGCAGTCCCTGGGCAGGTTGTGGATAGAAGCATTACATTTGGTACAAACATTCCTTAGGTTTGTAACAAATTGGTTGTGACTAGATAGAGTACATCTGACTGAAAGTGACTTTTCGTAGCCGGTTAGGAGAGCCTTTTAGCTAACCCTTTCCTTAATCTTAACATTAACCTAACTCTCCTAACCAGCTATGTTAATTCTCCTAACCTGCTGGGTAAGTTCTCCTAACCTGCGATAAAAAAAGTCACTTCTGGTCATAGCTGTAAATCACCAGGTCAAAACCATTCAAACTTAACCTGGAAGCAAGTTAAATAAAATGGCTGCCATAAAAGCTGGTATCTGACAGATAAAATAGGAACTGATTAAATATTTTCACCAGGAAGCTGAATTCAAAATGGCCACTAATGTAGACGGTAATGAATCCACAGGAATTTTTAAAACACCTTTTAATGTGACATTTTAATTTAAAAATAATTAAATAAACTACTAATACATCAAATGTCTTAAGTTCTGATTAGTGTAGAAAATAAAGTACTTAGGGCTCTGGTTCACATGTGCCACAATGGCACAATGTAGTGCATGATAATCCAGAATCCTAGCATCGACACTTCTGAGAACATACATGATCGCTTTTTCAGCCACACCTCCGGTGTTCTCTGCAAGCTTTGGCAGCGTCTTAGAAGAGTGTCCACAAAGGAGTCCAGTAATCAATTGTTTTAGCGCATCCAGATATTTCTGGTGAAGGTCACCAGAACGATTTCAGAATTGTCTTGTCATAGAGAACACAGCTGGTGTATCTCTCAAGCAATGTTAACCAGCAGATTGGTTACAGCTGGACTAGGGTCGGACAGGTTTCCTGGGTAGATTAAGACACAGCGGAGGCGGCAAGAGAAAAAGGTACCCATACAGGGATGAGAAATGCGTTGTACTCCGAATTGTTCCATTATCCCAACCGTTACACAAGGAGATTGAATGACTGCTAGCTTTTCTGGAAAACTGCAGTTTTCATCCTCATGCTAGCAAGCAGTAGCCACAACAGCCATTATGGAATGGCACGTAGCATTGAACAAAAAAGGGGCTGATTGGCTGATTCTGCCATTCCAAAATGATCAGGGACCCACGATGTAATTCCGTTTCCGTAATTCCGTTACCGTATGTAAATCCACTTCACCAAAATCTTTTTTTTGAAACTCAAGGCGTCATGTCAAAGCTGACACCCCATTTTCTCTACAGACATCTTTGAATCTTAATTCGGAGCAGATTATTTAAGTTTTGGGAAAACATGGTTGCATGAGAAACTGAGATTTTACCGTAATTCTGTTATCAAACTTTGCATCTGCACAGTTCTTCCAGTAAATGCATTTCATTTCATTATTTATTTACTAACTAAATAATAAAACAGAATACACATACACACTTACATGAGACAAAAGTCCCTGGTGGACTGATAAGATATGACGGCTTGTTACACAATGGAGAGCAGGTGGGGAAAGAGATAAAGGGACATTTATCGTGTATACATTGTATAACTATTCTCACATTAATCATATACCTTGCACATGAACCACCGCCTGTCTGGGTAAGAAATGTAATGTATTTATGTATAGATGTCTTTGTTCGTCTCTCTGTTGCAACCAATCAATCCTTCCATGGGAAGGGCTTGATGGGTGTAAGGCTCTGGTTGTCCACCAGAGGTCACAATGTCCTTAGTTGTCCGTGCCATCAATGATGCACCAGTGATAGTCTGAGGTGAGCTTCTCGCCTCTTTTCTTCCGTGGGTAGGTTGTCAAAGTTCTAGACCCCTTTACATGCACAACTGCAGACAGTCAAGGTTTTGGTTTAGTGAGGTTATCATCTTCACCTAATGTTTAGAGTTTAAGAGTTTCTAACCATTTCAACGTGTAGCCACAGCTGCACGCTTTCTGGTCTGGGAGTTTCAACCATTTGTAATATTTAGCTAACACTTCACGTCTGCTGGTCTGAAGATGTTAATTCTTAGCGAGTCTTTTTAAGCACTCTGGTTGGAAAGGGTGGTTCCGTCACACTAACACGCTCTTCTGGCCTCATTCGGGGCGTGGCTTAGTTGATGTGCAACGGACATGAAAAAACATTCTCTTTAGAAAACCAAAATCACATTCCTATCATGACAAAAATAGTTGAATCTTTCTTCATATTACATTAACATCATATTGGATGGAAACTTGAAAGCCAAAGGGGGTTTCCTTCCTAAGTTACAGTATTTGGTTCATACAGTTTTTAATAACCTCACAAAATGAAAAGCAATATGACATGATTATTCCCACTGACCATTCTTAACATTCCTATCTTAGAAATATTGTTCCAATATTAGCTGTTTGGGTGTTATAGTTTTGGCTGCAAAGGCATTCCTTTGGTTGTTACTGAAGAGCAGAGAGAGAGAGAGAGAGAGAGGGTCCCTCTCTCTCTGGTGTTTTACATGCCAGCACCCACACACAACCCACTTGTTAATGAATATTTGTTAGTGGTTACCCTTTTCGCACGTACAAACAAATGGGTGTGATCATTCTACAGTGCTCCCCGCAGCGTACGTTCAAACCCTTGTGATTAGAATGCTTATTTAGAACGTCCAGTTTCGATTGATGCTACAGTCAGAATTTGAGCTAGCTACACTTTTCTTCAAACATTTTGCACAAAGAGTCTATACAAAGTTACAGTACCAGTCAAAAGTGTGGACACACCTACTCATTCAAGGGTTTTTCTTTATTTTTACTATTTTCTACATTGTGGAATAATAGTGAAGATATCAAATCTATGAAATAACACACATGGAATCATGTAGTAACCCAAAAAGTGTTAAACAAATCAAAATATATTTGAGATTCTTCAAAGTAGCCACCCTTTACCTTGATGACAGCTTTGCACACTCTTGACATTCTCTCAACCAGCTTCATGAGGTAGTCACCTGGAATGCATTTCAATTAACAGGTGTGCCTTGTTAATTTGTGGAATTTATTTTTGGAAGATTTTATTATCAGTGTTGGTTGCACACGTCAATTCTCTTGATAAGAATTGTACTGAAAAACCCAATGTAAACCTCATACACAATGTTTGAAATGTTTAAAATTTAAATAAGATCTGAGGTACAGGGAAACAGGGGGGTCAACTGTGCCCGTAATTGATTTAGCTTATTCCCCCAAAAAATATTTGGGGTATCAGGTTGATTGTGGAGGTCTGCACACTGTGAAATGTATAGTAATTTAGACTAAGAATTCATTGAGATACCAATCTGTCATTACCACAAATGGGGGCCATGATGAAGTTAATGCGAGAAAAATAAGTTCAATGTAAATGTGCATTCTGCCAGTGTTGGTGTATACTCAGTTGAGGGTCTTAAATTTGAGTGACAGTGCTTAGTGCTTCACGCTGGTTCTATCATTCTAAATTTGGAGAGCCACTAGAATGTAGCTTGGGCTAACCTTGCCCCAATCTCATTCTTATCAAGGTTAGTGTGAAACTGTTATGTTTGGTCTCTCTTTTCCTTGTGAAAGTCAATATGGTTTCTAGGTGGTATGGAACATGAGATTTGAAGGTTGTTTTTTGTTTGGCAAGTTAAACATGTTTTGACAAGTCTCCGGGACTGTCACTGCAAACAGAATGTGGTAAGAGCTATGTAAACAATGGTTAAACATTGAGAGATTTAGTCACCTGAATCTATAGATACCTTGTTTATGTGTGTATTTTAGATTGTAAAACCCAGAAGGAAGGGTTTGAAATGATGAATTAGTAAGAGGGCACCGAAGAGAATGGCTGACGTTTTACATGCTCCTAACCAACTGTGCAATTTATTTTTTTTTTTTGCATTGTTTGTAACTTATTTTGTACATAATGTTGCTGCCACCATCTCTTATGACCAAAAATAGCTTCTGGACATCAGAACAGCAAGTATTCAACCTCGACCTGGAAGAAGCTTTTTACTTTAACGAGTCAAACGAGAGGGATATACTGCTTTACAGGAACAGGCCCAAATCCCCGTTCATTGTGTGAAGACAGAGGAAAAGTGGGCGCGGGTCGGGATGCCTTCTGAGAATCCGTAGACGAGCGACTAAACTCCCACTGCCGTCTGTTCTACTGGCTAACGTGCCATCATTGGAAAATAAAATTGATGACCTACGATTATCCTACCAACGGGACATTAAAAACTGTAATATCTTATGGTTCACCGAGTCATGGCTGAACGATGACACAGATAATATAGAGCTGGTAGGATTTTCCATGCCACGGCAGAACAGAGAAGAAGCTACGTCTGGTAAGACGAGAGGTGGGGGTGTGTCTATTTGTCAATAACAGCTGGTGCATGCTATCTATTATTAAATAAGTCTCGAGATATTGCTCGCCTGAGGTAGAGTATCTTATGATAAGCTGTAGACCACACTATCTACCAAGAGTTCTCATCTAAACTCAGCAAAAAAAGAAACGTCCCTTTTTCAGGACCCTGTCTTTCAAAGAATTTGTTAAAATCCAAATAACTTCACAGATCATTGTAAAGGGTTTAAACACTATTTCCCATGCTTGTTCAATGAACCATAAACAATTAATGAACGTGCACCTGTGGAACGGTCATTAAGACAACAGTTTACAGACAGTAGGCAATTAAGGTCACAGTTAAGAACATTTAGGACACTAAAGAGGCCTTTCTACTGACTCTGAAAAACACAAAAATAAAGATGCCCAGGGTCAGTGCTCATCTGCGTGAACGTGTCTTAGGCATGCTGCAAGGAGGCATGAGGACTGCAGATGTGGCCAGGGCAATACATTGCAATGTCCGTACTGTGAGACGCCTAAGACAGCGCTACAGGGAGACAGGACGGACACCTGATCATCCTCGCAGTGGCAGACCACGTGTAACAACACCTGCACAGGATCGGTTCATCCGAACATCACACTTGCGGTACAGGTACAGGATGGCAACAACAACTGCCCGAGTTACACCAGGAACGCACAATCCCTCCATCAGTGCTCAGACTGTCTGCAATAGGCTGGACTGAGGGCTTCTAGGCCTGTTGTAAGGAAGGTCCTCACCAGACATCACTGGCAACAACGTCGCCTATGGGCACAAACCCACCGTTGCTGGACCAGACAGGACTGACAAAAAGTTATCTTCACTGACGAGTCGCAGTTTTGTCTCACCAGTGGTGATGGTCGGATTCGCATTTATCGTCGAAGGAATGAGCATTACACCGAGGCCTGTACTTTGGAGCGGGATCGATTTGGAGGTGGAGGAGCGGGATCGATGGTCTTGGGCGGTGTGTCACAGCATCATCGGACTGAGCTTGTTGTCATTGCAGGCAATCTCAACGCTGTGCATTACAGGGAAGGCATCCTCCCTCATGTGGTACCCTTCCTCCCTTCCTTCTGTTAGTCACATGTCTGTGGAACTTGTTCAGTTTGTCTCAGTTGTTGAATCTTGTTATGTTCATACAAATATTTACACATGTTAAGTTTGCTGAAAATAAACGCAGTTGACAGTGAGAGGACGTTTCTTTTTTTGCTGAGTTTATATTATTTGTAGCCATCTATTTACCACCACAGACCGATGCTGGCACTAAGACCGCACTCAACCAACTCTAAACAGCCATAAGCAAACAAGAAAATGCTCATCCAGAAGACCTACCAGTGAAGCATCACAGGCTAGTATGAGCGGTAGCTCCAGGTTGTAGTGAACTAAGTAGATGTCTCTTAGCTTCCTCAAAAGCACTTTGGCTTTTCTGTGACCATTTCCAATTGACATCTTTCTGCAGTAGAGCAGTCATAGGCTTAACTATGACAGATAGATTTTGAATGAATTTGCCAGAATAGTTAAGTAACGAAAGAAAAGACCTGAGCTCAGTGGTGTTTGTAGGAATGGGAGCCTTCTCAATAGGTTCAGTTTTCTGTTTCATGGGGTGTATTCCCTCTGCATCTATCACATGACCTAGATAGGCTATGCTGTTCTGGAAGAAATAACATTTCTCCTTGATTGCACTTTGTCTTTTTAGCACTTCAAGATTTCTCATGTGCTCTTCTGTGTCACGCACTGTGATAAGTATATCATCAATATAGCAGATTACCCCATCTCTCCCTTGTAGTATCTGATCCATCATTTTCTGAAAAATAGCTGGCGCACAGGCAACACCATAAGGAAGCTTGTTGACCTTAAACAACCCCTTATGCATATTAATGGTGAGATAGTGCTTAGAGCTAACTGTACTTGCTGGTATGCCTGATGAAAAATCCAGCTTTGTGAACTTCTCACCCCCTGTCAGCTTTGTGAACAAGTCCTGTGTACTTCCAGCCACGGATTGATAGTTACCTTGTAATCTCCAAATGTTGTTACAGTATTTTCTGTTTTTGGTATACACACAATTTGGAGCAGCCCATTCACTGTAGTAAGAAACCCTTCTGACTCCAACTTGACTAGCTGTTTTTCAACAGCTTCTGTAAGTGCATACGGCACTGGGCGAGGCTTGCAGAATGTAGGTACCGCCCCATTAGTTACATGTACCTTGGCTGTGATGCCTTTTAGCATTCCCAGCTCTGGCTGAAACACAGAGGAATATTTTTCACACAAACCCATTAATGTCTCTACAGCTGTTACTCTGTGTACACATGACCAGTCTAGCTTCAGCTGACTGATCCAGTCTCTACTCAGCAGGGCAGGACCATTTCCTTTGACCACCAGCAAGTCTATCATTTTTGTGCTCCCATTACACTTGACTTTGACTGAGATTTTCCCTCTTAGAACTAGTGACTGTTTACGGTATGTTTTTTTTAACAGTTTGCAGGGCTCAATTTTGCCTTTTTCAATGTGCGGTTGTACAACCTCTCTGATATCACAGAAACTGCTGCACCTGTATCAACTTCCATTTTGAGTCTCACATCATCTATCCTTACGTACCCATAGTATGGTTTAGTCATGTCTTTACCTGTATCTAATGTAAACTGTTCAGTTCCATTTACGTTACCCAACTCATATTCAGTGAGGAAAATGGCTGATGTCCCTTTTATCAGACGTCTGGCTCTCATTTGAGATGTAATGCTCATCACTCTGGCGCTTGAGTGCGACGCAATGCTCATCTCTGTTGCAATGACATTCTTGTTCACTCTCTCGCTGGTGTGCGTTGCCCTGGTGCTAATCAATCAATCAATCAAATTTATGAAGCCCTTCTTACATCAGCTGATGTCACAAAGTGCTATACAGAAACCCAGCCTAAAACCCCAAACAGCAAGCAATGCAGGTGTAGAAGCACAGTGGCTAGGAAAAACTCCCAAGAAAGGCCGGAACCTAGGAAGAAACCTAGAGAGGAACCAAGCTATGAGGTGTGGCCAGTCCTCTTCTGGCTGTGCCGGGTGGAGATTATAACAGAACCTGGCCAAGATGTTCAAATGTTCATAGATGACCAGCAGGGTCAAATAATAATCACAGTGTAGAGGGTGCAACAGGTCAGCACCTCATGAGTAAATGTCAGTTGGCTTTTCATAGCCGATCATTCAGAGTATCTCTACCGCTCCTGCTGTCTCTAGAGAGTTGAAAACAGCAGGTCTGGGACAAGGTAGCATGTCCGGTGAACAGGTCAGGGTTCCATAGCCGCAGGCAAAACAGTTGAAACTGAAGCAGCAGCCAGGTGGACTGGGGACAGCAAGGAGTCATCGGGCCAGGTAGTCCTGAGGCATGGTCCTAGGGCTCAGGTCCTCCTCCGAGAGAGCATACTTAAATTCACACAGTACACCGGATAAGACATGAGAAATACTCCAGATATAACAGACTGACCCTAACCCCCCGACACAAACTATTGCAGCATAAATACTGGAGGCTGAGACAGGAGGGGTCAGGAGACACTGTGGCCCCGTCTGACGATACCCCCGGACAGGGCCAAACAGGAAGGATATAACCCCACCCACTTTGCCAAAGCACAGCCCCCACACCACTAGAGTGATATCTTCAACCACCAACTTACAATCCTGAGACAAGGCCGAGTATAGCTCATGAAGATCGAACCCAAGGGGGGGCGCCAACCCGGACAGGAAGATCACGTCAGTGACTCAACCCACTCAAGTCGCACACCCCTCCTAGGGACGGCATGGAAGAGCACCAGTAAGCCAGTGACTCAGCCCCTGTAATAGGGCCAGACTACACTCAGTCATAGGACCTACTGAAGAGATGAGTCTTCAATAAAGACTTAAAGGTCGAGACCGAGTCTGCATCTCTCACATGGATAGGCAGACCATTCCATAAAAATGTTGTTCTATAGGAGAAAGCCCTGCCTCCAGTTGTTTGCTTGGAAATTCTAGGGACAGTAAGAAGGCCTGGGTCTTGTGACCGTAGTGTACATGTAGGTATGTACGGCAGGACCAAATCGGAAAGATAGGTAGGAGCAAGCCCATGTAATGCTTTGTAGGTTAGCAGTAAAACTTTGAAATCAGCCCTAGCCTTAACAGGAAGCCAGTGTAGAGAGGCTAGCACTGGAGTAATATGATCACATTTTTTGGTTGTAGTCAAAATTCTAGCAGCTGTGTTTAGCACTAACTGAAGTTTATTTAGTGCTTTATCCGGGTAGCCGGAAAGTAGAGCATTGCAGTAGTCTAACCTAGAAGTGACAAAACCATGGATTAATATTTATGCATCATTTTTGGACAGAAAGTTTCTGATTTTTGCAATGTTACGTAGATGTAAAAAAGCTGTCCTTGAAACAGTCTTGATATGTTCGTCAAAAGAGTGATCAGGGTCCAGAGTAACGCCGAGGTCCTTCCCAGTTTTATTTGAGACAACTGTACAGCCATCAAGATTAATTGTCAGATTCAACAGAAGATCTCTTTGTTTCTTGGAACCTAGAACTAGCATCTCTATTATGTCCGAGTTTAAAAGTAGAACATTTGCCGCCATCCACTTCCTTATATCTGAAACACAGGCTTCCAGGGAGGGCAATTTTGGGGCATCAAAACGTACAGCTGTGTGTCGTCGGCATAGCAGTGAAAGTTAACATTATGTTTCCGAATGACATCACCAAGAGGTAAAATATATAGTGAAAACAATAGTGGTCCTAAAACGGAGCCTTGAGGAACACCGAAATTTACAGTTGATTTGTCAGAGGACAAACCATCTACAGACACAAACTGATATCTTTCTGACAGATAAGATCTAAACCAGGCCAGAAGTTGTCCGTCTTGACCAATTTGGGTTTCCAATCTCTCCAAAAGAATGTGGTGATCGATGGTATCAAAAGCAGCACTAAAGTCTAGGAGCACGAGGACAGATGCAGAGCCTCGGTCTGACGCCATTAAAATGTCATTTACCACCTTCACAAGTGCAGTCTCAGTGCTATGATGGGGTCTAAAACCAGACTGAAGCGTTTCGTATACATTGTTTGTCTTCAGGAAGGCAGTGAGTTGCAGCGCAACAGCTTTTTCAAAAGTTTTTGAGAGGAATGGGAGATTCGATATAGGCTGATATTTTTTTAATATTTTCTGGGTCAAGGTTTGGCTCTTTCAGGAGAGGCTATTACTTCCACTTTTCGTGAGTTTGGTACACATCCGTTGGATAGAGAGTCATTTATTATGTTCAAAATAGGAGGGCCAAGCACAGGAAGCAGCTCTTTCAGTAGTTTAGTTGGAATAGGGTCTAGTTTGCAGCTTGACGGTTTAGAGGCCATGATTATTTTCATCAATGTGTCAAGAGATATAGTATTAAAAACCTTGAGTATCTCCCTTGATCCTAGGTCCTGGCAGTGTTGTGCAGACTCAGGACAACTGAGCTTTGGAGGAATGCACAGATTTAAAGAGGAGTCCGTAATTTGCTTTCTAATGATCATGATCTTTTTGTCAAAGAAGTTCATGAATTTATCACTGCTGAAGTGAAAGCCATCCTCTCTTGGGGAATGCTGCTTTTTAGTTAACTTTGCAACAGTATCAAAAATACATTTAGGATTGTTCTTATTTTCCTCAATTAAGTTGATAGGATCGGTAATGTCTTTCCAAGCTAGTCGGAAGACTTCCAGTTTGGTGTGGCGCCATTTCCGTTCCAATTTTCTGGAAGCTTGCTTCAGAGCTCGGGTATTTTGTGTATACCAGGGAGCTAGTTTCTTATGACAAATGTTTTTTGTTTTAAGGGGTGCGACTGCATCTAGAGTATTACGCAAGGTTAAATTGAGTTCCTCAGTTAAGTGGTTAAAGGAAGCAGGGTTATTTTTAGTTATTGCAAAGAGAAACTCAACAGTATAAAGCATTAACGTCCCAAAGAGGTTTATTTCCAACATGACAGCGGGTACAACATAGCCGGTTTCAAGCTGAATCCATCTGAACCTGCTCAAAGGAAGCACACTAGAATACCTTGGCAAACAACCAATGAGGGCCTACCAATAAAACTATACGCATCCAATCAGATACATATTTCCAATATCACGCACTGAACATGTGCATACTATTTTAACCAGGTGTGTGTAATAATATGCTACTTATCTCTCAAACACTACAGAAATTATTATTTTTAGGTCACTGTGATAAGCCTTTTGGTTACTAAAACCTCTTCATCATTGCCTTTCTCTGTGCATGCTGCCAGACAGCTCATAGGACAACTTTGGGGTTTGTCTTGCATTTATTTACAACACAGTGTAGCCTTCACGGGCAGCAAGTCCATGCATGTTACTTTCCATGTTACCGGTGTACTCCCCTCACTTTAATACACATACAAACACACACACATACAAACACACACACACACACACACACACACACACACACACACACACACACACACACACACACACACACACACACACACACACACACACACACACACACACACACACACACACACACACCACACACACACACACACAAACAAACTCTTTCTCCTCTGTGTTAGAGTTCTCTGTTTTGTGTCTGTGTCCAGTTAGGCAATCAGCCAATGTATTTGTGTTGGCCTGCGTAACGTGCTGGACACTGGCCAACCCCCACTCCCTCCCCTCACTCCCTTTTTTCACTTTTCCCCTTAAGAGAAAAAAAGAGTCAGAATGTTCTGTTTAACCATTCTGTTTCAGGCCAATGAATGAGACAGAGGTGATCATGCAGTAGTGAAAAAATCGAATTAAGGGGAAAATATTGGGCAATTACGTTTTAGTCGTGTCTTTATTTTCCTAGTGCAATGGCAGACAACAGACAACTATAAAGCTGTCCATGAGAGAGTTCACTTTCTTTCCATGTAACCCTTTCACACGCTCGAATTGCTCGTGCTTTAACTTGACTTCCAATCAAGTCCGGTTCGGAGGCGCTGTGAAACCAGAACATTCAACAGACAGAGAGCTGGCTGGTGGCCCGAGATTACTTTCCATGTGTTCTGTGTACTCCCTTCATAAACACTTTTCAGTTAAAATGTGATGACCATAAACTATTAACTACTAACTACAGTATGATGGTATTACAAAAGAGTGACTTATTAAACTGCTGTCGTGCAGGAATCTGCACAGACCCCTTGTTGAACTTTGTCCTCCTTTCAGGCAGGCAGGAAAACAACACTGCTAGCATAAAAGGGGGAGCAGAGAGAGTTGAGGGTTGTTGTTCTTCCAGAAGCTACTGCTAGACCGAGCTGAGCTGACTGAGGGACTTTTTACTAGACAGTAAGTGACCGCAAAATAATTTCCTAACTTTTTGTGCATGTTGATAAGACAGAGCGTAATTCTCTTTTTGATGTATATAACCTGTGATGCCCGATCACTTGAACAAATTGAGACAAAGTGTTTTGCTATTCCTTTAGCTTTGTTATTTTGCTTGTGTTGTCTCCATATGGCATATACGCTGTATTTGATCATTTCCAGTTGATTGGCAATTGTGTGTTTCTAAAATATGAATATGCAGAGAGAGAAAGAGAGAACTTTCTGCACTTAACCACCCACACCGAACCTTTATTTTTCTGCCGTTCATCAGTACGCCTTTGGTTGTGCAATAGAATTTCTAAATGAACAAAAACAACAATATCTATCCCTATAATAAAAGTCGAGAAATGTAAAACATTTCATACTAATTCCTCATTTCTTTCATGACAGCAAATAAATACTTCAAAAAATGTATCCCTTTCTTTGTCTCTTTTTTAATGCCATTGATAAAGAACTGATTTCCAGGCAGCATTGCTTTTAATTAATAAGTCTGATAAGGGAATGACTGAGGGAAAGAGACGAAATTTAGGAAGATTGGGACACAAGCCAAAATTGAGTTGATCTTTAACTATCTTGTGTCCAACTATCTACTACCAGGCACAGTATTGGGACACAGATAGAAAATTGTGACATAGCATTGAACTACTCTACAAACCCTGTCCTCATTACCTGAGCAGACTCTTACCTGACTTGCTTTATCGCTTTATATATATATATCTCATGCACCCCCTCAGCAGATCAAGCCTGCGGTGCAGCACCGTGATGTGGGCGGGACTAAGCCTGCTCCTGGCTCTCTGCCTGCTCCCTGGGGGCGGAACAGAGAGTGAGGGGGAGGGGACCCGCTGTAAGCCGCCACCTGGTTGGAGCATTGGGGAGGTGGAGCCTATGAAGGAGGTCATGGGCCAGGTCACGGTGGTGGCCCTCCTCCAGGCCAGCTGATTGTTCTGCTTGGTGCAGGCATCCTTGTAAGTGGACCAGATAGGGCTCCGTTCCATTTTGGACCCTCAGCCACTTTCCTACCCATAGTGGAGTGTGGTTGTTGTTATGCCTGTTCTTTTTGTTATTTCGTGATTTCTTTTGACCATCTCTCCTTATCCTCATGTTTCACTTCCCTGTTGTGTTCCTCTGAGCAGATTGGATGGGCTGCGCCTGAAGCTGGAGGGTCAGGGTCTGGAGAATGTGACCTATATGGTGGTGAACCACCAGGGGGAGCAGGCCCAGCGCCTACACACCCTGCTGAGGCAGAAACTGTCTGAGAACATCACGCTATACAAACAACAGCCCAAACAGGACGACGTGTGGCAGACCCTGGCTGGAGAGAAGGATGACTTCCTCGTCTATGACAGGTCAGCTCCAGACTGTGGTCTCTCTGTCTGTCTGCGGTCAGTCTACTCAGAAATACAAACCATGCTCATCATGCTGTCTGTTCCCCTAACAATTATCCTTCTCTCTCTCTTCTCTCTCTCTCTCTTGCCCAGGTGTGGTCGTCTGACCTACCATATCTCCCTGCCCTACTCCATCCTGGGTACTCCCTATGTAGAGAACGCCATCAAGAAGACATACTGCACACGCATCTGTGGTGACTGCTCGTATGAGGTACACACACACACACACACACACAGACACAGACACACACACACACACACACACTGGGCGTGTCTGTGTTTGTATGTGAGAATTAGCTCTGAGTTATGGAAAACAAACCGAGACCCCTCCTCTTTTCCCCCACACAGAGCCAGGAGATCCCAGCAGAGTGCAACAGGACAGTAGAGGCGAAGCCTGAGGGAGAGGAGAAGCCAGTCACCGGAAGGGAGACAACTCATGGTGGACACGGCCATCATCACCATGGCCACGGTCACAATGACAACCGCCATGGTCACAATGGCAACCGCCATGGTCACGATCACCATGGTGAGAGGGGGATGGGGCGCGGTCACGGTCGTGATCATGGGGCAGAGCGGCAGCAGCAGCACCAACATGACACTGAGGGGCTCCAACACGGCCAGGCCCAGGGCCAGTTGCACGTTGGTCAGGAGCATATGGGTCAGCAGGCGGTGCAACTGGGCCAGATGCCCCAGGAAGGCCAGCGAGGCCATATTATGCAGAATCCCTGAGTGAAAGGGATGTCGAGGTGAAAGGCGGAGCACAGCTGACAGTGGAAGGAGGGGTCTGATCTAAGTCCCTCATCCAAGGCCAGCTGATGCTGACACTGACGGAGGCTGTTTGGCGATGGGGAGAGCAACGAGCCAATCGGACTCTGACACTGTGATGAGGCGCTGCCCGCCTCCTGACAGTGACAGGGACTGATGGGCCTCAGGGAGACCTGACAGTGACGCTCGTCCCCCGCTGACTGACAGCAGCCTCAGCCAGTCATGTGAGCCTGACCCCTGGGTGTTGAGAGCTGAGGGTGAGGGCAGCTGTAAGCAGGGCCATGGCTCTGTGACAGTTACCTTGCTATACCTTATAGGCCTCAGATTAACATCTGTTAGACAAACACCGGGGCGAAGCGCTCTTATAACATCTTACCAACTAGTATTACCCTGGGATCGTGAAGCCACACCTGACAGAGAGAGATGGTAGGACACCCATTGGGTGTGGTAGGTGAATGCCAAGCCTAAACCCATTACGATATGGGGAAAAGGATGGCATTTGAGATGTGACCATAGCGATGGTAAGACAGCAAGGTAGGTGTCCTCCACCATCTCTTTCTCTGTCAGTGCGTTGGTGTCACCCTCCCAGGAGTGTGTGGGGTGATTATGTTAACGTTTCTCCTGCTCCGTTTTGCTCCCTCCATCCACAATGAAGGCAGGCGCAGAAACTACGCTCTAGTGGCATCTGTCTGACGTCCGGCTGGAGAGAGGGGAAAGGGAGGGACTTATAATATGACCACCCACTAAAGTTCTAAATATCGAGAGCTTCGGAAGGAGTATGTAGTAGTAGTTGCCTATGCTGAACAAACTGGCATGATGGCTGGGAGAGAGAGATCTGAACCAAAGTTGTTATACTCAGCGTTAGCAAAACCAATTTGGTTAAAATACATTATTGATAGTTCAGATTTTTTTGTTGTTAGGCCTCAAAAAATTGGGGGTCTCACTAACATTTTGTTTTTGCAATTGAATTAACTCTCAGGTGTTTTAGAGCAGTAGTGTTTTTCGTAGATAAAGCTTTCAAAACGTCAGTATCCATTGCTTACAGCTGTGAGGACGTGTGTTTAGTTACCGTCACTGAGTTATTTTAGTTTGGCAATGTTGCACACATATGTATAATGCATTCTTTGTGAACTAGCAAAACAAAAGAGTGAACACTTTTCAACTAGCAAAATATCGGGAACACTTTTCAACTAGCAAAAGAAACCATCTAGAATGAGAGGTGGGTAAACAGAAAAGATTGAACGATTGTTTGAATCCATTCTGTACTTAATGAAGGGCTCTAGGGGAAGACAACTGTCACCTTGAACACCTGATGCTTTGTACAGAGCACGTTCATTCTGACTGTCGACTGTTAGGTGGTGTAGCATGTAAGAAACGGTGAATAAAGATGGCTGATGCACTCATATTGCAATGTTGTCTTGTTTAACTACTCTGTGTGTATGTGTGTGTGTTTGTGAGTGAGTGTGCAGAGGGAGACACAGGAAAATATAGCCTTTTATAAGCCATGTTTATCTCTGACCTGTCACCTGACAGACAGACTGATCTTGAGATTGATTTGTTGAACTGCTAACAAAACAAGCAGTGATTGCGTAACATTTTCAGCCAATCATTTGAGAAGCTTTTCAGAGTGTTTTCACTGTCAAAGAATTTGTCACGTTGCCTACACGTGACTCACATGTTAGTCAAGTAGTGGGAGTCATATGACCACAAAAATGGGTAACACTTTATTTGGATAGTCCATCTGTACATCCTCAACAGACTATCAGTAACATTTCAACTAACTATGTACTAACCCTAGCTCTAACCCTAAACTTAACACTTATCCTAACCCTAAACATTAACCCTTACCCTAACCCTAAACATTAACCCTTATCCTAACCATAAACATTAACCCTTATCCTAACCAGAAACATTAACCCTTACCCTAAACATTAACCCTTACCCTAAACATTAACCCTTACCCTAACCCTAAACATTAACCCTTACCCTAAACATTAACCCTTATCCTAACCCTAAACATTAACCCTTACCCTAACCCTAAACATTAACCCTTACCCTAACCCTAAACATTAACCCTTACCCTAACCCTAAACATTAACCCTTACCCTAATTCAAAACCTAGCCGTCACCTTAGCAAGCAGTTGCTTAGCAACGTGTAGTTTGTTGATAGTATGACCATCTACAGATGGAAAATCCGGACGATCCATATAAAATGAGACCCAAAAATGTATCGTTGTAATAATCATGGGCAACTTTAAGTAGTTTGTGTGTAAAGTTTGATGCATGGTTTTAACAGTACATTAAAGCACACTCAAACACTATTATTTTACATAGAAAAAAACTTTGCCTGCAATTCAGAACAATCACCACGAGATAGAAGAGGAGGTCTGTAAAAGGTTCTAGAGCTCTCCTGCCAGAGTGCATCATTTTGTAGGTGCAGCCTGTAGACTAGTTCTTACCAGAATACAGGGTGAGTCAGTGTTCCTTTTCAGTGCCTGGTTGAAAACACTTCATTTTAACATTCTGTCATAAAGAGCACATGTTCAACTTCATAAGAGGTTAAATAATTTTAAAAAATGACCATAGTAATGTGCCTATTAAGTGCCAAATAAAGTAACAGGGTTGACGATTTCTTCGTAAATCAGCCATAAATCTACTTGTGACAGGGGGAATGGAAGCTTGCTGTGTACGACAGAGTGGCAATTGAATCAAGCTTCGCAAAAAATGTGAAATTATAAAAACAATTCCAGCCTGTCTATCTATGGGTAACAGGGTTGACATTTGATAATCGACCCACTCAGTTTCCCACCACAAAACACCAGAAAATGTCCAAAAAGAGTAGAACCAGCTGACCTGCTTCTCCTCTATGATTTTACTATTAGATGTTAAAATATTTTAAAAGGAATAGTTTCACCATATTAAAATGATAGCTCAGTTCACGTAACAGGGTTGACCTTAAAATGAGGGACAGACGTAAATGAATCATTAATCACATTCAATAAATAATTATCTTCAGAAATGACTTTGTCAAAGCAACAAAAATAACTAGGGCTTCACGATGAGGGTGAACTTGGATACATTTGGGGATTAAGTGGGTTAAAATCTTCCTAAAGTGATACAAGGGTTGACGGAGTGACATGTCAAAATGTTGAATTTTAGCAAGCCTTTACTCATATAAAAAAACACTCAGTGTGGTCCATATTATAGGGCACTTCATTTATTATAACTTCATTTATTATAACAAGCCTTTGAAATTCAATATTGGTGGACAACTTCTAATTAAAATATCAAAAGGGACGCAAAAGGAACTATTTTTGTGGAACGACCCAGTTATGAGAATAGTCAACTCCCTCTCTGTGTCTGTCAGTGGAGGCTGCTAAGGGGAGGTTGGCTCATAATAATGGCTGGAATGGAGTGATGCGTATGATAACATTCCAGCCATTCAACACCATTCCAGGGGCTCCCGAGTGGTGCAGCGGTCTAAGGCACTACCGCATCTCAGTGCTAGAGGCGTCACTACAGACCGTGGTTTGATTCCAGGCTGTATCACAACTGGCTGTGATTGGGAGTCCCATAGGGCTGTGCACAATTGGCCCAGCATTGTTAGGGTTTGGCTGGGCTAGGCCGCTATTGTAAACAAGAATTTGCTCTTAACTGACTTGTCTAGTTAAATAAAGGTAAAATTGAAACAAGTCCAGCCATTATTATGAGCCGTCCTCCCCTGAGCAGCCTCCAATGGTGTCTATATAGTAGGCATAATATTGCTGCAGTACGCTAATAATAGTTGCGTTAATAAAATGTATGATCCTACTGAAATCCTTAGTTTAGCTACGTAAGTGTATGTAAAACTTCCGACTTCAACTGTATATTAAAAAAAAAAAAATCGGTGTAAAATCTTTTAGCTGATCCAAGATTTCCTCAGATAAGGCCCTTGAAAGTCACCGTCACTGAATTCACATAGCTAGTCAACAAATCAAACATCAATCAAAACAGACCTTTTTACTGTGACCAGTAGGTTACCTTTGTGTGACCAAATGTGACAGACTCAGGCCGATAGTGGTCAAGTTCCTAAGGTTCGAGGACAAAATGGCTGTTCTGGAGATTGCCAAAAACTTGAGAGGAACCAACATCTTCCTCAAAGAGGACTGAAGATGTGTGCAAGAGGCAGAAATAACCTATCCCAGCTAACCTATCCCAGCTGCCATAGAGCGTGAGGACATTTCCTACATCTGCTACGACAAGCTCAATGTCCACGCTCCCTCCCAAAAGCTTGGGAGGAGTGAGAGAGCCAAGCTTCTGAGTCAGTAGCTTCAGCCCAACGTCACACACGCACCAAAAAGAAAGGAGGACCAAGGTACTCTTCATAAAATGAATTAAAATGCCTTTATTTGTATGGCATGTTCAATGGAAAGAAAGTTTAAAAACACACGCACGCACACACACACACACATAGTGACCATTGTGAACATTGTGGCAATAACAAGGAAAGCCAAAGTGCTAAAGGTTGGGCCTAAAGTAATTTATAAGAGATCTTACAAAATGTTCTCTCAGGACTCTTTTGTTGAAGATGTAAAAAATGTATGTTGGTCTGATGTTTTTCGAGGAATTGAATCCAGATACAGCACTGGAAGTTTTAATAAAATTAGTAATGCCAATTGTTGACAAGCATGCACCTGTTAAGAGAAATGTTTGAGCCCCCTGGATTGAAAATTAATTGAAAAATTGTATGGTTTGAAGAAATTATGTAAAAGAGTTGGCAAACAATCAATTGAGACATTTTACTGTCCGTTGAGACATTTTGTGACTAAATTTAACAAAAATATGAAATTATATTACCAAACCAAGATAAACGACAAAACACAATGGAAAAGAACTTTGGAGTACATTCAATTATATTATGGGTAGAAAAGTTGATGGGATCCTTTATAACAAAACCTTCAGATATTGCCAATCATTTCAATGACAATTACACTAGTAGAACCATCATATTTGTGTATAAAAGATATACAGTAACAATTAAAGAGAAGAATTGCTCTTTTGAATTTAGTCAAGTTAGTGTTGCAGAGTGGGAAAATCGATTCTAACCCATCAACAGGGTTGGGGAGTAACGGATGACATGTAATTACATGTCATCCGTTACATGTAAGGGATTACAAAAACCGGTAACTGTAATCCTTAACGTTACCAGCAAAAAGATTGTATTCAGATTACAGATACTTTTGAAAAACTAGATGATTACTTCGAGGATTACTTTTAAATTCAGAAAGGATGTTTGCGAAAAAATAATATTTGACACTTCTCTGTTTTCTCAATGACATTCAAATCAGGATTGAAAAAAGGCGCAAATTTAGGTTTGTTCCACCTGAGCGAGTCTGACCACAAGTCAGAGACCACTATGATGACACACCAAATGTGTTTGATGGATCGCAGGAAAAGAGCAGGAATAGGCTTTTGTAGGCTACAGTCCAAGCTATGTCTTCCAATGGTGCAACTGCTGTAGGCATCCAAAGATTATCCAACTTGAATAAACGCTTGGAGGTAAGGATGACAGCAGTGGTTTAGTCTACGGCGATACAGATATCACTTATTATTGAAAATAAATCTAAATGTGTATTTGAACACAATAATGGTTGAATTCAAGAAGTTAAGTTGACTATCAATCATTGTTTTTGAAACCAGTAGAGAGCCAGTGAAAAATGTGCTCTTGCATCAGCTGCATAGTGCAGATCCAAGCTTTTCCAAGAATAAAGTGGGGATTTTATAGCTCAATCTAATTGATGCTGATCAAAAAAGAATCCATAGGTCTAATGGACACCAAATGGAAACTTGCACACTTTTGATAGACTTAAAAGTTGCTACCTCCATATGTATGTATGTATGTATGTATGTATGTATGTATGTATGTATGTATGTATGTATGTATATTTTATGTATGTGTATATATATATATATATATATATATATATATATATATATATATATATATATACATATACACATACACATACATACTTCCGACTTCAACTGTGTGTGTGTGTGTATGTGTATGTGTATATGTATATATATATATATATATATATATATATATATATATATATATATATATATATATATACACATACATAAAATATACATACATACATACATACATACATACATACATACATACATACATACATACATACATACATACATATATATATATATATACACACATATAGGTTCCGGAACTCCAATTTGAGCAGCAGCAGCTGAAAAATGAGCTCCTACAAATATTGAAATTTACATGGTTTTTAGAGTGAAGTACATCGGAAAAAAGCAAAAGAAAACTGCAAGACTGAATAGGAGAAAAAACAAGCAACAAACAAAGAAGATAGGCTTTTGAAAAATAACTATTTTTCATAAAATTGTAGTTATCTTAGCTAGCTGAATTGTTTACCAGTTGCTAAGCAGTTGCTAGGGACTCTTTTGGAAGAAGCTAGCTAGCTAACGAAGAACAACAAAGAATATCTAGTTAACAGAAGAAAAGAAAGAGAAAATCAGGACAGAAGAAAAAGGATATCAAAGTGAAACAGTTCTCTAAAGACACAAGAGACAATAATACAAGAAACAACACTTCTGTAGCTTGTCAACTATGTGTCTGTCTATCCCTGTTCTCTCCTCTCTGCACAGGCCATACAAACGCTTCACACCGCGTGGCCGCTGCCACTCTAACCTGGTGGTCCCAGCGCGCACGACCCACGTGGAGTACCAGGTCTCCGGCAGCCTCTGGAACTGCCGGTCTGCAGCCAACAAGGCTGAGTTCATCTCAGCCTATGCTACCCTCCAGTCCCTAGACTTCCTGGCGCTGACGGAAACATGGATTACCACAGATAACACTGCTACTCCTACTGCTCTCTCCTCGTCTGCCCACGTGTTCTCGCATACCCCTAGAGCATCGAGCCAGCGGGGTGATGGCACTGGAATCCTCATCTCTCCCAAGTGGACATTCTCTCTTTCTCCCCTGACCCATCTGTCTATCTCCTCATTTGAATTCCATGCTGTCACAGTTACCAGCCCTTTCAAGCTTAACATCCTTATCATTTATCGCCCTCCAGGTTCCCTTGGAGAGTTCATCAATGAGCTTGACGCCTTGATAAGTTCCTTTCCTGAGGATGGCTCACCTCTCACAGTTCTGGGTGACTTTAACCTCCCCACGTCTACCTTTGACTCATTCCTCTCTGCCTCCTTCTTTCCACTCCTCTCCTCTTTTGACCTCACCCTCTCACCTTCCCCCCCTACTCACAAGGCAGGCAATACGCTTGACCTCATCTTTACTAGATGCTGTTCTTCCACTAATCTCATTGCAACTCCCCTCCAAATCTCCGACCACTACCTTGTATCCTTTTCCCTCTTGCTCTCATCCAACACTTCTCACTCTGCCCCTACTCGGATGGTATTGCGCCGTCCCAACCTTCGCTCTCTCTCTCCCGCTACTCTCTCCTCTTCCATCCTATCATCTCTTCCCTCTGCTCAAACCTTCTCCAACCTATCTCCTGATTCTGCCTCCTCAACCCTCCTCTCCTCCCTTTCTGCATCCTTTGATTTTCTCTGTCCCCTATCCTCCAGGCCGGCTCGGTCCTCCCCTCCTGCTCCGTGGCTCGACGACTCACTACGAGCTCACAGAACAGGGCTCCGGGCAGCCGAGCGGAAATGGAGGAAAACTCGCCTCCCTGCGGACCTGGCATCCTTTCACTCCCTCCTCTCTACATTCTCCTCTTCTGTCTCTGCTGCTAAAGCCATTTTCTACCACTCTAAATTCCAAGCATCTGCCTCTAACCCTAGGAAGCTCTTTGCTACCTTCTCCTCCCTCCTGAATCCTCCTCCCCCCCTCCTCCCTCTCTGCGGATGACTTCGTCAACCATTTTGAAAAGAAGGTTGACGATATCCGATCCTCGTTTGCTAAGTCAAACGACACCGCTGGTCCTGCTCACACTGCCCTACCCTGTGCTTTGACCTCTTTCTCCCCTCTCTCTCCAGATGAAATCTCGCGTCTTGTGACGGCCGGCCGCCCAACAACCTGCCCACTTGACCCTATCCCCTCCTCTCTTCTCCAGACCATTTCCGGAGACCTTCTCCCCTTCCTCACCTCGCTCATCAACTCATCCTTGACCGCTGGCTACGTCCCTTCCGTCTTCAAGAGAGCGAGAGTTGCACCCCTTCTGAAAAAACCTACACTCGATCCCTCCGATGTCAACAACTACAGACCAGTATCCCTTCTTTCTTTTCTCTCCAAAACTCTTGAACGTGCCGTCCCTGGCCAGCTCTCCTGCTATCCCTCTCAGAATGACCTTCTTGATCCTAATCAGTCAGGTTTCAAGACTGGGCATTCAACTGAGACTGCTCTTCTCTGTGTCACGGAGGCTCTCCGCACTGCTAAAGCTAACTCTCTCTCCTCTGCTCTCATCCTTCTAGACCTATCTGCTGCCTTTGATACTGTGAACCATCAGATCCTCCTCTCCACCCTCTCAGAGTTGGGCATCTCCGGCGCGGCCCACGCTTGGATTGCGTCCTACCTGACAGGTCGCTCCTACCAGGTGGCGTGGCGAGAATCTGTCTCCGCACCATGCGCTCTCACCACTGGTGTCCCCCAGGGCTCTGTTCTAGGCCCTCTCCTATTCTCGCTATACACCAAGTCACTTGGCTCTGTCATATCCTCACATGGTCTCTCCTATCATTGCTATGCAGACGACACACAATTAATCTTCTCCTTTCCCCCTTCTGATAACCAGGCGGCGAATCGCATCTCTGCATGTCTGTCAGACATATCAGTGTGGATGACGGATCACCACCTCAAGCTGAACCTCGGCAAGACGGAGCTGCTCTTCCTCCCGGGGAAGGACTGCCCGTTCCATGATCTCGCCATCACGGTTGACAACTCCCTTGTGTCCTCCTCCCAGAGTGCTAAGAACCTTGGCGTGATCCTGGACAACACCCTGTCGTTCTCCACTAACATCAAGGCGGTGACCCGATCCTGTAGGTTCATGCTCTACAACATTCGCAGAGTACGACCCTGCCTCACACAGGAAGCGGCGCAGGTCCTAATCCAGGCACTTGTCATCTCCCGTCTGGATTACTGCAACTCGCTGTTGGCTGGGCTCCCTGCCTGTGCCATTAAACCCCTACAACTCATCCAGAACGCCGCAGCCCGTCTGGTGTTCAACCTTCCCAAGTTCTCTCACGTCACCCCGCTCCTCCGCTCTCTCCACTGGCTTCCAGTTGAAGCTCGCATCCGCTACAAGACCATGGTGATTGCCTACGGAGCTGTGAAGGGAACGGCACCTCCATACCTTCAGGCTCTGATCAGGCCCTACACCCAAACAAGGGCACTGCGTTCATCCACCTCTGGCCTGCTGGCCCCCCTACTTCTGAGGAAGCACAGTTCCCGCTCAGCCCAGTCAAAACTGTTCGCTGCTCTGGCACCCCAATGGTGGAACAAGCTCCCTCACGACGCCAGGACAGCGGAGTCAATCACCACCTTCCGGAGACACCTGAAACCCCACCTCTTTAAGGAATACCTAGGATAGGATAAAGTAATCATTCTAACCCCCCCCCCCCCCCTTAAAAGATTTAGATGCACTATTGTAAAGTGGTTGTTCCACTGGATATCATAAGGTGAATGCACCAATTTGTAAGTCGGATAAGAGCGTCTGCTAAATGACTTAAATGTAAATGTACATATATATATATATATATATATGTGTATATATATATCTATATATATATATATACACATACACACATATATATATACCCACATATATATATACACATATATACACACATATATATATATATATATCCCGAAAATGATGTCATGGCTTTACAAGCTTCTGATAGGCTAATTGACATAATTTGAGTCAATTGAAGGTGTACCTGTGGATGTATTTCAAGGCCTACCTTCAAACTCAGTGCCTGTTTGCTTGACATCATGGAAAAATCAAAAGAAATCAGCCAAGACCTCCACAAGTCTGTAGACCTCCACAAGTCTGGTTCATCCTTGGGAGCATCATGTTGTGGGGGTGCTTTACTGCAGGAGGGACTGGTCCACTTCACAAAATAGATGGCATCATGAGGTAGGAAAATTACGTGGATATATTGAAGCAACATCTCAAGGGCATCAGTCGGAAGTTAAAGCTTGGTCGCAAATGGGTCTTCCAAATGGGCAATGACCCCAAGCATACTTTCAAAGTTGTGGCAAAATTGCTTAAGGACAACAAAGTCAAAGTATTGGAGTGGCCATCACAAAGCCATGACCTCAATTTGTGGGCAGAACTGAAAAAGCGTGTGCGAGCAAAGAGGCCTACAAACCTGACTCAGTTACACCAGCTCTGTCAGGAGGAATGGGCCAAAATTCACCCAACTTATTGTGGGAAGCTTGTGGGAGGCTACCCGAAACATTTGACCCAAGTCAAACAATTTAAAGGCAATGCTACCAAATACTAATTGAGTGTATGTAAACTTCTGACCTACTGGGAATGTGATGAAAAAAATTCAAGTTGAAATAACTCATTCTCTCTACTATTATTCTGACATTTCACATTCTTAAAATAAAGCGGTGACCCTAACTGACCTAAGACAGGGAATTCTTACTATGATTAAATGTCAGTAATTGTGAAAAACTGAGTTTAAATGTATTTGGCTAAGGTGTATGTAAAGTTCCGCCTTCAACTGTAGGTATTTTCAGCTACAATAGTCATTTACAACATGGCTACACTGTATTTCTGATCAATTTTATGTTATTTTAATGGGGACATTTTTTTTAAATTTTCTTTCCAAAACAAGGACATTTCTAAGTGCCCCCCAAACCTTTGAACGGTAGTGTATATATCCATTGATTCTTGAAGAATATAAATTATAAATGCCTCATGAGCTTAGTTCAACTGTCACACTCCATGAGAACCAAAAATATAAGCTTGTTTTTTTCCAATGTTTGTAAACATTGTAAATGTAAACAAACACTGTATAGCCTCATAACATGGTCAAAACAATTTTTAAATCATGGATGGTCAGTAATTGCATTCATAGCTCTGTCTTAATCTGAGAGTGGCTACATTTCTCCAGGCCCATTCCTCAGCTTTTTACCAAAACAGAGGCCGTTTTGTTATTGTTTCATCTTTGGATTTGCCCTTTAAACAGCTGCATATTATCAAGATATCAAAGTGTCACCGACAAAAAGATAAACAATAGGCCAATAGCAAATGCAGCATATGGCATTCATTTTTCACATGTAAACAGCACTTTTCAGTAGTGCTCAAAGCATGTCAGTCCATGAGCGCAGCATTTATTTTTCAACTTGAATCACTGAGCCCAATCAGTCCTCCATAACAACAAAATCATAAACAACAGAATAGTGCTGGCTAATAAGTGCTTAGTTTTGGGTAAAACAATTTGGCTAATCTATACTTCCATGTTTCCAAGTCCTATTCTTGAAGATCAAGAGGTATAACATTCATTGTAATGACTGGAATTCTGATAGACTTTGATTCTAAATGTAAAGATATAATTTAATCATATTATTATATGTAGTAGAAAGTGATGGGTTAGAAGAAGCCTACATAACCAACACATAAAGTACATTTTAACATCCATATATGGCCAGCTATGTAAACTTTAACATTGATTTACCTTGCAATAGATGTCGTTCAATTGGTAACCATGTAAAAGCTTTTTAAAAATTGTGATCAATACGTAATATAGTACACATATCATAATTTGGTTGTAATCCAGAGAGGTTAGACAAATGATCTTTGTCATAGTGTTCTATTGTTTCCAGTACTTGCCTTACATTATCTCCAATGTATCGCGCATGTAAAAAACCTGTCTGATTAGAATGAATAATGCCCAACAATACCTTTTTAATTCTATGCGCTATACATTTTGCTAGAATTTTTGCATCACAACGCTGAAGTGTAACAACACCTGTTTCAGTAATAATGAAATCAGACCTTCTTGTTGAGTGTCTGATAATCTACCATTTACATAGGAGTGGTTAAAACATGCTAATAACGATCCTCTGAGTATTTCAAAAAAAGGTTTGGTATATCTCAACTCGTACGCCATCCAGCCCTGGAGTTTTCCCAAATTTAAAGGCTTTAATTGCATCAAGAAGTTCCTCCTCTGTAATTTCGCCTTCACATGAGTCTTTCTGTACGGCTGTTAATTCTACATTATTAATAGAAAAAAAATCCATACAATTAGCTTCGGTTAGAGGAGACGGAGAAGACAAACGAAACATATGCTTAAAGTACTTTGCGTCCCCTTTCAAAATATACTGCTCAAAAAAATAAAGGGAACACTAAAATAACACATCCTAGATCTGAATAAATGAAATAATCTTATTAAATACTTTTTTCTTTACATAGTTGAATGTGCTGACAACAAAATCACACAAAAATAATCAATGGAATTCCAATTTATCAACCCATGGAGGTCTGGATTTGGAGTCACACTCAAAATTAAAGTGGAAAACCACACTACAGGCTGACCCAACTTTGATGTAATGTCCTCAAAACAAGTCAAAATGAGGCTCAGTAGTGTTTGTGGCCTCCACGTGCCTGTATGACCTCCCTACAACGCCTGGGGCATGCTCCTGATGAGGTGGCGGATGGTCTCCTGAGGGATCTCCTCCCAGACCTGGACTAAAGCATCCGCCAACTCCTGGACAGTCTGTGGTGCAGCGTGGCGTTGGTGGATGGAGCGAGACATTATGTCCCAGATGTGCTCAATTGGATTCAGGTCTGGGGAACGGGCGGGCCAGTCCATAGCACCAATGCCTTCCTCTTGCAGGAACTGCTGACACACTCCAGCCACATGAGGTCTAGCATTGTCTTGCATTAGGAGGAACCCAGGGCCAACCGCACCAGCATATGGTCTCACAAGGGGTCTGAGGATCTCATCTCGGTACCTAATGGCAGTCAGGCTACCTCTGGCGAGCACATGGAGGGCTGTGCGGCCCCCCAAAGAAATGCCACCCCACACCATGACTGACCCACCGCCAAACCGATCATGCTGGAGGATGTTGCAGGCAGCAGAACGTTCTCCACGGCGTCTCCAGACTCTGTCACATGTGCTCAGTGTGAACCTGCTTTCATCTGTGAAGAGCACAGGGCGCCAGTGGCGAATTTGTCAATCTTGGTGTTCTCTGGCAAATGCCAAACATCCTGCACGGTGTTGGGCTGTAAGCACAACCCCCACCTGTGAATGTTGGGCCCTCATACCACCCTCATGGAGTCTGTTTCTGACCGTTTGAGCAGACACATGCACATTTGTGGCCTGCTGGAGGTCATTTTGCAGGGCTCTGGCAGTGTTCCTCGTGCTCCTCCTTGCACAAAGGCGGAGGTAGCGGTCCTGCTGCTGGGTTGTTGCCCTCCTACGGCCTCCTGATATACTGGCCTGTCTCCTGGTAGCGCCTCCATGCTCTGGACACTACGCTGACAGACACAGTAAACCTTCTTGCCACAGCTCGCATTGATGTGCCATCCTGGATGAGCTGCACAACCTGAGCCACTTGTGTGGGTTGTAGACTCCGTCTCATGCTACCACTAGAGTAAAAGCACCACCAGCATTCAAAAGTGACCAAAACATCAGCCAGGAAGCATAGGAACTGAGAAGTGGTCTGTGGTCACCACCTGCAGAACCACTCCTTTATTGGGGGTGTCTTGCTAATTGCCTATAATTTCCACCTGTTGTCTATTCCATTTGCACAACAGCATGTGAAATTTATTATCAATCAGTGTTGCTTCCTAAGTGGACAGTTTGATTTCACAGAAGTGTGATTGACTTGGAGTTACATTGTGTTGTTTAAGTGTTCCCTTTATTTTTTTTGAGCAGTGTATAATCTGGTGAATCATGGGTGACTGTCATTTGCAACAAGTTTTCAGAAACAAAACAGCAAAATTACCTTTTTGTTTTTTAAACAACATGGCACAAAAGAGACTGTGAAATGACACACACACAAAACACACACAGACACACTATCACACTCTAACACACACTATTCTTTAGTTGTATTGTTTGTATATCGTATTTAAAATGTGCGTGACTGTACTTGTCTATCAGTGTTTTGTTACTTATAGTGTTTTATGTTTTTGTGTGGACCACAGAAAGAATAGCTTGTGCTTTGGAAAAAGCTAATGGGGAACGAATAAACCAATAAATGTGACCAGTGTTTCTTCTCTTTCTTTCCTCATGTTAACACTGTAGCACGTATCACAACGACCAGTGCCTTACCTCTGAGTCCTAAGTTTGGCCTGTTCACAGCACATATACTTAAGGGCTTACGTAATGGGGTCAAGGCATCCTCTTCCACCTATAAAAAGCATCTTCCAGCCTCCAGAACCATCGCTACTGCAACTCATCCCTGTAATGGAGCTGAATAACCATTGAGAATGCTTCTTTAAAAAATTGGAACAAGCAAGCAGAAGCAATAAACGAGGGCAGGGTGGGCAGCTAGCGTGGGCGTAATTGGCCTGAAGATCCAATACAGGGGGAGTAGTGACTTATGGGTAATTACCTGCAACGTCCAGAGACGCAGAGCTGTGAGTGGCTGGCTCTCTGATCGAATCAGCCCCACACTGTGCAGCAGAGTACACAGGCTTTGCCTAATTGGCCGATCTGCTTTCCCCACGACACAGGGCTGCTTCCAGGACGCTTCCTGGTCCACTTAGTCACGGAGAGAGACACACACAGATATATGGACAAATGCACACACTCTCATAAGTATACACACACACACTCGCTCTCGCTCTCTCTCTTTTTACTCCTTGCACCGTCACAGTACATTGAAAACTCATCCGGAATGACCTAAAGTGTGAAATATTATATTATTTCATTCTGCATCAGAAGGTTTATTGGTCAATACATTCAGGACTTAGCTAAGTTAAATTATTCTCCTACTTCATTCTGCATCAGAAGGTTTATTGGTCCATACATCTTTGTATCTAAACAGGCACTTCTCCATGTTGTTTACATATTGTAGGTATTGTGAGAAATAACAATGTACAAATACGTAACTGACAAAGATCATATATATTTATTGTGTACCTTTTTGAAAGATACTGAACATTAAACAAAAGAGGAAAACAATTCAGAACACCCCAATTTAAGCACGAGAAACCCGTCGAACATCAAGCCCCTTGAACCAGATCCTGCCAAATGATGTCAAGCAGGGTGTATAGCCAATATCATCACTATCCAATCAACGTCAAGCAAACAAACAAAACCTGAGCCAGCGGAACGTTTTGCAACTAAAACCAGAGTTTATAATGGACACACTGAGGTAAATCCCTCCCCGTTTCATTCCATTTGCTACCATTTTAAGAAACCGTTTAAGAAACGTTTGGCAACAGAATCCGCGTAACGTTTTAAAAGCCACTATATCCCCCTTCCTCGTCTCTCTTTTAATGTCAACATATGAAAATGTTAAGATGTCTTTGACACAGATGACATGGGATTGTAGAAAAGCAAAAGACAATATAGAGTTTAGTTACAGCAAGATATTGGCTTATATCTTGAAATAATACTTGTACTACTGTATCTATACTGTATGACCATATAGAAAATACTCTGTAGGAATGTTTCTTATAGGCTGATCAACACACACATTGTCTTATCTTTCTGGTGAATATCAAGGCAATATTGTAAAGAATGTCATTGAAGCTTATTGATAGGTTTCTCCCTGTCCAATTCTTATAAACTCAGCAAAAAAAGAAACATCCCTTTTTCAGGATCCTGTCTTTCAAAGATAATTAGTGTAAATCCAAATAACTTCACAGATCTTCATTGTAAAGGGTTTAAACACTGTTTCCCATGCTTGTTCAATGAACCATAAACAATTAATGAACATGCACCTGTGGAACAGTCGTCAAGACAGTAACACTTACAGACAGTAGGCAATTAAGGTCACATTTATGAAAACTTAGGACACTAAAGAGGCCTTTCTACTGAATCTGAAAAACACCAAAGGAAGGATGCCCAGGGTCCCTGCTCATCTGTGTCAACGTGCCTTAGGCATGCTGCAAGGAGACATGAGGACTGCAGATGTGGCCAGGGCAATAAATTGCAATGTCCGTACTGTGAGACACCTAAGACAGCGCTACAGGGAGACAGGACAGACAGCTGATCGTCCTTGCAGTGGCAGACCACATGTAACAACACTTGCACAGGATCGGTACATCCGAACACCATACCTGCGGGACAGGTACAGGATGGCAACAACAACTGCCCGAGTTACACCAGGAACGCAAGATCCCTCCATCGGTGCTCAGACTGTCTGCAATAGGCTGAGAGAGGCTGGACTGAGGGCTTGTAGGCCTGTTGTAAGGCAGGTCCTCACCAGACATCACCGGCAACAACGTCGCCTATGGGCACCGTCGCTGGACCAGACGGGACTGGCAAAAAGTGCTCTTCACTGACGAGTCGCGGTTCTGTCTCACCAGGGGTGATGGTCGGATTCGTGTTTATCGTCGAAGGAATGAGCGTTACACCGAGGCCTGTACTCTGGAGCGGGATCGAGGTGGAGAGTGTGTCATGGTCTGGGGCGGTGTGTCACAGCATCATCGGACTGAGCTTGTAATCATTGCAGGCAATCTCAATGCTGTGCATTACAGGGAAGACATCCTCCTCCCTCATGTGGTACCCTTCCTGACATGACCCTCCAGCATGACAATGCCACCAGCCATACTGCTCGTCCCGTGTGTAATTTCCTGCAAGACAGGAATGTCAGTGTTCTGCCATGGCCAGCGAAGAGCCCGGTTCTCAATCTCATTGCGCACGTCTGGGACCTGTTGGATCGGAGGGTGAAGGCTAGGGCCATTCCCCCCAGAAATGTCCAGGAACTTGCAGGTGCCTTGGTGGAAGAGTGGGGTAACATCTCACAGCAAGAACTGGCAAATCTGGTGCAGTCCATGAGAAGGAGATGCACTGCAGTACTTAATGCAGCTGGTGGCCACACCAGATACTGACTCTTACTTTTGATTTTGACCCCCCCTTTGTTCAGGGACACATTATTCCATTTCTGTTAGTCACATGTCTGTGGAACTTGTTCAGTTTATGTCTCAGTTGTTGAATCTTGTTATGTTCATACAAATATTTACACATGATAAGTTTGCTGAAAATAAACGCATTTGACAGTGAGGAGACGTTTCTTCTTTTGCTGAGTTTACAATGTAAAAACAGATTCTGCTATGCATTCATGATAGATAATTCACAGATACTTGATTTAGTCTGAAATACAAAATATGGACAGGGAGAAATAAAATATGGATATATGACAGGTGTCCACATACCTTTGGTCATATAGTGTATTTACTTTTTACTCCCACACATTTTCCCTGATACGCAAAAGTACTCGTTTCATGTCGAATGCTTAGCAGGAGAGCAATATGGTCCAATTTACGCACCTATCAATATAACACGTTGTCATTCCTACTGCCTCTGATCAGGTGGAATAATTAGACACCAATACTGCATTTGTAAATTATGTCAGTGTTGGAGTGTGCCCCTGGCTGTCCGTAAATACATTTAAAAAATACGAAAATTGTGCCATCTGGTTTGCTTAATATAAGGAATTTCATGTATAGCATTTACTTTAACTTTGTACTTTTACTCAAGTATGACAATTGAGAACTTTTTCCACCACTGTACTTAAGTACATTTAAACTAGATACCTTTAGAATCAAGTAATATCTTAGTGGATGACTTTCACTTGATTAATGTTCTTTTAAGGTATCTTTACTTTAACTCATGTATGATCATGTTGTACTTTTTCCACCACTGCACAAATGGTAAACAAATGTCTCGTAAGCTTGAATAGAGTTGTTCTCTGTTCTCTCTTCCTATATCTGTAACTTTTCAAACATCCAGAAATGTGACCCGTTTCAGGAAACTAGGCGTATGTCACAAGTCACTACTTCATAGGAGAGCCGTTTTTTGAATAAAAAATATTTTGGGGGGGCTGAAATGCCTTCTCGAGCATACAGTATGAACTTTCATATGCCTTAATTACAAACTTGTATGCCATCTGTAAATACAAATAAATTGTTAAATTACGAGCCTAGTTGGTTTAGCCACAGAAAAAGCCAGCAACCTTCTCGCTAGCCATGATTGGCGGAGATAATGAGTGGGCTGGACATGCCGAGAGATGAGTTTGGATTGGTCTGCCATATAGCACGCTTCTGTCTATTTGAGCTGGTCAGTATGTCTAGGTAATCCTGCCTAACATGGCTTTTGTTTTAATGTATCGAGTAGTAAAACTGCATAACAGTTGCTCTCCACTTTCTGGAGGACAGAGTTTTGAAATGAGTGGAATTCGAGTATGATAGCTAAGGAGCTGGAGAAAACACCTGTCTCCGGATTACATCTTCAAACTAAGGGCAACCATGGCATCCGACAGGAGATGGGTCCATCCATGAATCATGAGGTATATGGGTAAGATAGTCTAGCTAGCTACATTTTCAGATATTACACGTTTCTATTTTGACAGAAAGTGGTTTTATTTCAAGTTAAAGGGGCGCTGTTCGCTAGCTAACGTTAGCTGGCTGGCTCACTAGCTAACGCTATGTGGATGATCTTATTATTTCGTATCTCAGAGCCATTTTCTTGGCTAGTTAAAGCCTAATGTTAGCGAAGACAATTTCAAATTTTGCTACATAAGACTGGTTTGAGCCGGCCTGTCACAAATGTTATATGAGTACTTAATTATTTAAATAATCTGATATCTCTTTCCTTATACTGTATATACACAGAGGCACCTCTGGCTTATTCCGTTTGTTGCAAAGTTTTTTAGAATGTTGCAGATAGAAATGCAATGTATAGAGCGGACACTTTTTCATATTCTACCACACAACATAGAATGATGTCTGTTGAAGACAATGCATTTTGATCTCAACCTTCTGTGAAGTTGCATCCTCCTGTATAAGCCCGTGGTAAGGCTGAATGCAGGCGGGGAAACATACCTAGCAGCAACATTTCTGATTAGTAACAAAACAAAATACAACACACATAGTTGTTACGGCACTTGTAGATTTCTGTTTCAATGTTTACATGCTGGTCTCATCAGCAATGGCGGCAGCGGCAGTTCACTTAATCATTTCTCAATGAAGCAGAGAGAGCGAGAGAGAATAAGCATGCCAGAGAATGGCACACTTGAACAGGTTGTGTTGTGGTATTATCGGTTTAAAAACACATCATTCATGAATTGTTGACTAGATGAATTGACAACTGAAAATTGATATTGTCCATATTGAACTCTGAACTGAACATTCTTAATGTGCCGGCATAATATATGTTTCATATTTATGAATCGTAATGGTCAAGAGCTCCTGTAGTGAACACCACAAAATAGTAACAGATTTTCTGCACTTACAGATAGGCTTTCAGTCCTTGTGATGCAGTTTGTACAGTCTTAGAAAAAAAAGGTGTTATCTAGAACCTACAAGGGTTCTTCTGCTGTCCCCATAGAAGAATCCTTTGATGAACCATTTTTGGTTCTAGGTAGAAACCTTTTGGTTCCAAGGTGGCGCAGCGGTCTAAGACACTGCATCTCAGTGGAAGAGGCGTCACTGCAGTCCCTGGTTTAAATCCAGGCTGCATCACATCCGGCCGTGATTGGGAGTCCCGTAGGGCGGCGCACAATTGGCCCAGCGTCGTCCGGGTTTAGCCGGGGTAGGCCGTCATTGTAAATAAGAATTTGTTCTTAACTGACTTGCCTAGTTATATAAAGGTTAAAAAAAAACAAGTAGAACCCTTTCCACAGAGGGTTCTACACTGAACCCAAAAGGGTTCTACCTGGAACCAAAGGGTTTTCCTATGGGGACAGCCGAAGAACCCTTTTTTCTAAGAGTGTTACGCTGAATGGATCTGACAGAATGCCACAGTCATACACAGAAGAGACGAGACTCTCCAATAATGATGGCCCTGAAAGGTTCACATCCACCTTTAAAGCGTTCATTGCCTATGAACAATTATGACCGTACCGTACAATGTCCAACACCAAACACATACTCTAGCTCCTCACGCAACCACTGGATCTGATGGTTTCTCTTCGGGATGAAGATGATCTTTCTTCTGATGATACATGTATAATCTACTGTATCTACGGAGCGTCTTGTCAATCACTAATGCAGATCAGATACACAAACTAGTACATTTCCAATTTACCACCAGTTGTTTTTTTACAACAATGTGTGTGCGTGTGTATATGTCAGCTCAAAAGAAGAGTAGATACTGTCTTTTCCACGTTTTGAAATGGTGTGTATGTATGTGCTTGCGTGTGTGTGTGTGTGTGTGTGTGTGTGTGTGTGTGTGTGTGTGTGTGTGTGTGTGTGTGTGTGTGTGTGTGTGTGTGTGTGTGTGTGTGTGTGTGTGTGTGTGTGTGTGTGTGTGTGCGCGCTTGCTTGGGCATGTTTGCAAAGTTGGGTGCATATAGAAAACCCTGAGTGTCTAAGTACGTTTCACTACATCAAAAGAGGCTCATCTCACTGTCATAAAGCGCGAGCGACAGCACATTAACATTGGCATTGCAACTACATTGAGAACAACAGAAACACAGAGAGAAAGACATATTCTAAGTACCTCTTTACACATTTTCAGTTATTGTCCCTGCAATTAAAATGAAGGCAAAGTAAGTAGACCATACAAAAGCAGTCTTTCCTGTACTGTGAGACTCTAGTCTGTGCTCGTTAATGTCTCATTACACAATTGAAACCTGTTCGCTGTTATGAGCTGCCTTGTTCTCCATTTATTATGGTAACCAGAGTGAGTTTTCACATTGAGTGCACACAGCTTGTCTAATGGCTGTGTTCAATACCGTGACCTCAGTCGGGTAACTGTTAGATGATTCTGCTGCAAGAATTCAAAGCTAAATATAAGCATGACCAATGTGCTACTAAGCAAAATAATGAGTGCTAAATGAACGACAATAGCCACCAATAGTCACTTTGCACTTATTGTAGCGGTACGTTTGACAAACAGCACACTTAAGTGTCCTGTCAGTTAATGAGGCGATAACGATGATGTATATGTGTGCCTGTGCGCGTGTGTGTGATTGTATAAATGTGCTTGTTATTCTCCATTACATTCTGTTACTTGATCCATCTACAGAATAGTTAAGACTTAAGCCAATATGCTACAGCATTAAACATCTATATGCTATATGATATATGTGAGCTTGTTTCTTTACTCACTTCTCTCTGACATTTCTATAATAGATCATAGTAGAAAACATTAAGGTGGGACTGGGTGTGTCTGCAAGGAAAATGTTTACATAGCACTTGATCAGTCAAATGATAGATACCTTTAAGTATCAGATAACATCCAACTAGAATCATGTCTGAGCTTGTCTGCGTATACGTGGTGCATAAGTTTATCTGTGTGTAACATTATATTAGAAATCTGTGCATTTAAAGGGTTCAGACAGTGGGTTTTTGGGTGTCTCAGTCTTAGTCAGACAGAGCACACTAAGATTTGTTCAACACAAGTCTTTCTTTAAGCTCTGTCATACCAGAAAGGCCAATTTACTCCTTCCTCAAGTTCCAGTATCACTTACATAAAACCCAAACACAACATCTAAACGTTTCTCTTTCCCAGCTTCCCTTCCATCACCCTCTCAAACAAACATCGTGCCTGTCTGTCCCGTAACATATTTGGTTTCCAGCGGTGATCAGGTAAAACAAGACTGTCTGTCTGGGATGATTACTGACTTCCTGGCGTGTGAACTCTGACCTATATGCCCCAAGGCCACCTGGGAGGTGGTTTTTTTTTTTAAGGCAAGAGGTTGCCTAACAGGTCCGGGGTGAGGTACCCTATGGGCATTGTGGGCAGGGGCTTGGAGGGGGGTTGTGGAGGGCAGGAGGGGGACCTCTGGGGGGAAGGAGGGTTGAGGAGAAGGCTATGCTGGGAGTCAACATCTTGTACCACAGTGTAGTCCAAAACAGGGGGGAGGAACTGAGCAGGGGAGTTGGGAAGGATGTACAGGGACTGATAGTTCCCTAGGGGGGTGGTATGCAGGAGATAGGGGGGAGGTGGGGGGAAGGCGTGGTAGACCTCCCCAGGTGAGGAGGGGTCAGGGGTTCTGATTTGCTGGCCACTGCTCTCTGTCGTGTAGCCCCAGCCTCAGGATCCACCACCAGCAGCTGAGACGGCAACTTCTTATTTCTCCTCTCCTCCTCCTCACTCTCCTCCTCTCCTCCTTCCATTTTCCCATTCTTCTTCTTATCCTCCTCTGTTGTTGGAGCGTTCTCCGGGGCTCTGACCTGCTGGCCTGGTGAGAGCACCACCCCTCCGGCGGGCATCACATCGCTGACCTGGGCATAGACGTTTATGTTGACCCAGCTATGAGGGCCTCCCAGCTGGGTCTGGACCAGGGGCCTCTCCCCTCCCTCTGGAGCTAAGCCTGGAGCTTGGAGCCTTGGGCATGGGACCTCCTGCACCTCTAGGGCCGGGGGGTTTGAGTGGCTCCGCCGGTTCCCCAGGCAGGGTTCATCTTTTTCTGGTTGGCTGGACAGGAGGGCAGCCATCAACATTAGGGTCTCCTGGTCAGGCAGCTCTGGATCATAGTCATTATCAGGGATGCTGTGAGAGAGAGAGAGAGAGAGAGAGAGAGAGAGAGAGAGAGAGAGAGAGAGAGAGAGAGAGAGAGAGAGAGAGAGAGAGAGAGAGAGAGAGAGAGAGAGAGAGAGAGAGAGAGAGAGAGAGAGAGAGAGAGAGAGAGAGAGAGAGAGAGAGAGAGAGAGAGAGAGAGAGAGAGAGAGAGAGAGAGAGAGAGAGAGAGAGAGAGAGAGAGAGAGAGAGAGAGAGAGAGAGACAGAGGAGAGAGAGACAGAGGGAGAGAGACAGAGACAGAGAGACAGAGACAGAGAGACAGAGAGAGAGACAGAGAGACAGAGGGAGAGAGACAGAGGGAGAGAGACAGAGGGAGAGAGACAGAGGGAGAGAGACAGAGGGAGAGAGACAGAGGGAGAGAGACAGAGGGAGAGAGACAGAGAGAGAGAGAGAGAGAGAGAGAGAGACAGACAGAGAGAGAGAGACAGACAGAGAGAGACAGAGACAGAGACAGAGAGTTACCATTCCAGTTCTCATCGCCACTAAGAGCTGCTTCGTGCCTCCATAAGTGGCTCCAGTCTACACTTTCCTAATGTACAGCAGCCTACAGCTAGACACGAATGTGCATCCAATCCATCCAACAAGTATACGTTAATGACAGTAGGCCTATAGTTGACTCTTTCGGTTAGAAGCATACATTATTTTGGATTTGTGTGCCCGTGAGAACTGTTTAAACGGCAAAACATAATTCAATGTTACGTAGGCATAGTTACACTTAGTGCATTTTCCGAGATCTCCAAGATCCAGGATTCGTACAGGGTTTAATGTTCAATGTTCGAAGTCAATTGTTAAATGTTTAAATAATGACAAATAACACTAATAAATGTAATTAATGTAAGGAAAGAAAGATAGTGTTTTGTGTCACACAATCTGTGAAGACTCCAAGCAATCAACTCATGAATTATGAACAACTCGTGAAATAGTGTGTAAACATGTTTTCATTCAACTATTATATTGAATGTCGGCTACCTGTTCTGTATGTGTTCCTGTGTGTAAAATTGCCTCGGCTAAGAGGGTAGGCTACCAGCAGTGGTGTAGGCCTAGTGATGAGTAAACGCAAGTAAATGCCATTTACCCACTTTTTTCAGAAAAATGCAGTGAAAGTATAGGGAGTGTTACTTTTTTCACCTCAACCGGCAGTCAGAGATTACCCACCCATTTTTACCACTACATCACTGGCTGCCGGTAAGCCTGTTTGAAGTTCATCGTAATACACATTGTATTGACCATTCCGTTTTTCCTGGGACAGTTTCAGCCCCATTTCAGCTGTCCCGGCTTTTCAGGCTACCAAATAGGTCAATTTGTAAGCAAGATGCATCAATTAAAGATGCACTATGCAGAACTTTCCTGGTTGCAAAAATTCTAATAGTTTGCCTAATTTCAGTTTATCTGACAAAACAAGCAAGAATAGTGTAAAGAAACATTACACCATCTAAACCGCTGTGAAATATATTTTCCATAACCAAAAATATTATATTTTCAGATGTTTGAAGCTGGTGTACAAAAACTGAAAGTAAAAGATGCTAAAAATTAAACTTAAGAATGGGAAGCATAGAATAGCGCACATCTACAGCTTCTGAGACTGGCTTTCAATGAGAACGACAGACCTATAACACACATTTCTATGTGAATTTGGAGGGTCATCCCAAAAAAGTTACATATTGCAGCTTTAATGTAAGCCTAAAAATGAATGACCTTTTAATGTGGAATGAACACAACCAGTCATGATGTTGTCATCTGATTGTCTACCAAATCACTACAGAAAATAGGCTACCTGTGCATGTTTGTCCACTCCAAAATAATTCCAGCATCCAAACTGTATGTACACTCGCCCCATTTGATGAACGAAAATAGACATCTGTTTACAAAACACCAAAAAGTGTACCCAATGACATTCTGCAATTGCCATTGATTATGAAGTGATGAATTATGGACAACTCCTGAACTAGGGTGTAAACTTGTTTTGATTCAACTTATGTAGGCCTATTATATGCATGCAGTGCATTGTATGGATGCTGGAATTATTTTGGAATGGACAAACATGCACAGGTAGCCTACTTTTTGAAGTGATTTGTTTGACAATCAGATGAAAACATTATGACTGGTTCATGCCACATTAAAAGGTAATACATTTTTACCTTTAAAATACGTCTTTATTATTAGGTACATAAAAATAAACGATGCACACGCGCACCCAAAAGAGACCCCACCAATGTCACAGTTTAATTCGCAATCTGGTTTCAGCATTAAATATAATTTTAAAAAATGTACACACTTTCATTTATTTTACGATGTCAATGTCATCTTTTTTGTAAATGTTTTGGCGACAGACTGTTGGCAGTTGATTGAGTTGCAGAGTTAATTGAAAATTATGCCATTGTTGATTAGACACTTTTTTCATTAATTAGGCTATTTTCTATTGAACAAAATGCGTTTCCACTAGTAACTCATGGACAATATGGACACAGATATACAAAATTAATACTACTGTATATACTGTATGAATAAAATAAAATAAAAAGTATGAATTACCAAAATTACCATTGATTATTCCGGTAACTTTGGTAAATGACCAGTAGCTTTGCAAACCTATCCATACCGGAGGGTGTGAGAGCAGCCATGGTTTGTGCGGTGGTTGTTGTGACCCAGGCTCAGCAGTCTCTGTGTGTCTGAGCTCTGGTTGTCCTCCTTCTCCCCAGGCTCAGGCTCGTCTGCGTCCAGCTCAATGAACTCCATCCAGGACTCGTCCTGGTACAGGTCAGGGGGGTAGGGATGGAGACCCCCCATACCACCAACACTCAGAAGGAAGTTCAGCTCATTCAGCTTTCCCTTCTGGATAGGGTGTGGATGTGACAGAGGGAGAGATAGAGGCAGAGAGTGTTTGTGAAGAGGGTATGGGTTTGAGACAGAGGTACTTATATGCCTAAGCTCGGAATTCAAGTACTGCAAGCGCTTCAATCATCTTGTACCACATTTCATTGCCAAGCCCAAATGTATTTTACAAACAAAGCCTATTGTATTAGTATAGCTTGCCCATAGAAATAGAATCTAGATTATATTTCTTTGAGCGTGCCAACATCCCAAACTGTTGCCACAAAGTTGAAAACACAGAATCGTCTACAATGTCATTGTATGTTGTAGCGTTAAGATTTCTCTTCACTGGAACTAAGGAGCCTAGCCCGAACCATGAAAAACAGCCGCAGATCATTATTCCTCCTCCACCAAACTTTACAGTCGGCACTGTGCATTGGGGCAGGTAACGTTCTCCTGGCATCCGCCAAACTCAGATTCGTCCGTCGGATTCATCACTCCAGAGAACGCGTTTCCACTGCTCCAGAGTCCAATGGTGGCGAGCTTTACACCACTCCAGTCGACGCTTGGCATTGCGCATGGTGATCTTAGGCTTGTGTGCGGCTGCTCGGCCATGGAAACCCATTTCATGAAGCTCCCGACAAACAGTTCTTGTGCTGACATTGCTTCCTGAGGCAGTTTGGAACTCTGCCTCAGGACAGGCGATTTTTACTCGCTATGCGCTTCAGCCCTCGGCGGGCCCATTCGGTGAGCTTGTGTGGCCTACCACTTCGCGGCTGAGGCGTTGTTGCTCCTAGACGTTTCCACTTTACAATAACAGCACTTACACTTGACCGGGTGCAGCTCTAGCAGGGCAGAAATTTGACAAAGTGACATGTTGGAAAGGTGGCATCCTATGACAGTGCCACGTTGAAAGTCACTGAGCTCTTTCTACAGCCAATGTTTGTCTATGGCGATTGCATGGCTGTGTGCTCGATTTTATATGTGGCTGAAATAGCCGAATCCACTAATTTGAAGGGGTGTCCAAATACTTTTGTATATATAGTGTACTTGATCAAACCTACTCACAAGATAAATGCATGCGCACACACACACACGCATGCACACAGTGTTTTTGGTCTTACCTTAAGCAGTTCTGGGTCAATCCCTTTGATTTTGGGTGCAGGTACAGGAGGCAGAAGAATCACCATAAGTCTGAGAGGAAGAGGGAGAGAGGAGATGAAGATGACGGAAGTGTGTGTGCGTTTGTGTTTGTTTGTTTGTCCTCACCTCTGCTGCTGAGAGAAGATGATGAGCATAAGGAAAATGGCCACGCCCACAGCCCCGAAGATCAGGACCAGAGTCACAGTGAACGTGGACTCTAGAACAGAATCATCATCATCATCATCACCAAATCAATAAATAACAATGATTTAACTATTAGCATTATGTGGTAATCCTACCCTATCCCTGATAAGTGTCTTCCTTGCGCAAGATGGCTGCCATGTTTGTTCTTTGTGTAAACAACACTGTCCCTCCTCTCTACCCGAACCCGTGCCGCCCTGACCCTGACCTCTCACCTTTACTGGGAATCTCTGACACATGGACAAAGATGGCATCACTGAACTCCCCAAAGTTATTGAAGGCCCTCATTGCGCAGTGCACGCGCACCTCATACTCCTCTCCTGTGCTAAGGCCGTAGATTGACTTCTGAGTGCCAAACTCATGCTCCAACTGAGAGAGAGCGGGAGACAGAGGCAAAAAACTTTTGTAAGAGAGGAATACAATCGAAAGCTACGAAATGTTCAAATAAAAGGTTTATGTCTTCCTCTTATACATTAAATTACGTTTTATTCCATAAACACTCTTCTATGCCACAAACACAAACTTGGCTCTGTCGTTGATTGAGGCAGTCAACAACAGGATCACTCTTCTTGTTATGGTGTCGACAGAGTTTCAGTGTGGTCTAGCACTCAAAACAGCAGAGGCCGCTGGGTAATAGGCCGGAAGTGCAGTCAGGGTATGTGTGCGAGTGTGTCTATGTGTGACTCACCACTTTCCAGTGTGAGTTGTTCCTCCTCTTGAACTGGAGTTCGTACACCAGTGTCAACCATCCAACGGCTACGTCGGCCGAGGGCGGGGGTTCCCAGCTCACCATGATGTCATAGTTCAGGCCCGACCGGCTGACGTTCAGCAGCGTCCAGTTCAGGGCCACCGGGGGGTCAGGGTGCACTGTCAGGTGCCAAAGTGCAAAGGTCAGTAAGGGACTGCTTAAAATGATTAAAACGCACAAAAACTATTGTGATTGTGATGGATTGTCTTTGGGAAATAAAGATAGACATGATTTTAAAAAGGTAGTATTAATATTTAATTAAATACAGAAATGTGTAAGCGGCTTAACTTAGCCCGTCCCGCGGCTCAACTAACCCATACCCCAAACTATGTTTCCAAAACTGTAATGTTTACATGAATTCAGATTATTTCCAGGGATACACAACATCCTGAATATATATATGTAGATATCCTTGTTAGAAAGGATACTATATTTCCCTAAACAACAAGATGCTGAAGGTAATAAATGGCTTAACTTACCCTACTCTCCTCTATATGAATGACTAGTTACTAGTGACAGGACTTTGGGTGTATCTTAGTCTAAAATTGCTTCTTTCTCCTTATGCATTATCCACTGACTAGAAAGAAGTGGACCAGTGAACCAATATATCATGGTTTTCAATATAGACCTCAATAAGTTTAATCATGTGTTTTCGAGCTGGGCTGGAACAAAAGCTTGTACTCCCTGGGACTCCCAGGACCAGAGTTTCACATCCCTGAGCTAGTCTATAGACAAGAAGTCCCAAACTGCATTCAGCCATTGGTCATTTTTTTCTTGAGAGGATGGTCAACATAATAACAAATAATTTCTGCAAGAAGCCCAAACAGATATAATATTTCACAAAACATAATCATTTCAAACATTTATTACATTGGCATACGATAACATACCGTGCCTTTTCAAAGTACTCACACCCCTTGACTTTTTGTTGTTGTTGTGTTACAGCCTGAATTTAAAATGGATTCAATTTAGATTTTTTTGTCACTGCATGGCCTACACCAGTGCTTAATTTGTTTCATTCCGGGACCCACTTGCTAGGATCCTTTACCTCTCATGGCATGAAACATTATTTTCACTGTATGCAATGTAAAAAGTTGAATAAAATCAGAGTTAATTCAAGTTGCCTCCTCTGTATTTTCCTGCCTCCTAAAAAAAAACGTAATGTGAAAACGAGCCTGATATTCTAAGAATTGATTGTTGGGCCGGCCCCGGTTTATGGTTCGCACACATTGTTGACTATAGACCAACACTTGGCTATTGCTGTGGTGAGAGAGAGAGAAGCGCCTGTATCTCTCACAGAACCTGAATGATATTCACATTCTCCTTCTCTTTGCTCTGAAAGACATGAGCCAACTCTCATTTCTCCAGCGTTGTACTTAATTTACTTCCTTATAGAATCACAGCTGCGAGAAGGGTGCTGGAGGTGCCACAGCACCCCTGATAAATTGAAATACATTTGCCAAAGTTATAGAGCTCCTGCTGTCTGTTCAGAAAGAAAGACCAGGAGTAGGCCTATAATTGAGTTACAGAGGATCAATAGCTTTTTTTAATATATAGCCTACAGTAGCTGTGGATTGTGTGTAGCCCATTCACAAGGCATGCCTACAGTCTGGAACACGCGGCAAATCTGTCAGTGAACAGCATGTGGCCAAAACAGGCCTTTTGTAATATTTCAAATACAATTGTGGGAAAATAAATTGTTGGGACGCAAATAGATTATGCTGAAAAGAGAAGAATAATCTGTCTGTAGGCCTAATGAGCGAACAGTAAAATGAGAGAGACAGGCTTTTGGCACGAGTGCATCAGCAATCGCTGGTGTGTGAGCTGCACATCATTGGGTGAGAAAGCTTTCTTAGGACTATAATTTCCTCCTCATATTATACGATATGGGTGTCTCCACACACCTAAGCATAGGCTATTGATGGATTCAAGACATGGTCGTTTTTATTGATCTCAGATTCTCAGTTTGTCAGTGTTATCATTTCGATAATTTGTGAGTAATAAAAAAGATTCTTCTAAAGTCTCCAAACATCTAAAATGATGTAGAATTGCATGAAATGAGTTTATAAAAAGGCAAAAACAAATCCAGACCCTAGGCTTAAAAATACAATCCCCATGTGTGCAACTTCTGCAAGTGCCTCTACTCTACCACTCTATGCCAGCATGCAAAAGCGATGATGATGCATGCAATGCATTAATAAAAAAATGTTTTTTTTAAAGCCCCAGGTCGCCCCCCTCTCGGCTCACTCTGTGTTCAATAATAGTGTTTAACATGATTTTTGAATGACTCTCTCATCTCTGTACCCCACACATACAATTATCATTTTAAACACAGATTCAACCACAACGACCAAGGAAGTTTTCCAATGTCTCGCAAAGAAGGTAAATGAGTATACATTTTAAAAAAGCAGTTATTGAACACCCCTTTGAGCAGGGTGAAGTTATTAATTTCACTTTGGATGGTGTATCAATACACCCAGTCACTACAAAGATACAGGTGTTCTTCCTAACTCAGTTGCCGGAGAAGAAGGAAACCATTCAGGGATTTCAACATGAGGCCAATGGCTGTGATAGGAGAAAACTGAGGATGGATCAACAACATTGTAGTTACTCCACAATACTAACCTAATTGACAGAGTGAAAAGTAGGAAGCCTGTACAGAATAAAAATATTCCAAAACATGCATCCTGTTTGCAACAAGGCACTAAAGTAATACATTCTAACAATTCACTTTTTCCTGAATACAAAGTTTTATGTTTGGTGCAAATCCAATAGAACATATTACTGAATACCACTCTCCACATTTTCAAGCATAGTGGTGGCTGCATCATGTTATGGGTATTCTTGTAATCATTAAGGACTGAGGAGGTTTTCAGGATAAAAAAGAAATTGAATGGAGCTAAGCACAGGCAAAATCCTAGAGGAAAACCTTGTTCAGTCTGCTTTCCACCAAACACTGGGACATGAATTCACCTTTAAGCTGGACAATAACCTAAAACAGGCCAAATCTACACTGGAGTTGCTTAGCAAGAAGATTGAAGTGAATGTTACTGAGTGGCAGAGTTACCATTTTTACCTAAATCTACTTGAAAACCTATGGCAAGATCTTACCCAGAAAGACAGCTGTAATCGCTGCCAAATGTGCTTCTACAAAGTATTGACTCAGGGGTGTGTATACTTATGTAAATTAAATATTTCTGTATTTCATTTTCAATAGATTAGCAACATTTTCTAAAAACATGTTTTCACTTTGTCATTATGAGGTATTGTGTGTTGATGTGAGAGGAAAAACAACAAGTTTATCCATTTTTAATTCAGGCTGTAATACAACAAAATGTGGAATAAGTCAAGGGATATGAATACTTTCTGAAGGCACTGTATGTGTCTATATTTATGCATGGGAATACTTGGGAACAGATTTCCTGAATCAAAATCACTGAGCTGATTTCCTGGTGACGTTACAGTCTTTTATATCCAACAATGAAACTTCTAAAATCATTTTATTTTTACTTGGGGGGCCAAATAAAATCGCCCGTGGGACGAATTTGGCCCGCAGGCCGAGAGTTGGGGAACCCTGCTATAGACCATGTCTATCACACCGTCCACCTTACATCAGAAGAGCATGTCTGAAACTTGTGTCCCTGCCAGTGTACCAGTGTCCACTAGTCACTTGGCGTGAAACCTCCCTTAATAAAAACACCTGCTATGGTCAAATATTTTCATAATTTCTGTTCTGACTGATCATTATCCCCCTTCTCCTTCTGTGCATCCCTGCTTTTATTCTTCCATCCCTCTCGGAACAACTGGTTTCTGGTAAAAATGTCCTACATCCCGCGGCTATTGTCAGTCTCACATGCTGATAGTAATTTTCTGCCCTTGGAGGGGGAAAGGATGGAGGTAGATGTTGCCGTGCATTTGTAATATTTAATTACTTTTCCTACTGTGTCTCTAATATCGATACATATTCCCATTGTTAGGTCAGGCACAGTGCATTCGGAAAGTATTCAGACCCCTTGACTTTTTCCACATTTTGTTAGGTTACAGCCTTATTCTAAAATTGATTAAAAAAACTGAAATACCTTATTTACATAACTATTCAGACCCAAGGGGTCTGAATACTTTTCCAAATGCACTGTAGGTACAGTATCTTAAAACTGTGGTACTGTCTAACAGTGTGTTGGTATGGTCTGATATTGACCAACATGTAACAGGACATTGCTGTTTTTCTGCTGTTTCTGGCTGATAGTGATAACTGGTTGGCCAGCTAGGCCTTCCTAGAAACCTGCTCTTGTCCTGGGAACCCAGTGTGTTTGCAGGTTTTGATTTCAACCCAATTAGCGTACTCCCATCATCAGTAATTAACCCCTCGCCCCATGACAAATATTTTAACCGTTTTTCACATTTAAATGACCCAATTAGACAAATCTCCAAAGCTGTTTTGCTTTTATATAAAGTCTAAGCTTTTTTTGCATGCAGTCAGTTTTCATTGTTTTTAAACAAGTAAGCTACTAAGCCAGCAAACCACAAGAGAAGTCCTAGCTCTCGAAAACCCTTATTATCCATAGGGTTTTTCAGCGCTTAGCGTCGCCCACGGCTGGCTGCATGTGAATTACAATTCCGAAGCTGGGTTTTAACGTTTAGAAACATCAATAATCATCGCTTGCGAAACAGTTTTCTAAACATATGCTGATATGCCCCTTATCTTTCACATCAGCGAGAAAGAATCTTTCAAATAAAAAAGTATCTTACAGGTACTGTAACAGTTTTGCACAGATCCATAAGCTGTGTGTGCCTCAAGTTGACAAACTACACTTCCTCCCCAGTTGCACTTACAGGTGCTTCGGAGCACGCATGATAGCTAATTAGCACAGGTGGCAGCCTATGTCTTTTGTAAACTAGCAGTGTAATATGGAGTGTAACGCCCTGGCCATAGAGAGGTTTTTTTTTGTTCTTTATTTTGGTTAGGCCAGGGTGTTACATTGGGTGGGCGTTCTATGTTCCCTTTTCTATGTTTTTGTATTTCTTTGTTTTGGGCCGAGTAGGGTTCCTAATCAGAGGCAGCTGTCTATCGTTGTCTCTGATTAGGAATCATACTTAGGCAGCCTGTTTTCCTTTGGGGTTTTGTGGGTAGTTGTTTTCTGTCTTGTGTGTGTTCACCTGGCAGAACTGTTGGCTTTCGTTTTCCCTGTTTGTTTTTGAAGTGTCTCATTAAAAATCATTATGACCACTTACCACGCTGCATCTTGGTCCCCTCTTCCAGACGATGGTTACATGGAGATAAGGTGTGTAGTAATTATACTTTTTTTATTATTATTTATCACTGATACGAAAGATACGTTCCTAATGTTTCCAAAACCTTACCGCAAGCGATGTGTTTTAACATTCCGAACAAGCATCTGGGATCTTAACAAAACTCCCCGGCCAGAAGATACTATCATCAATAGGCACTGTTAACTACTATTAATGGGTTAGCAAAGTCCCTCTTTTCAAATCCAAGCAAGCTGTGTGATGAAACAACAATCACAAATGACAATACATTGACAATAATGAAAGTAGACTCTGCACAAGCATTCAAAGTTTGGAGGATACAATCACTGACAGAGTGGCCGCTGACATCAGAGAGAAAATGGAGCTTATTCGAGAGGAGCTTAAAAAATACTTTGAGGACTTACTTACCAAGTCACTAACCTAGAAGCGGACATGAAAAAACAACCCTCTTCCCGCAGTGTTTCTATCGGACTCTGAGGTTAGTGATCTAGGTACCCGACTGAAAGTGCTAGAATATACTCCCTGTGAGTCCGCTGACACATGCAAAGAAAACAAAGTCAGCCTGAACACTGTGAACTGTATTATTAAACATGGGCCGAAAATGAAGGTCATAGTGTGTGTGACTTCAGAAAGGAAATAATCACAAATCGACAGACCAGAGATAATACATTAACTGATTAAATTGCTTTAGAAAGGGGCACAAGACAGGGATGTCCCCACTCCCCGTCCTGTTTGTTCTGGCAATTGAGTCGCTTGCAGAAATAATTAGACAGGAACCAAATGTAACAGTATTTGTAAAGATTAATATCAACTAAATGTATTTGCAGATTATCTCCTGATATATCTGACCAATATTGAAAACTCAATGCCCCTTTGCTAAAAGGATTTCCAGAATACTCAAAAATCTCAGGATAATTAAAAAAATAATAATAATAATGACAATAGGAAAAATAAAACAAATAACTTACAATCAACAGCAATCCTTTAAAACCCCTAGAGTTGACATCCTTGCCCCCGCGAGAACCTAATTAGCATAATAAAACAACCCCCATAAAAATCTGTCAGTTTAAGCTAGAAATACAAAAGTTTGTGGACACCCCTTCAAATGAGTGGATTCGGCTATTTCATCCACTCCTGGTGACAGGTGTATAAAATCGAGCACACAGCCATGAAATCACCAAAGACAAACATTGGCAGTAGAATGGCCTGTACTGGAAATCTCAGTGACTTTCAACGTAGCACCGTCATAGGATGCCACCTTTCCAACAAGCCACTTAGTCCAATTTCTGCCCTGCTAGAGCTGCCCCGGTGAACTGTAAGTGCTGTTATTGTGAAGTGGAAACGTCTAAGAGCAACAACGGCTCAGCTGTGAAGTTTATTTTTAAATATTTTTTTATTTCACCTTTATTTAACCAGGTAGGCTAGTTGAGAACAAGTTCTCACTTACAACTGCGACCTGGCCAAGATAAAGCAAAGCAGTTCGACACATACAACAACACAGAGTTACATATGGAATAAACAAACATACAGTCAATAATACAGTAGAAAAAGTCTATATACAGGATGTGCAAATGAGGTAGGATAAGGAAGGTAAGGCAATAAATAGGCCATAGTGGCAAAGTAATTACAATATAGCAATTAAACACTGGAATGGTAGATGGGCAGAAGATGAATGTGCAAGTAGAGATACTGGAGAGCAAAGGAGAAAGATAAATAAATACAGTATGGGGATGAGGTAGTTGGATGGGCTATTTACAGATGGGCTATGTACAGGTGCAGTGATCTGTGAGCTGCTCTGAGAGCTGGTGCTTAAAGATAGTGAGGGAGATATGAGTCTCCAGCTTCAGTGATTTTTGCAGTTCGTTCCAGTCATTGGCAGCAGAGAACTGGAAGGAGAGGCGGCCAAAGGAAGAATTGGCTTTGGGGGTGACCAGTGAGATATACCTGCTGGAGCGCGTGCTACGGTTGGGTGCTGCTATGGTGACCAGTGAGCTGAGAAAAGGCGGGGCTTTACCTAGCAGAGACTTGTAGATGACCTGGAGCCAGTGGGCTTGGCGACAAGTATGAAGCGAGGGCCAGCCAACGAGAGCGTACAGGTCGCAGTGGTGGGTAGTATATGGGGCTTTGGTGACAAGACGGATGGCACTGTGATAGACTGCATCCAATTTGTTGAGTAGAGTGTTGGAGGCTATTTTGTAAATTACATTTCCGAAGTCGAGGATCAGTAGGATGGTCAGTTTTACGAGGGTATGTTTGGCTGCATGAGTGAAGGATGCTTTGTTGCGAAATAGGAAGCCGATTCTAGATTTCATTTTGGATTGGAGATGCTTAATGTGAGTCTGGAAGGAGAGTTTACAGTCTAACCAGACACCTAGGTATTTGTAGTTGTCCACATATTCTAAGTCAGAACTGTCCAGAGTAGTGATGCTGGACGGGCAGGCAGGTGCGGGCAGTGATCGGTTGAAGAGCATGCATTTAGTTTTACTTGGATTTAAGAGCAGTTGTAGGCCACGGAAGGAGAGTTGTATGGCATTGAAGCTCGTTTGGAGGTTAGTTAACACAGTGTCCAAAGAAGGGCCAGAGGTATACAGAATGGTGTTGTCTGCGTGGAGGTGGATCAGAGAATCACCAGCAGCAAGAGCAACATCATTGATGTATACAGAGAAAAGAGTTGGCCCGAGAATTGAACCCTGTGGCACCCTCATATAGACTGCCAGAGGTCCGGACAACAGGCCCTCCGATTTGACACACTGAACTATCAGAGAAGTAGTTGGTGAACCAGGCGACTTTGGCTTCAGAGCGAAACACTCCACAGAAACGGCCAACTGCTTTCTTCTGGAAAATGTGAAGTCCAAGATGGACAAAGGGGGCGTTGTTGGGGCTGTGTTTCTGGACCTATTGAAGGCTTTTGATACTGTTAACCATGAGATTCTCATCACAAAATTGTCCAAGTTCAACTTTTCCCCCGAGGCCTTGAGATGGATGAAATCATACCTTGAAGGCAGAACTCAGTGTGTCAGAGTGAGCAATGAGCTGTCGCCCACTCTTAGCTATGATGTGGGTGTGACCCAAGGGTCAATACTGGGGCCCCTCCTGTTCAGCCTGTACATTAATGATCTGCCTTCTGTCTGTACTGGGTCTGAAGTTCAAATGTATGCAGATGATACAGTGATTTATGTGCATGCAAAGAGCAAACAACTGCACTGCACAAGAACTCACTACTGTAATGGTCCAGGTTACAAAGTGGCTCAGTGACTCGTGTTTGCATCTCAATGTGAAAAAAACTGTTTGCATGTTCTTCACAAAGAGGGCAACAGATGCTACTGAACCAGATGTCTATGTGTCAGGGGAGAAGCTCCAGGTGGTATCTGATTTTAAGTACCTTGGCATCATACTTGATTCCAACCTCTCTTTTAAAAAGTATGTGAAAAAGTGAATTCAAATAACCAAATTCAACCTAGCTAATTTCCGATTTATACGAAATTGTTTGACTACAGAGGTAGCAAAACTGTACTTCAAATCTATGATACTCCCCCACTTAACATACTGCTTGACTAGTTGGGCCCAAGCTTGCTGTATAACATTAAAACCTATTCAGTCTGTCTACAAACAGGCTCTCAAAGTGCTTGATAGGAAGCCCAATAGCCATCATCACTGTTACATCCTCAGAAAGCATGAGCTCCTGAGTTGGGAAAATCTTGTGCAATACATCGACGCATGTCTTGTATTCAAGATCCTAAATGGCCTGGCTCCCCTCCACTCAATATTTTTGTTAAACAGAAAACCCAAACATATGGCAGCAGATCCACAAGGTCTGCCATGAGAGGTGACTGTATAGTTCCCTTAAGGAAAAGCACCTTTAGTAAATCCGCTTTTTCTGTGAGAGCTTCCCATGTCTGGAATACACTGCCATCAGACACACATAACTGCACCACCTATCACACTTTCACAAAATGCATGAAGACATGGCTAAAGGCCAATCAGATTTGTGAACACAATACCTAGCTGTGTATTGCCGCTTTCCATGTTGTCTGTAGCTTGTGAGGTGTGGAAACACTTTGTTGCTTTTATGGATTTTGTCTTATTGCTTTTTGTTCTATGGTGCTCTGTCTGCATGCTACGTTTTGCATGTCCTATGTTGCTCTGCGTGTGCTCACTGCTCAATGATTGTCTATATTGTAATTGTTTTTAATAACCTGCCCAGGGACTGCGGTTGAAAATTAGCCGGCTGGCTAAAACCGGCACTTTTACTGAAACGTTGATTAATGTGCACTGTCCCTGTAAAAATAAAATGAACTCAATCATTTGAGAAACCAAGGCTGTTGAGTCTGCCGATAAGAATGTGGTGATTGACAGAGTCGAAAACCTTGGCCAGGTCGATGAATACGGCTGCATAGTAATGTCTTTTATCGATGGCGGTTATGATATCAAATAGTAGGCCACACAAGCTCACAGAACGGGCCGGCCGAGTGCTGAAGCGTGTAAAACTTGTCTGTCCTCGGTTGCAACACTCACTAACAAGTTCCAAACTGCCTCTGGAAGCAACGTCAGCAAAATAACTGTTTGTTGGGAGCTTAATGAAAAGAGTTTCCATGGCCGAGCAGCTGCACACAAGCCTAAGATCATCATGCGCAATGCCAATCTGCTCCTGAATTCATCCCAGTCATCAGCAATAGAGCATTGGGGTAGGTGCATGTTTGACGTCAATGTGTGCGCAATTACAATGACAATTTAACATAGTCAAAAAAAATGTTTTTATATAACATAAACATACTGTTGACACCTAGGCTATGGTGTGATGGAATGTTTTGCCTTGTGTGGTAGGTATTGTGGGTTTTGGCGCTCTTATGTAGGTGCCATAACCAACCATAAAATAAAACAATATATGTCACACCAGGTCTAAATATATGTCATGACAGTGTTATGATCATATTACAATCAATTATGACATATTATGTTTGCTGTTATGACATATTATGACATGGCTTTGACCGTGTCATTACGTGTTATGACGCTGGGTGTCAAGTAAAGTGTTACCATTAAAATAAAATCTACAAAAACAAATGAACACAAGAAAGCTGTAATGGACAAAAACGCTATGCTCCTAAAAACAAAGATGTACATGACGGTGTACATTAATCATGCCACCAGCAGCGAGCTATTGAGTCTAGGTTACAAGACATCATAAAGGAAATAGGCACAGATAAATTCGCTGTCAGGGGAGGGCGGGTTGTGAAGTCTACATGCCGCTGCCCGATGTTAGGTCACATGCGGGTTCTAGAATGTACAGCGCTGGAATATTGACATTTCATAAGACCCGTTCTCATTGTTTACAGCACCTTGGGCTGGATGTAGTTGGAGTGGCAGAAGCTAATTTACACTGCACTGGAAAAGTATTTAGACCCCTTGACTTTTTCCACATTTTGTTACGTTACAGCCTTATTCGAAAATTAATTAAATCGTTTTTTCCCCCTTAATCTACACACTTTACCCCACAATGACGAAGCAAAACAGCTTTTAGGAATTTTTCGTAATTTAAAAAGAAATATATATATATAAAAGAAATATATATATATAAAAGAAATGAGGGAAATAAGTATTTGACCCCTCTGCAAAACATGACTTAGTACTTGGTGGCAAAACCCTTGTTGGCAATCAGAGGTCAGACGTTTCTTGTAGTTGGCCACCAGGTTTGCACACATCTCAGGAGGGATTTTGTCCCACTCCTCTTTGCAGATCTTCTCCAAGCCATTAAGGTTTCGAGGCTGACCTGTGGCAACTTGAACCTTCAGCTCCCTCCATGGGATTAAGGTCTGGAGACTGGCTAGGCCACTACAGGACCTTAATGTGCTTCTTCTTGAGCCACTCCTTTGTTGCCTTGGCCATGTGTTTTGGGTCATTGTCATGCTGGAATACCCATCCACGACCCATTTTCAATGCCCTGGCTGAGGGAAGGAGGTTCTCACCCAAGATTTGACGGTACATGGCCCCGTCCATCGTCCCTTTGATGCGGTGAAGTTGTCCTGTCCCCTTAGCAGAAAAACACCCCCAAAGCATAATGTTTCCACCTCCATGTTTGACGGTGGGGATGGTATTCTTGGGGTCATAGGCAGCATTCCTCCTCCTCCAAACACGGTGAGTTGAGTTGATGCCAAAGAGCTCCATTTTGGTCTCATCTGACCACAACACTTTCACCCAGTTGTCCTCTGAATCATTCAGATGTTTATTGGCAAACTTCAGACGGGCATGCATATGTGCTTTCTTGAGCAGGGGGACCTTGCGGGCGCTGCAGGATTTCAGTCCTTCACGGCGTAGTGTGCTACCAATTGTTTTCTTGGTGACTATGGTCCCAGCTGCCTTGAGATCATTGACAAGATCCTCCCGTGTAGTTCTGGGCTGATTCCTCACCGTTCTCATGATCATTGCAACTCCACAAGGTGAGATCTTGCATGGAGCCCCAGGCCGAGGGAGATTGACAGTTCTTTTGTGTTTCTTCCATTTGCGAATAATCGCACCAACTGTTGTCACCTTCTCACCAAGCTGCTTGGCGATGGTCTTGTAGCCCATTCCAGCCTTGTGTAGGTCTACAATCTTGTCCCTGACATCCTTGGAGAGCTCTTTGGTCTTGGCCATGGTGGAGAGTTTGGAATCTGATTGATTGATTGCTTCTGTGGACTAGTGTCTTTTATACAGGTAACAAACTGAGATTAGGAGCACTCCCTTTAAAAGTGTGCTCCTAATCTCAGCTCGTTACCTGTATAAAAGACACCTGGGAGCCAGAAATCTTTCTGATTGAGAGGGGGTCAAATACCTATTTCCCTCATTAAAATGCAAATCAATTTATAACATTTTTGACATGCTTTATTCTGGATTCTTTTGTTGTTATTCTGTCTCTCACTGTTCAAATAAACCTACCATAAAAATTATAGACTGATCATTTCTTTGTCAGTGGGCAAACGTACAAAATCAGCAGGGGATCAAATACTTTTTTCCCTCACTGTATCACATTTACTTAAGTATTCATATCAACTTTGAACTAAGAACAGATATAGCCCTTGGTTCACTCCAGACTTCACTGCCCTTGACCAGCACAAAAACATACTGTGGCGTACTGGATTAGCATCGAATAGCCCCCGTGATATGCTACTTTTCAGAGAAGTTAGGAACCAATATACACAGGCAGTTAGGAAAGCAAAGGCTAGCTTTTTCAAACAGAAACTTGGATCCTGTAGCACAAACTCCAAAAAGTTCTGGGACACTAAAGTCCATGGAGAATAAGAACACCTCCTCCCAGCTGCCCACTGCACTGAGGCTGGGAAACACGGTCACCACCGATAAATCTACGATAATTGAGAATTTCAGTAAGCATTTTTCTACGACTGGCCATGTTTGCCACCTGAATACCCCTACCCCAGTCAACAGCTCTGCACCCCCCACAGCAACTTGCCCAAGCCTCCCCCATTTCTCCTTCACCCGAATCCAGAAAGCTGATGTTCTGAAAGAGCTGCAAAAGCTGGACCCCTAGAAATCACCTGGGCTAGACAATCTGGACCCTCTCTTTCTAAAATGATCCGCCGAAAATGTTGCAACCCCTATTACTAGCCTGTTCAACCTCTCTTTTGTATCGTCTGAGATCCCTAAAGATTGGAAAGCTGCCGCGGTCATCCCCCTCTGAAAGGGGGAGACACTCCAGACCCAAACTGCTACAGAAATATATCTATCCTACCCTGCCTTTCTAAGGTCTTTGAATGCCAAGTTAATAAACAGATCACTGACCATTTCAAATCCCACTGCACACTCTCCGCTATGCAATCTGGTTTCGAGCTGGTCATGGGCGCACCTCAGCCACGCTCAAGGTCCTAAATGATATCATAACCACCATCGATAAAAGACAGTACTGTGCAGCCGTCTTCATCGACCTGGCCAAGGCTTTTGACTCTGTCAATCACTGCATTCTTATTGGCAGACTCAACAGCCTTGGTTTCTCAAATTATTGCCTCGCCTGGTTCACCAACTACTTCGCTGATAGAGTTCAGTGTGTCAAATTGGAGGGCCTGTTGTCCGGACCTCTTGCAGTCTCTATGGTGGTGCCACAGGGTTCGGGCCGACTCTTTTCTCTGTATACATCAATGATGACGCTCTCGCTGCTGGTGATTCTCTGATCCACCTCTACGCAGACGACACCATTCTGTATACCTCTGGCCTTTCTTTGGACACCATTAACTAACCTCCAGACGAGCTTCAATGCCACACAACTCTCCTTCCGTGGCCTCCAACTGCTCTTAAATGCAAGTAAAACTAAATGCATGCTTTTCAACCGATCACTGCCCGCACCTGCCTGCCCGTCCAGCATCACTACTCTGGACGGTTCTGACTTAGAATATGTGGACAACTACAAATACCTAGGTGTCTGGCTAGACTGTAAACTCTCCTTGCAGACTCACATTAAGCATCTCCAATCCAAAATTAAATCTAGAATCAGCTTCCTATTTCGCAACAAAGCATCCTTCACTCAGGCTGCCAAACATACCCTCGTAAAACTGACCATCCTACCGATCCTTGACTTCGGCGATGTCATTTACAAAATAGCCTCCAACACTCTACTCAATAAATTGGATGCAGTCTATCACAGTGCCATCCGTTTTGTCACCAAAGCCCCATATACTACCCACCACTGCGACCTGTACGCTCTCGTTGGCTGGCCATCGCTTCATACTCGTCGCCAAACCCACTGGTGCCAGGTCATCTACAAGTCTCTGCTAGGTAAAGCCCCGCCTTATCTCAGCTCACTGGACACCATAGCAGCACCCACCCGTAGCATGCGCTCCACCAGGTATATCTCACTGGTCACCCCCAAAGCCAATTCTTCCTTTGGCCGCCTTTCCTTCCAGTTCTCTGCTGCCAATGACTGGAACGAACTGCAAAAATCACTGAAGCTGGAGACCCATATCTCCCTCACTAGCTTTAAGCATCTGCTGTCAGAGCAGCTCACAGATCACTGCACATGTACATAGCCCATCTGTAAACAGCCCATCCAACTACCCTCATCCCCATACTGTATTTATTTATATTATCTTGCTCCTTTGCACCCCAGTATCTCTGCTTGCACATTCATCTTCTGCACATCTACCATTCCAGTGTCTAATTGCTATATTGTAATTACTTCGTCACCATGGTCTATTTATTGCCTTATCCCTTATCCTACCTCATTTGCACTCACTGTATATAGATTTTTTTTTCTACTGTATTATTGACTGTATGTTTGTTTATTCCATATGTAACTCTGTGTTGTTGTATGTGTCGAACTGCTTTGCTTTATCTTGGCCAGGTCGCAGTTGTAAGTGAGAACTTGTTCTCAACTGGCCTACCTGGTTAAATAAAGGTGATTTAAAAAAAAAAAGATCTCCCTCACTAACACTAAGCATCAGCTGTCAGAGCAGCTTACTGATCATTGCACCTGTACACAACCCATCTGTAAATAGCCCACCCAACTACATCATCCCCATATTGTTATTTATTTTTAGCTCCTTTGCACCCAAGTATCTCTACTTGCACATTCATCTTCTGCACATCTATCACTCCAGTGTTTAATTGCTAAATTGCAATTATTTCGCCACTATGGCCTATTTATTGCCTTACCCCCCCAAATCTTACTACATTTGCACACACTGTATATAGACTTTTCTATTGTGTTATTGACTGTACATTTGTTTATCCCATGTGTAACTGTGTTGTTTCTGTCTCACTGCTTTGCTTTATCTTGGCCAGGTCACAGCTGTAAATGAGGACTTGTTCTCAACTGGCCTACCTGGTAAAAAAAAAAAAAAAAAAAAAAAAACACACACATCTCATTTTATTTGTCACATGCGCCGAATACAACAGGTGTAGACTTTACAGTGAAATGCTTACTTACAAGACACTTCACTCAGTACTCTGTTGAAGCACCTTTGGCAGCGATTACAGCCTTGAGTCTTATTGGGTATGACGCTACAAGCTTGGCACACCTGTATTTGAGGAGTTTCTCCCATTCTTCTCTGCAGATCTTCTCAAGCTCTGTCAGGTTGGATGGGGAGCGTCGCTGCACAGCTATTTTCAGGTCTCTCCAGAGAAGCTTGATCGGGCTCAAGTATGGGCTCTGGCTGGGCCACTCAAGGACATTCAGAGACTTGTCCTGAAGCACCTCCTGAGTTGTCTTGGCTGTGTTCTTAGGGTCGTTGTCCTATTGGAAAGTGAACCTTCGCCCCAGTCTGAGGTGTTAAGCGCTCTGGAACAGGTTTCATCAAGGAGCTCTCTGTACTTTGCTCCTTTCATCTTTCCCTCAATCCTTACTAGTGTCCCAGTACCTGCCGCTAAAAAACATCCCCACATCATGATGCTGCCACCACCATGCTTCCCTGTAGGGATGGTGCCAGGTTTCCTCCAGACGTGACACTTGGCATTCAGGCCAAAGAGTTCAATCTTGGTTTTATCAGACCAGAGAATCATGTTTCTCATGGTCAGAGTCCTTTAGGTGCCTTTTGGCACCTTTAGGTGTCTTTACTGAAGAGTGGCTTCCATCTTGCCACTCTACCATAAAGGCCTGATTGGTGGAGTGCTGCAGAGATGGTTGTCCTTCTGGAAGGAACTCTGGAGCTCTGTCAGAGTAACCATCGGGTTCGTGGTCACCTGCCTGACCAAAGCTCTTCTCCCACGATTGCTCAGTTTGGCCGGGTGGCCAGCTCTTGAAAGAGTCTTGGTGGTTCCAAACTTCTTCCATTTAAGAATGATGGAGGGCACTGTGTTCTGGGGAACCTTAAATGCTGCATACATTTTTTGGTACCTTTCCCCAGATCTGAGCCTCAACCCAATCCAGTCTCGGAGCTCTACGGACAATTCCTTCGATCTCATGGCTTGGTTTTTGCTCCGACATGCACTGTCAACTGTGGGACCTTATATAGACAGGTGTGCCTTTCCAAATCATGTCCAATCAATTTAATTTACCACAGGTGGACTCCAATCAAGTTGCAGAAACATCTCTAAGATGATCAATGGAAACAGGATGCACCTAAGTTAGCAAAGGGTCTGAATACTTATGTAAATAATGTATTTATGTTTTTATTTGTAATACATTTGCTAACATTTCTAAAAAAAAACGTTTTCACGTCGTCCTTATGGGGTAGTGTGTCTAGAATAATGAGGTAAAAAAAATATTTGATCCATTTTAGAACAAGGCTGTAACGTAACAAAATGTGGAAAAAGTCAAGGGGTCTGAATACTTTTCAAATGTACTGTATATATACAGTATATGGCTGTAAGAGTGAGTTAGCTAGCATGCTTTAATTGTAATGGTCGCATAATTATTATTTATTTTTTTCAATTGAACCTTTATTTAACTAGGCAAGTCCATTAAGAACAAATTCTTATTTACAATGACGGCCTACACCGGCCAAACCCAGATGATGCTGGGCCAATTGTGCGCCGCCCTATGGGACTCCCAATCACGGCCGGATGTGATGCAGCCTGGATCCGAACCAGGGACTGCAGTGACGCCTCTTGCACTGCATTAGGCCCTGCTAATTCAGTTATTTCCATGCTAACAGACGAATCACGAATCTACTGTACAGCCATCAACATGCTGTTGTCCTGCACATCTGTACTTCCTTGTGTCTATCGTCAGTCAGTCAGAATAAACACCAATCAACTGAGATCGCTGGCTGGACAGGCCTTTCTTTAAAAACACAACGCAAGATTGTTACGAACTATGATGACATCTGTTACACTGGTGCCAAGACCAGTCTTCTTGTCTTCGCTGGACATCTGTTACACAAGCTCTTTGGTTATTGCTTTTATTGCTAGGTATTACTGCACTGTTGGAGATAGAAACACAAGCATTTCGCTGCACCTGCAATAACATCTGCAAATCTGTGTACGCAACCAATAAACTTTGATTTAATGAACTAAAGTGTTACCAACTGATAAACAAAACCTGAAAGTAACAAACTGTGCACTTAGTGCCTTTTTTAAACGAACGTTTGGGACAGAACCCTATGTATGTACAGTTTTATCCAAGCAAAACTTTGATGTGGAGTGGCCCCTCTCACTATTGAGACTGGTCGATACACAAACACTCTTAGATAAACGTGTATGTACTTTTGGTAAAAACGATTTGTTCCACTGAAACAGAAGCTTGTGCCTTGCTTTACTGTGGGTTATACAATGACATTAGGGATGATTGTTAATTCATCAGCTGTCCAGACAAAACTATAAATTTAACGGTCTTGCTGAAAATAATAAATGTGTAATTTTATCAGGTAACAATAATATATAAATATTCTCCAATGGAAATGTTCCTTTATATATGCCTAATTGTCCTTTTATTTACTGTACTTAGTTTTTGGTTCATGCATACATGTATATAGGTTATGTTATGCATTATAGATGACACTTGTACCATGTTTGACTATGATTGTTTTTAGTGTCTCAACTCAATTTGAGTGGTCCACAATGTATTTAAAACGACCTACTGTAGTTTATTGTATCATTGTGGAGCGACACTTAAATACATTTTTCTAAACTCTAAACTAAATTAGTTTGGGTGGCCCCTCAACCAATCAGGTAGATTTAACCAAAAACACGTCGAAGTTAACTGCCACTGATGACGTCAAGACTTGGTCCTCAAGACTTTATGACAAATGTGTATTTCAAACAGTCAAATTTGTGATTTTTAAAAAAGACATCAGTGGCCTCCAGAAAATGAATGGGGATTTCTTTGCTGACCCAAGTAGGTGAGCCGGTCCAGCAGTCCTCTATATTTGTAATGTGTTTATCAGACCCATTCAGTTCCTTAAGTTCTGCAACTTGGCATAAAGAAGTGTTTAGGGCTATCAACTAAGTGTCGTTAACTATAATAGTCCATATTAGCATGTCTTTTGTGCCCTCACCGATGTCCTGCAATTCGAAACACAATTCATCGTAGGTGATGTTCTGGCTTTTAGAGCTGAGTCGCACACAGTAGGTCGTCCAGATAACTGCGTTGTTCTTATTGAAGAAACATTCATTCTTCCCAGAGGAGGAGTAGTCAGGGCACTCCCTCCATTCTTTCGTCAAATCATTTCTGAGGGAGCGAGAGAGAGAGATAGGACTAACACATTCTAGAGGTCTTTGGACTCTCCGAGTCCACATGAGTCATTGATAAAAAGATATTGATAAAAAGATAATATAAAACTTAAATAATTTTTTACAATACTTCCGCGGTATATAAAGCACACACACTCTTTAGGCGTTTTTTCACTACTTTCCACACATACACAGTCACTCACTCACTCACTCACTCACTCACTCACTCACTCACTCACTCACTCACTCACTCACTCACTCACACTGCTCTCACACTGCTCTCACACTGCTCTCACACTGCTCTCACACTGCTCTCACACTGCTCTCACACTGCTCTCTCTCTGCTCTCTCTCTGCTCTCTCTCTGCTCTCTCTCTGTGCTCACTTCTTCCAGTAGAACATTTGCAGTGCTCCGGGTTCCGTGAGATTCTGGAAGCTTCCGGCGCTCCACCAACAGCTAAACGTCACCTGCTCCCTGGACTTACACCCAGTGAAATGAGGAGCACGGACGAAGGGATCTGAGAGAGAGAGAAAGAGAGATACACTTTAATTATCACAGGGAAGCATACTTTAAGAAAATGACACAGACTACTGTACAAGAAAAGATACCGTACGTGAAGAATCATTAATCTGTTGTGTGGATCAAATCGTTCATTAGGATAAATTTGCCTCTGGTTTCTGAGGTGTGGAAGTGGAACAAACTTTGATATCGGGTTAAACTATGTCCAAACCCTGGCTAGCTGTGCTCTGTGCATTTCAGTTAGGCAGAGCATTGCTACTGTAAAAAACACTAGCAGTATAGCCTTTTACACTCATACCCGAACAGTATATGGGTTAAAAATGGCTGATTTGGGCACGAGTAAGCACCTACATTGGAATGTAGTGGCTGTAGAGTGACATGCTATACATGATGTCAGAGCTCTGGCTCTGCGCTGTACGGGTTATGACTGACAGCCGTTCTGAGCTTGAGCACCACACGCGACAAGAAGTTGCCCCCAACCCTCCTATTTTTTGGAGTGATGGAAATTCTGTAAATTAAGATCATTCAATGTATTTTGAAAGATGAGATGTTGAAGATTATAACAAATACCGCTTAGATGTCATACAAGCAAGCACAAACACCCGTGAATCTGAACGTGCACTTCACATTTCCAAATCATAAAACTCAATTCATATAGAGTTACAAGATGACATGGCGTCATACCCTGGTTTGTTCTGAACAGAATGAGATTGTTTATTTATTGTGAAGAAAATCCACTGCAGCACACGCACCTGAATGCACTCATGACTATGCGCAACCAAATGAAGATCCATTTCTCTGAATTGCCTTGTGAAAGCCTAACAAGCATGCCTACCTGACCCACACTGAGATTTATAAATGGACTGTTTTTGAATTGCGTAAATTACAACAGTAATTGTGTGATGGGGGGGGGGTGAGGGATTGTGTTCAAAGCGAAACAACTACAAGTGTGCTTGCTCTAGTTCCTCAACGGCACAGCTAGGAGAGCTCAAAAAAGTACCTTATAGTTGAAGTCTCTTCTTTGAGTCATAAAAGGGCATTGAAATGACTTAGGAACTGTGCACACTTTGGAGAGGCGTGTGTCCACTTGGAGACAACAGTTAGTCCTCTCACTCTAACCCTTGTAATTTTTTGGTCTTATGTTACACCTACCCCACATTTTCTTAACATGTTACTGAAAGTATCCAGAGTATTTTCTGATTTCGTTATCATCAAATACGGTGAAAAGTACAGTAAATGGAAAATACAAATAAAATCAACAGTGTAACGTTTCGATTCAGTCTTGTGTCAGGTGAACTGTTGTGTTCTCAACTTAAGTCTAATCCTTTTCCCATTATCTCCAAACTCTTCCCTTTCAGTTGCTACCATGGTTATGCACATGCTTTTCATATTTCTTCAGTAAGAAACGTTTCAATTGAGCCCTATCCATATAAGCCAATTCCCACAATCGTAAAGGTTTAAGAAAATCTTCGAGGCTTGGTAGGGCACCTGAGCGTAACCGAAATAGTTTCTTACTATGTGGTTCCACTGCCACTTCTCTTCCATCCTTCTCCCCTCATTAGACCCATTTTCTCTTCCTCTACCCCCTCCACAGACCCCACCGACCCATCTTCCCTCCGAGTCAGTTTGTCATCCATTTGTGAGGCTCTGGGTTTGGCGTAACCATAAATAAGTGTCTGAAGGTGCCATTGATTTCTGCTCACACACACACACACACACACACACACACACACACACACACACACACACACACACACACACACACACACACACACACACACACACACACACACACAATTGTAGTTAGTGGAGCTGCTTTGCCTTTGATACGTGGTAATATCATCATCTTAACCACTATCATCACCAACATGGAACATATGCCTCCGTTTATTTGGTTATTAAACATAGGTCTACGTGAATATAAGCCTATATCTCATATTTCAGTGCATTCCTCTCTCTCCCACTCTCTCCCTCACAACAAGGACGGTGTGTCGCTCGCTGCCCTCCTTTAATTCAACCCTCCCTAACTCCCACCCCTCGAATTCCAGCTGCCCCAATCAAAGAGTTGCTGCAGACAGAAAGCTGTGATGCCAAAACATACAGCAAGGAGAATGGCCTACCCCTGCCTAGATATACTTACTGCTTTACTTCAAAAACATAGAAAAGGCCTGATTATGGGAATGGTGCTTAAAGATACTAGGAGTTAAATTGTTTAAAAAAATGGTGAACTCCTGCCTAGACCCCTGCCAACTAAAAAAAGATTGATGGGAGAAGTGCATTTAAAGACAACACATAGCAAAAAATCAACAGAATAATGATTAGCCTTCCCCTTGGAAATCACTGCAAAGCTAAAGAATTAAGCTAAGCATGAATGGAAATAGTGCATTAAAGAACACTGTATAATTGATAACTCTCAACAACAAAAATTTTTTTTACAGGTAGCACTTTGTAAAATCACCACTTTGTCTATAGATTAGTTAAAAGTACAGTTACATATCAGGATATTATTTTTGGCAATATATTGTATTGTTTTGACAATATCGCAATATTATTTTTGCGCCAGATGGCTGCACCAATACTCCAGTATATTTCCTTCATAGCTTGTTCTCCATCTTCTTTTTAAATAGGGAGACAGTTTTCACCACATTTACTTCCATGACTGATCGAAACCAATTTTCTCTCTCGTCCCTCTGCAGCAGACATATGGTGAGCAATATGTTTGGACCATGGAATCGCAATAAAATCACTGTACTGAATCGCAATACATATCGTATCGTGGTAATATTGTATCGTGAGGTCCCTGGCAATTCCCAGCCCTAGTACTAGGCTAAGTGTGATGAATAAGTACTGAAGTTGTAAATATCTTTGACGTCATTGTAAGTGGTTTTGGATCAAAGTGTCGGCCAAATGACCTTAATGTGGAGGAGGTCAAGGTTAACTGGGAGTTCTCTACTATTCTATCACCAACTGGACACATCTGCCCGGCCTCCAAGCCAAAAGTCTGTCGGAGGTGAAAGGTTATGAACAACACCTGATAAACAGTCTCCTGCTCATCTGCTGAGAGGACTTTTCAAACCTTTGGTCTGTGAGTTTTTGACAGAGGCCTAACTGATCGATTTTAAAAGGGAAAATCTAAAAATGTCCGGTGGCCTTTGTCAGTGGCCTTTTGTGACTCAGGGCCCTTTTTATTAAGCCTGTTTGGGGATGTATGTCAGAGGAGAGGCTTTTCATAACTGATCATTGACAGAAGGTCATCTGTCAGAGAAGGGCATCTGGGTATGACAAATGGAGAAGAATGTGAAGGGCTGGATGGAGAACATTATTTTTTTCTGATGAGAACGCCCCTTTTTTGTCTTCTTTCAGCAGGAGAACGGCATAACTCTTACATAACCAGCATGCTCCTAAAGCAATGGAAACGCAAACATGTTGTGCATGCCTGTGTATGCTACAGACTGCGTGCATTTGTGCCCCCCACTCCTCTCTCTCTATCAGACTGAAAAACAGTGTTAACATGCCGGTCTTCCTCCCCGTACCAGTCCACACAGTGTAGCTAGGAAACAGAGCCCGACTCACTAACAAGACGACAGTCATTAGGCTTAAAACAAACCCTCTACAGTCAAAATAAAACCCTTTCTGTGAGCACCAAAGCCGCAATAGATTGCGGTGTGAAAAGAGCAAAGGCGCGTTAGGGATATATCAGCGGGTATATTGCAAAACGGTTAGCTAATTGCCCTGAAGAGCCTGGGGGACATGGGGCTAATGCTGAGAATCACCACCTTTCCAGTTCATTTGTTAATGTGAGAGAGTTAGCTAACACTGGGCTAACAACACACAGAGTGATTTCTTCAGAGAGATGGAGACAGGCGGGGTTTGTGTTTGTGTGTTTGTGTGTGTGTGTGTGTGTGTGTGTGTGTGTGTGTGTGTGTGTGTGTGTGTGTGTGTGTGTGTGTGTGTGTGTGTGTGTGTGTGTGTGTGTGTGTGTGTGTGTGTGTGTGTGTGTGTGTGTGTGTGTGTGTGTGTGTGTGTGTGTGTGTGTGTGTGTGTGTGTGTGTGTGTGTGTGTGTGTGTGTGTGAGCAAGCGAGCGAGCATATCAATAACAAAACATTCTTTCAACTTTCAGAATCTTTAGCAACTCGTGTGTCATCAAATGTCAAAGTCATAATCATCACATTGACATTACTCCCAGATAATTAGCTAGTGGTTTCATTTTCACTAGTTCCCAAATCAGGCATGGTAAGATTTACATCCACCATGATGTGGCATTGCACGCACATCCTCCTAATGCTATAAAAGGCCATTACCAAGGAGAAGCAGCAAGAAATTAGAACATTATCTAGCTCACTATAAAGCAATGACCTTTTGATCCGTCTCAGCTACCGTTTGTTAACTAGGCAAAGAACACAGCTACATTTTTCATTCTGCATCCTGTTGCTTTCTTGCAGATAAGCTAATTAGGCACAGTGTGTGTGTGTGTATGTGTCTGCATGCATTTCTATTTTCATACAAAGGATGTTTACAATAATGAAAAACCTTCTACAGTCATTCAATTCACAGGTTCATCAGAACCCCATGTTAGTGTTTACATTTTCTGCTGTTGTTTTTCAAAGGACATTCAGTCTGTTCTTTTGCCTTAAATGTTTAGCTAGTAAGTGCCCTATATCCATTCTAATAAGCCCACTGTAATATCCCTCTGCTGTATTGGACATTCTGTCCATTTAAACGCGTCCATTCACAAACCTTGGGTTGCTCTTCCCACTTTAGTGTCTAAATCAGTGCGATATAATGTGATTTCCGTGCAAATTGAGTTACATCCTGCTGTGTCATCACGCACGCATACACACATTTGAAATACTTTATTTGAATCCACAAATCACATTACACCCATATGGAAAAAAAAACAATTAAAAATATATTTTTTAGATACAGTTTTTAGGATACATGTGAAATGTAAAAAATTGGCCAAAAAAATGTACACAGAGTATACAAAGCCTGAAGAACACCTGCTCTTTCCATGACAGACTGACCAGGTGAATCCAGGTGAAAGCTATGATCCCTTATTGATGTCACTTGTTAAATCCACTTCAATTAGTGAAGAAGAAGGGGAGGAGACAGGTTAAAGAAGGATTTTTAGACCTTGAGACAATTGAGACATGGTTGTGTGCCTTTCCAAATCATGCCCAATCAATTGAATTCACCATAGGTGGACTCCAACGAAGTTGTAGAAACATCTCAAGGTTGATCAATGAAAACAGGATGCACGTGAGCTCAATTTCGAGTCTCATAGCAAAGGGTCTGAATACTTACGTAAATAAGGTTTCTGTTTTTATTTTTAATACATTTGCAAAAATGTCTAAAAACCTGTTTTTGCTTGGTCATTATGGGGTATAGTGTGTCTCTGAATGTCCTTGAGTGGCCCAGCAAGAGCTCTGACTTGAACCCGATCTAACATCTCTGGAGAGACCTGAAAATAGCTGTGCAGCAATGTTCCCCATCCAACCTGACAGAGCTTGAGAGGATCTGCTAAGAAGAATGGGACAAACTCCCCAAACACAGGTGTGCCAAGCTTGTAGTGTTATACTCAAGAAGACTCGAGGCTGCCACATGTGCTTCCACAAAGTACTAAGTACAGGGTCTGAATACTTACGTAAATGTGATATAAATTTGTTCTTACTTAATTTGTACTGTACAGGCTCACATACATCAGCAAAATATTTTTTCCGATAAAAATCTTGAGTATCAAATAAAAACGTATATATCAAGTATGCATGTGAATGAATAAGGCTTTTCACCCTTTCAATAAAGATGAGAAAGATATCTTCCATTACGTTCTTACTAACGTGGAAGTCAGACTTTCTGAGGTTGACATCTAATGAGACAATGAAAAGTGACCATGAGAAGGCATAAATCCGCCTACACAATCCTGGGTATAACACCGCTAACCATCTACTGTAGAGCCGTATAATACCACAAGACCTAGACCAACACTTTGACATGTCGTTCAAATTTATTATGAAGTTATGAGTAATTGTAAAAAAAAACGTTCACGTCATCGTTCACTGTGGTGTTGTCTGTCTCTGACAGAGGGGGCCAAACAATACAGCAATTGATTCAGGACGACCTGGAGCTTCGTTTGGTATAACCGGTGTTGAAATCAGGCAAATCCGTGCATATTTATTGAAATTAAAATGTTTGCTGGGGACCTAGACCAACCCTTTGACATATTGTGGATCATTGTACGACCTATCGTTTTGTTTAAACCGATAAAAACGTTATTTATGAATTTTTTTAAACAGCCTAGTACCGATTCTCTGGTACTTTTGTATACTTTTTAGCCAGTAGTTCTGAAAGTTGCAGTCATGAGCCAAAAGGTCCCTGAAAATTGCATACTACATCACATACAGTATCAGTCAAAAGTTTGGGCACACATACTCATTCAAGGGTTCTTCATTATTTTTACTATTTTCTACATTGTAGAATAATAGTGAAGATATCAAAACTATTAAATAACACATATGGAATCATGTAGTAAAAAAAAGCATTAAACAAATCAAAATATATTTTATACTTGAGATTCTTCAATGTAGACACCTTTTGCCTTGACAGCTTTGCACACCCTAATCACCAGGGTTGGGGTCAATTCCATTTAGTTAAATGAAGAGGGGCTTGAGATTCCAAATTAGTTATACAGGAAGTGCACCAATGAAAAAGTTTGCATAAATGTTCCTAAATTCTAAAACATATATTTTTCAGAATAAGAAAAATAGGTTTGAATGTCAAAGAGATGTTCACATGAATAATGTCTATTTGTCACATGGCATCTGTGCAACTTAATGTAAAGGTGTAGGCTGAACAGCCTTACCTTCTTAACCCTTTGACGTGTACAAACACATGGGTGTGATCATTCTACAGTGGTCCCTGCAGCGTACACTCAAACCAGTGTGATTAGAACAATTCCTTTCAATGTATAGTTACGATTGATGCAACAATCAGCGTTTGAGCTGGCCACTCTTGCATAAACAGTCTGTACAACTTTATGTCCTCAATGTGAGCAGTTAATTTTTGGATGCAATTTTCAGACATGCACAGAAGTAGCAACAACGTAACACAATTCCCATCCAAATTGGAAAATGTAGGCTACAGTACATCAGTCCTAGCGCTAAACATCACATATCAAAATAATTGAGTAAAACACTTTCTAAAAGTCTAAAGTAATCCCACGGTGAGTAGTTTGTGCGCACCGCCATGCTCGTTTTTCTGCATCAACCAAAGATAAGATAACCCTTTTCCTAAACTTAAGATAATGAGGTTAACATCCTACATTAATTCACCTAACCTGCTGCGTTAATTGTCCTAACCTGCCATGTTAATTATCCTAACCTGCTATGTAAACAAGCCATCTGGGAAACAAATCATCATTATCACCACACCGGCAGCCAATCACGTCACCCCTGACACTCACTTGGAGCCATTGTGTTGTTGTTTATGTAGCTCATGGGGTAAGCTGTAGCATTATAAATATCTTTCAAAAGGAGACAAACTCACAAATGTGGAAATTCAGGAGATTTTTGTCAATTCTGACAATGATTCTGAGTATGACAGTGAGGAATCAGATTCTGACAGTGACAGTGAGCAGCTGCTCTCCAACCTTGTGGCCTTCAAGAACGCTGAATCTGAGGACCCCTTGCCCACCAACAAAGTCCCAGGTCCCTCTGAAGATGGTGGTGGTGATGGAGGCAGACCAACAGTGGGTGAAGTACGGCAGGTCTGCTGTAGCTGGAACGCTGCCAGCCATTTTACCCATCCTGGACCTGCTGTTGGCTTTGAGTCCCAGCTAAGAATGCAAAGACACTTGCCATCTCCCTCTGAGGCAGAGTGCGTCAAGTTGTTTCTGACAGAGATATAGTGGAGGAGAACAAATCGCTATGCCTTGGAGCTACAGGAGAAGAGATAGCCACAGGGAAGGTGGATCACCTGATGGGAGAGTGAAAGACCAAACCAGACTGAGTGCATGACTATAATCGCAAAATGGGGGCAGTGGATAAGGCGGACATGATGAACAGCTTTGTGGCATGCTCTCGGAAAACCACCAAGTGGCATAAGAAGATATTTTTCCGTCTGATCAACACTGCTGTTCTCAATGGCCACATAACACTGCTTTAAAAATCATAATTGTGAATAATATAACCGTAAGAAACAGTAACTGAACAGCTCCACAAGGGGGCAGGGCAGGACAGAACAGAGTTACGCTAAACAGGCCAAATGAATACATTGGCAACGGTCATGATAAGGCCAGGGCAGCTTCAAAGGAAACAACACAAGCTAATACTTCTCTGATGCAATTAGCATTGTTTTACAGAGCTAATAGCTAGCTACATAAGCACAATTAAGTATAACACCATAAAGGTTATGAAATTAGTACCTCGCATGTCCGCGGTTATAAAGGAATACACACAGAATACATTATTCTCCATACATACTGAGTGTACAAAACATTAGGAACACCTGCTCTTTCCATGACATAGAACAGGGCTCCCCAACTAGCGGGCCGCGGGTGGTTTAATTTGGCCAACCAAGTTTTTTGAGGAAAAAAAATGTAAACATTTTATTTATTTATAATTTTCATTGTTGAAAATAAGAGACAGTAAAACCACCAGAAAATCAGCTCCAAGTGATATAGTAAATCTGTTCCCAAATATTCCCACCCATAACCATGATAAAGAGACACGTGATCGAATACAAATGCAAGCAAGGTTTGAAATTATAATGTTTTAGTGAAATATGTGACACAATTCCGGAAACTAGGTGTATGTCGCAAGTCACAACTTCATAGGAGAGCCGTTTGAACGTCATTTTTTTTTTTTTTTCATCAAAATGTTTTTGGGGCCAGAAATGCATTCTCGAACATGTGAACTTTCATGTGCCTTAATAACAAACTTGTATGCCATCTGTAAAAATGAATACAATTGTTAAATTATGAGCCTTGTTGGTAAAGCCACATAAAAAGACAGCAACCACTAGCCATGATTGGCTGAGATAATAGGTAGGCTGGACATGCAGAGAGAGGAGTTCGGATTGGTCTGCCATATTGAAGCCGTCTGTCTATTTGAGCTCGTCAGTCTGTGTTGGTAATCCTGTCGAAAGCAGCTTTTTCAAAAATGTATTGTGTAGTGGAGCTGCATACGTGTTGCTCTCCACTTTCTGGAGGATCAAGTTTTGAAATCAGTGGAATTAGTGTATGATAGCTAAAGAGATGAAGTAAACACCTGTCTCCAGATTACATCTTCAAACTAAGGGCAACCGTGGTATGGCATTCCTGACAGGGAGATGCGTCCATGATGCACGTAGGTTAAGATAGCTAGCTACATTTTCAGATATTACACGTTTCTAATTTTGACAGGAAGTGGTTTCATTTCAAGCTGAAGTGTACTACAGTGGTTCGTCCTTTAAAAGTTGCAGCGTACTGCAGCACAGCTTGCATGGTGACGCAGAATTCTATGGCACGTTATTTAAGTGTCAGCCACTGTAACCATTAATGCTAGTTAGTGCTAGTTTGACCACCAGAGGGCATCTTTGAGAAGCATTTGATAGCCTTAAATAGTGGCTGTACTAGAGAATTTAAAACCTTTTTTGTAAGAACATTAGTATATGGGACTGATTTTAATAAATTTTGCATGATTAATTTGATTAATATTATGGTGTTTCTATTCCAAGAAAAATGAAAAACCCTCAGGGTTTCTGTTAGGATGGAACGGAAAATATGGCGCTGTACAACGTGACGGTAGGGAGTAGGCTACAGTACTAAGAGCATAATATTTCCACACCCTAATTGTAGTCTAACCTATACCCAAACGGAGATTCAGTGAAAATAAAAATGTAATTGATTTATCAAGACCAGTCCACATGCTTGTCAAAGAGCATTGCGAAACGCTGCTAAAATAGTTCACCACAGGGGTAGGCTATTGCTTCAAATCCTATTGATTCTAACTTCAATATGCTCTTTAAATAAATAAGACCTACACCACTTTTAACAGCACATTACTCAATACTAGTGAGACTCATATCGCCAATAATTACATATGGGTCTGCCATAGTAAACATGCCAATGCCGCCTGTCTCTAAACCAATGCATCAGCTGTCACCCGTATTTCCAGCGAGACTACTCAAGCCATCGACTCACTGATGAGTGAAGATGAGCAATCGGCAAAGGCCATCTGTAATCTGCTGGCTTCACGGCACATCAACATCGCTCTAATCACAGTCAGCAGACAGTTGAAGAAACTTGCATGGACTTATGGAAAGGCACGGTAAGACATGTTATATATACAGTTGAAGTCGGAAGTTTACATACACCTTATAGGCTGACCAAACCGCTCGCGTCGTGTGCGTGAGCGTTGCAAAAGAAATTTAGAAATCTATGTTATTCAATTATTGCACCCACACTACTCACGCACGTCAACGAGCGTCTGCGATGCCAAGGACTAAAATAGAACTCCTTTCTATTTCTGACGCAGATCGCGCTGCAAGTCCTGCCTCTCCCAGCTCCTCATTGGTTTATAGAAGCAGGTACCCACGTGCCATCTCCTCATTGGTTATACCCACGTGGGTGATTGAAAGACGAACGGTGTTGTCGGTCGTGTAGTAATACTATGAAAGTTTAGATGCCAATCACCATATAAGTTCAAAGATGAAAAAGCCTGGAAGGAGGAGAGATGACAAGAAACGATTCGGTTGACCGTTTTATGTGTGGATTAATTGTCGGAGTGGAGGACCTTGTGCATTTCAGGTAAAATAACTCAATGTTTATATCCCAGGACAAATTAGCTAGCAACAGCAAGCTAGCTAAATAGGCCAAATTAGCTAGCAAGTGCAAGCTAACTAGCTAAATTGCCATAAATGTTTAATGCTTTTCAACCTGTTCCCAAATGAATGTAATTGGTTCAGAGTTTCTTTTGATATTTTAACCTGCGTGTCGTGATCGCGTGTCACGTTCTGACCAGCAGAGGGAGTAGTTGTTTAGTATTTTTGGTCAGGACGTGGCAGAAGTACTGTGTTGTATGTGTTTTTCTGGTATTTCTGTTTCTATGTTGGTCTGTGTGGCTCCCGATCAGGGACAGCTGGTTATCGTTGTTCCTGATTGGGAGTCATATATTAGGAGTGTGTTTGTCACCTGGTTTTTGTGGGTTGTTTTATTTCGCACTGCTACGTATAGTTATAGCCTGTGAAACTGTCTCCTGTCGTTCTAGTTTATTGTTTTTCCGTGTGCATCAAACTTAATAAAATGATGTGGAACACGCAACCCGCTGCGTATTGGTCTGACAGTGATTTCTCCTTATCGTCAGACGACGAAGTTTGTGACATCGCGTTTGGTGTAGGGGGACAAAATAAATGTATGCATGATGGTGCATGCGCGCAGCCGGTTTGGGTTCCGTGTTAGACAAATACATTTAAACTCAGTTTTTCACAATCCCTGACATTTAATCCTAGTACAAATGATCTGTTTTAGGTCAGTTAGGATCACCACTTTATTTTAAGAATATGTAATGTCAGAATAATAGTAGAGAGAATAATCCATTTCAGCTTTTATTTCTTTCATCACATTCCCAGTGGGTCAGAAGCATACATACACTCAATTAGTATTTGGTAGCATTGCCTTTAAATTGTAACTTTTGGGTAGCCTTCCACAAGCTACCTACAACAAGTTGGGTTAATGTTGGCCCATTCCTCCTGACAGAGCTGGTGTAACTGAGTCACGTAAGTAGGCCTCCTTGCACGCTTTTTCAGCTCTGCCCACAAGTTTTCTATGGGATTGAGGTCAGGGCTTTGTTGTCCTTAAGCAATTTTTCCACAACTTTGGAAGTATGCTTGGGGTCATTGTCCATTTGGAAGACCCATTTGCGACCAAGCTAGTTTTCTGGAATTTTCCAAGCTGTTTAAAGGCACAGTCAACTTAGTGTATGTAAACTTCTGACACACTGGAATTGTGACACAGTGTATTATAAGTGAAATAACATGTCTGTAAACAATTGTTGGAAAAATTACTTGTGTCATGCACAAAGTAGATGTCCTAACCGACTTGCCAAAACTATAGTTTGTTAACAAGACATTTGTGGAGTGGTTGAAAAATGAGTTTTAATGACTTCAACCTAACTGTATGTAAACTTCGACTTCAACTGTATAGCTTGGAAAATTCCAGAAAATGATGTCATGGCTTTACAAGCTTCTGATAGGTTAACTGACATTATTTGAGGCAATTGGAGGTGTACCTGTGGATGTATTTCAAGGCCTACCTTCAAATTCAGTGCCTTTTTGCTTGACATCATGGGAAAATCAAAGGAAATCAGCCAAGACCTCAGAAAAAAGAGTTGTAGACCTCCACAAGTTTGGTTCATCCTAGAGAGCAATTTCCAAACGCTTGAAGGTACCACATTCATCTGTACAAACAATAATACGCAAGTATAAACACCTTGGGACCACGCAGCCCTCATACCGCTCAGGAAGGAGATGCGTTCTTTCTCCACTGTCGCTGGACCAGACAAGACTGGCAAAAAGTGCTCTTTACTGACGAGTCGCGGTTTTCTCACCAGGGGTGATGGTCGGATTTGCGTTTAGTAGTGCAGTCCATGAGGAGATGCACTGCAGTATTTAATGCAGTTGGCGGCCACACCAGATACTGACTGTTACTTTTGACCTCTGTCACTTCCCACGAGCCAGGTTGTGACAAAAACTCACTCATTCTTATGTTTAATAAATGTATTAGTGTGTGTGTGTGTGTGGCAGGATTACAATGATGGCAAAAAACAACATTTGAGAGTGCCCTAACCCTGGTGCTAGAGGGGGTACGCAGCTGGAGGTTGACTGTTTTAATAGTCCCGTACCACTTCAAAGTTTGGGAACCACTGCCCTAGACCCACTCCAATTCGCATACCGCCCCAACAGATCCACAGGTGATACAATCTCTATTGTACTCCACACTGCCCTTTCCCACCTGGACAAAAGGAACACCTATGTGAGAATGCTGTTCATTGACTACAGCTCAGCATTCAACATCATAGTGCCCTCAAAGCTCACCACTAAGCTAAGGACCCTGGGACTAAACACCTCCCTCTGCAACTGGATCCTGGACTTCCTGTTGGGCCGCCCCCCAGGTGGTAAGGGTAGGCAACAACACATTTGCCACCGTGATCCTCAACACAGAGGCCCCTCAGGGGTGCGTGTTTAGTCCCCTCCTGTACTTCCTGTTCACCCACGACTGGGTGGTCAAGCACGACTCCAACACCATCATTAAGTTTGCCGATGACAACGGTTGTGGGCCTGATCACCGACCATGATGACAGAGCCTATAGGAAGGAGGTCTGAGACCTGGCCGTGTGGTGCCAGGACAACAACCTCTCCCTCAATGTGATCAAAACAAAGAAGATGATTGTGGACTACAGAAAAAGGAGGGCCAAGCACGCCCCCATTCTCATCGACAGGCCTGTAGTGGTGCAGGTCGAGAGCTTCAAGTTCCTTGGTGTCCACAACACCAACAACCTATAAATGGTCCAAACACACCAAGAAAGTCGTGAAGAGAGCACGACAACGCCTATTCCCCCTCAGGAGACTGAGAAGATTTGTCATGGGTCCTCAGATCCTCAAAAAGTTCTACAGCTGCACCATCGAGAGCATCCTGACTAGTTGCATCACTGCCTAGTATGGCAACTGCTCGGCCTCTGACTGCAAGGCGCTACAGAGAGTAGAGCGTACAGCCCAGTACATCACTGGGGCCAAGCTTCCTGCCATCCAGGACCTCTATACCAGGCGATGTCAGAGGAAGGACCTAAAAATTGCCAGCTACCCTAGTCATAGACTCTCTTCTACCGCACGGCAAGTGGTACCAGAGCGCCACGTCTAAGTTCAAATGGCTCCTTAACAGCTTCTACCCCCGAGCCATAAGACTGCTGAACAGGTAATCAAAAGGCTATCTGGACTATTTGCATTGACCCCCCCCCCCCCCGTTTTTTTACGCTGGTGCTACTCGCTGTTTATTATCCATGCATAGTCACTTTACCCCTACCTACATGTACATATTACCTCAATTACCTTGACTAACCTGTACCCCCGCACATTGACTCAGTACCGGTGCCCTCTGTATATAGGCTCATTATTGTTATTTTATTATGTTCATTTCTTTTTACTTTAGTTTATTTAGTAAATATTTTCCTAACTATTATTTTTCTTATTTTTATTTAAGGGCTTGTAAGTAAGCATTTCATGGTAAGGTCTATACATGTATTCGGCGCCTGTGACAAATAACATTTGATAACACGTCGATCATTTTCAAAATATATTTACTTACTTTAATTAGGTTCTCCCACTGCCTCCATTTTCTGGGTCCTTAGAAAAACAAAATAATGGGCAATCTTTCCGAAGTTTCCGTTGGTAGCAAAACCCAGCCAGCTATATGGACAATTGGAGGACTTCCACCATACTGACTCTGGGTCTCCCAACATGGCAACTGGTGTGGTTGCTAGGTGATTTTTTACGCAACTGCAACCACTCTGTAGATAATTGGCAAGCAGCGTGACTTGGTTTGAGGGCAGGGCGGGTTAACTGTCCTGTTGAGTAACAATCCAATTTTGGAACAGTGAGTGCATTCTGACCTGACACGCATAAAGAAAAACACATAAAGGAAACCTGAAATATGTCTCTGTAATGTACGTACATCATCTAGTTCAATAATAATATATGACATAGGTCTATAAGTTGGACAGGCTGAGGGGGCAGTGTTAGGCGACACCCTGTTTTCTGGACAGGAACGAAGTAGAGAGAGAGAGGCAGAGAGAGAGAGGCAGAGAGAGAGAGGCAGAGAGAGAGAGAGAGAGAGAGAGAGAGAGGCAGAGAGAGAGAGAGAGAGAGAGAGAGAGAGAGACAGAGGCAGAGAGAGAGAGAGAGAGAGAGAGAGAGAGAGCAGAGGCAGAGGCAGAGAGAGAGAGAGAGAGAGAGAGAGAGAGAGACAGAGGCAGAGAGAGAGAGAGAGAGAGGAGAGAGAGAGAGACAGAGGCAGAGAGAGAGAGAGAGAGAGAGAGAGAGAGAGACAGAGGCAGAGAGAGAGAGAGAGACAGAGGCAGAGACAGAGGAGACAGAGGCAGAGAGAGAGACAGAGGCAGAGAGAGAGACAGAGGCAGAGAGAGAGACAGAGGCAGAGAGAGAGACAGAGGCAGAGAGAGAGACAGAGGCAGAGAGAGAGACAGAGGCAGAGAGAGAGACAGAGACAGAGACAGACAGAGAGACAGAGACAGAGACAGACAGAGAGACAGACAGCAGAGACAGAGACAGAGACAGAGACAGAGACAGAGACAGAGACAGAGACAGAGACAGAGAGAGAGAGAGAGAGAGAGAGAGAGAGAGAGAGAGAGAGAGAGAGAGAGAGAGAGAGAGAGAGAGAGAGAGAGAGAGAGAGAGAGAGAGAGAGAGAGAGAGAGAGAGAGAGAGAGAGAGAGAGAGAGAGAGAGAGAGAGAGAGAGAGAGAGAGAGAGAGAGAGAGAGAGAGAGAGAGAGAGAGAGAGAGAGAGAGAGAGAGAGAGAGAGAGAGAGAGAGAGAGAGAGGCAGAGGCAGAGGCAGAGGCAGAGGCAGAGGCAGAGGCAGAGGCAGAGGCAGAGGCAGAGGCAGAGGCAGAGGCAGAGGCAGAGGCAGAGACCCACTGAACACCAGATACACAGAAGGAGGAGAGTAAACAGGTGTTAAAAGTAAGTGCCAACACACACGCACACTCCGACACATAAATTCACACTGCTTGCTTCAGGACATTGGAAATATTGGAACTCGATACAAGACATTTGTTACCAACCACTCTTAAAGGGACAATCCTTAGTTGCTATATTGATTTTTGGACTTATAAATGAATGATATGTACCTATTGATTCTTGAAGAATATAACTTATGCCTCATGAGTTTAGTTAAACTGTCGTAGATGCACCCTATCAGAACCCAAAATAAGTTTGTGAACAAAGTAAATGTAATCACACACACTGCAGTGTACAGCCTCAAAACATGATTAAAACTATAATGTTGATGTCATGGATGCTCAGTCCCTGCATCCATAGATAGACCTATGAATTCGAGTGGTTATATTTCTCCAGCACCATCCCTTTACAGAAACAGTGTCAGAGAGTATGATTTGTATTGTGCCAACTGCTGATTGCCACTTTAAACAGCGCACACACAATGAATCTATCTTGTTCCCCATATGTCCATAACAAAACAAACCCCTGTGTACACAAAGAAAAGCTCTACAAAAACAACCAACAAACCTCTAAGATTAAAAAGAGAGTCCGCTTTTGGTTCTCTGGGCATCCATCTAAGGTTGAAAATCAATAAAACTTGTCAATGTTTACACCGTGTCACTATGTTCACCAACTACTATCTGTACGTACACAACTTCCTATTCTGAAAAGTGGACACCAACCTGTTAAAAGGAATTGATCAGGTAGAAGTAGGTTTTATGGTAGTACCCCAAACCACTTGGTGAATGTATTTGTCTATGGTTAAAAGAGCTACAGTTGAAGTGGGAAGTTTACATACACCTTAACCAAATACATTTAAACTCAGTTTTTCAGAATTCCTGACATTTAATCCCAGTAAAAAGTCCCTGTCTTAGGTCAGTTAGGATCACCACTTTATTTTAAGAATGTGAAATGTCAGAATAATAGTAGAGAGAATGAATTATTTCAGCTTTTATTTCTAATCTGTCTGTAAACAATTGTTGGAAAAATGACTTGGGTCATGCACAAAGTAGATGTCCTAACCAACTTGCCAAAACAAGACATTTGTGGAGTGGTTGAAAAACGAGTTTTAATGACTCCAACCTAAGTGTATGTAAACTTCTGACTTCAACTGTACATAGTTAATACTTCTATGCAAGTTTGATTCAATTGAGCCATAGAACCATTATCCCCATTGGAAATGTGATAGCCCGGGGTCAACTCACCGTCCCAGCCAGATTAGCCAAATTAAACAGGAATACCCTCACAACCACAGCACTTGCTGAGAGTAAATATAGATGCGTTGGTTGGGTTACACCCCTCTCAACATAACGCACACAGACACACAGAAACATACATAAATGTGCACAGTGCTCTGACAGGCATACAGTGCATACATGTGCTCAACCAATATTACTGACTGACTGAGGTGGTTCTACCCTAAATGTCAGAGGTAACTCGTTTTTGTGTGGGGTGTTGGTCATCATGAGTCGACATAAAATATTTTCACAACATTCTATGGATGAAGTGAAATTAGGTAAGGGTTAAGGTTGTTAAAACTGGAAGAAAAAGATGCCAGGAGAACGCTACCTGCCTGAATGCATAATGCCAACTGTAAAGTTTGGTGGAGGAGGAAAAATGGTCTGAGGCTGTTTGTCTTGGTTAAGGACAGACCACTTAGTTCCAGTGAAGGGAAATCTTAACGCTACAGCATACAATGACATTGTACACGATTCTGTGCTTCCTACTTTGTGGGGGAAGGCCCTTTCCTGTTTCAGCAAGACAATGTCCCCGTGCACGAAGTGAGGTCCATACAGAAATGGTTTGTTGAGCTCGGTGTGGAAGAACTTGACTGTCCTGCACAGAGCCCTGACTTCAACCCCATCAAACACCTTTGGGAGGAATTGGAAAGCCGACTGCGAGCCAGGCCTAATCGCCCAACATCAGCGCCCGACCTCACTAATGCTCGTAGCTGAACGGAAACATGTGCCCGCAGCAATGTTCCAACATCTAGTGGAAAGCCTTCCCAGTAGAGTGGAGGCTGTTATAGCAGCAAAGGGGGGACCAACTCCATATTAATGCCCATAATTTTGGAATGAGATGTTCGACTACTAGTCTCGCTTCTTCACCTGAGACGGAAATGCTTCCTTGGCCAAATATTCCCAGATTTGCATAAAAAAGCCATACATGTGGTCTCTCCTTTCTGCATTACCAAATTTGTCGTGAGGCAACAGAGTAGGCTACGAATGCTTCAATTAGCTCGTAGCGCTCCCGGAGCATTGCACTGTCACTTCACAGAATGGTGCTCGTTTAGTAAAGTTAAATCAAAGCTGAATCAATGTCTTGGAAGATCACACAGTGATTCATTTGTATTCTACATAACATAATCAAATATAATAGCATAGTATAACTGTCACACCAAAAACATCACCTTAGTAATTTCTTCTGAGATTTTAGGATGGTTAGCTGAATAGTCCCCCAAAAATGATATTGCGGCCAAAACTCAACAGCGCACACCTCTAGGCAGAATTTGTTTGGATTGAAACAAAATACAGGAAGGCTGTATAGTTTGTTGACACCATCTGCTCTAATTTTCTCATGGAAAAGTAATTGAAGATCTAAATGCATATTCCCATGAAACTGATTGAGATCAAATGATTGACATGCAGATTGAATGTTTCACTGGTAAAAGGTAACGAATGCTGCCAACATTTTACATTAATTAGGCTTCACTGTCCCACGAATGTCCCGCAAAATCATCCTGTTGTACCGCATTTGGGTATTTCAAATGTGGTCACCCTACCCTTATCTAGTAGCATATTAGAAGTTTATTACCCTAACATCCTCACAATGTTGTGGTGCTAGTTGAAATGCATCCCTCATACCATACATCCCTCCATCTCTCACCCCTTGAAAGTTATCCCCTGGTTCTTCTTCCGTTCTTTCCCAGAACTGCTTGCCTGTATCTTTGGGCCCTGCTTCTCCTTAACCCTGCTACAAACTGTAAACACACCTCAGTGCTGCTGTTTGAAGGGATCAGAGTGAGGTCTGAAATTGTAGTGTGTGTGTGTGTGTGTGTGTGTGTGTGTGTGTGTACACTCTAGCTAAAATAAATGGAGCTTGAGATTTCCAGGAAGTACCTACAGAGCTTGCAAATACATTTCAAGTGTAGAAAAGACAAACAACAACCACTTTGGTAGAATTTCTTCAAACGCTACTAAAACGGGAGATCAAAGAAAACTTGCTTGCCAACCAAAATCACGCAAGAACAAACTAGCAGGTCAGTTGGCAAAATAATACAACATATGCCATAAAAATAAAAAGCCTACATTTTAATTAGATATTTGTTTTGATTATAACTCAGAATTGACTTTATTTAGGGGGCGCTTGTGAGCAAGCCATGGAGTAGGTCACGTTTTTCCGAGCTCTGGATGAAATTGCATTTATTTAGTACTTTGTTTGCGCTTTGACACAAAATGAACTAGGAAACACAGCCTTTAAATGACGTGCTTTACATTGTTCAACTTTTATTTTTGTTTTAATGCGTAGATGGCGCATAACCTGCAAAAGTTCAGCGGAGTCACTGACAAAAGAGAAAACACTAGGCCCAAGACGAGGAGCTCAAGTTCTTCAGCAAGTGGGAGCAGCGGCTCCTCCCCGTCGGCGAAAAAATGAACACCGAGGATTTGAAATTAGAGATTCTTGCTGCCCTCAGAGTGGACATTTCATCTATACTCAAGGAACTCAAGGTGGTGCTCAGTGAGGACTTTAATTTTATTAAGTCGGAGTTATAAGCAGTCAAGAATGAATTTGCAAAGCATACATCAATGGTTCGTACTGAACTGGATACAGTTAAGAAAACTGTCTCCAACATGGAACAAGGCTTGTCAACATGCTCAGACGACACAACTACACTACAAATCATGTGGCTAGCCTTAAGGAACAATGCATACATAGGTTATATGCAAAGATCCAATATCAGGATCATGGGGGTATCGGAGGACCCGGGTTCAAGTTCTACTTCATCTGTCTCAAAGTTTTTGAGGGCTTCCATCAATTTGGATAAAGACGTCCTTGTAGATCGCTCACATCAGGGCTCTCAAGTAAGAAAGCCTGGCGGAAAGCCTGGCGGAAAACCTTGCGTCATTGTGGCTAAACTACACTACTATCAGGATTGTATTGATGCTCTTCGGCGTGCCAGAGAATTTGACCCACTTCGATGCAACAGAGCACCCATCTCTATCTTCCCAGACTATGCCCCCCAGCGTTGCCTCCAGACTATGCCCCCCCCAGCGTGACCGTGCCTCTTTCGACAATGTCAAGAGTCTGCTGCATGGACGGACCGACGTTCGGTATGATGTGGCTTTTCCTGCCCGGCTCCATATAACATACAACGGTTCTGAGAAAGAGTTCCAAGACCCCCATAAGGCGATGGCTTTCATAAAAGCTAACGTTCTACAGAGGTCAGGCGAAGCAAATGGCTGAATGTTTACCTATTTGGCAATTAGGGTAATGGACGAATGTATCTACCAATGCAGACTCAGTCTCTCTTTTAAAGATACTTTATAGCGTTGCCAGTGGTATCAGTTGATATTGTTATTATTAGGTAACGTTAAGTGCCTAAGTTCTGGCGAGTCAATTCTCCTTTTGTTTCAACGTTTTATTTTATGACCATGAAGCTGCTCATTTCTATTTATCCGCTGGTAATACTACCTTAATCAACACCTTTTGAGTTCTTCGGTATTCCTACAGTTGAACCTGATAGTGCTGCTGAATTAGAAGAACAGTTCTCTGTAGAAGAGATTGTGTTTTGGCAATTAAATATATGCCGTGTGGTAAATCCCCTGGACCTGACGGATTTCCAAGCAAATTTGATTTGGTAGGGGATCCGTGTGTGTTCTGCCCTCTACCTGTTCTGTCTTATCTGTATAATCATAAAAATGGCAAATAAAAACGAATTGACTTTATTTAGTTACAAATATGGACAGTCCTGGGATATTTTACACCCAATCTTGATAAGAAATAACCATATCAGAAACTTATTTTAAAGACAGTTGTAGCCTATTTAATGAATAACATAAATTGGAAACAAATAGAATAATATGAGTAGGCTACACCAACATTAGTTTCCATTCATTTCCACAAAAAAAGGGAAATACTTTATTTCAGTTGTACGGAATAATTTTCAAATAGATGTATCGCCCTCAGGATCAAATTGAGGGCAAAATTGTCTTGACAAATGTTGGTTGCAACGAGGACTAAAAGATAACCCTGACGTCTGTAGTAGGAGCGGTAAATCGGTGGCCAATGCTGGTTGTAATTGAGATCAGCTGTGCTGGTGATGTTAGTGTGCATTGACCGTTTAAACGAGGAATCAGCTGGTGATAATCTAGTGGCCATCAATGGTTGCAATAGGTGTGAGGGAAAAATTATGTATTCACCTTATTTGTATGCTATGTAACACTTATTTACTTAACGAACAGTAAGATATTTCTGTCCTGCTAATGATGTGTTTTATGGTCTTCACTCTAGCACCCTGCAGCTAGTCTGGGTGTTGAGGACATGGGTTCTACTAGAGATAGCTTAAAGCTGAAAATTGATTTGTGTTGGTGATAAAAAACCTAAAAGCTAGCAATCTATAGACAAGATGTGGTGTGTGTGACTCGAGATAGCGAGAGCCTGGAAGAGTTAAGAACAACGCCTCATTGTCTCATCTTCCTGGCATCTGGGAAACTAAGTAAAAGACCATCCTGTGTAGATAACCAAGGTGGCTTATGGGAAGGTTAGAAGTGACTGACTAAGCAATCTTGGTATCAGCTATATAAAAACTGTGCATCGTCTGTAAAGGCTAGACTCTCAGCCTAACAGTCAGTCAAGACTGGTGGGCTGATGCTCATTATTGCAATAATTAATTGATATTAAATAAAGATGATTGTTTGAAGAAATTACCGAGACCAAGTCTCTCTCAGTACTGAATTTCCACGACATAGGCCCTAGAGTTTTCTATACAAAACATACACACATAAAAAAATACTATAGTATTCACTGAAGTTGTTTTTGAAGACTGTAGTATTTAATGTAGTATACTGTAGTATTTAGTTAACTCTAGTAGAAATACTGTAGTAAAAGAAAACTGTAGTATAAACTATAGTAATTCATGTAATGTTTTTACAGATTGTGGTATACTGTAGTATTTACTGTAGTGTTTTTGCATATTTACTGTAGTGTTTGTTTTTTATTATCATTGACATAGAATTGGAGGCTTTCTCCTTCAGAGCAAATTTTTCATAACCAGTAGGTAGGACTGGGGTCTGAATGGATAGTTCAGCGCTTCTGCTCTTTTCTATAACCTGTAGGAAACACAATTTGGTCTATACTTGGCATGTAGGTTTCTCAATTATTAATGGCACAAATTGCGATATGGGGGAGGCAATGGGCAGTGTATATGCAAATTGAATCAAAACAAAGTTTATTTGTCAGGTGCGCCGAATACAACAGGTGAAATGCTTACAGTGAAATGCTTACTTACAGGCTCTAACCAATAGTGCAAAAAAGGTATTAGGTGAACAATAGGTAAGTAAAGAAATAAAAACAACAGTAAGAAGACTGAAAAATAACAGTAGCGAGGCTATATACCAGGGGCGGAAATCCCGGGGGGGACACGACCCCCCCATCCTGGGAAAAATATGATTTGTCTCCCCCAATATATCACTGAAACATAACTATGTAATTTAAATAATATTAATAATACGCAATGAAAGCAATTGTGCTGATTATAGACACTTAATAGCGCGTTTTTAAGTTTCAAAAGATTGCGACCCCCCCACCCTTTTCCTCACAATGGTTTGATCCACTGGCAAGGTAAGAGGGGTCGTGTCTACTGTCTGAAAGGCACTCAATGAACGTAACTGACGTAAAGTTAATCCAGTCAATCGCGCACACACACTAGCTGAATATGCAGAGCTAGCGTGCAAATATTAACTATTAAGCTAGCTAGTACCTATTCCATTTACGTGGCCTCGTCAAAGATGGAATCTTTGCTATCGTCAATTTATTCCGAGATCAGCATGCAGATGATGTAAGTTAGTGCTTCAAAGTCCCTGTGATAAGGTTAGCGATAAACTGAAGTCCAAACTGAACAGAACTACACTCTTCTTCTACCATTGTCTTAAATATATTTAATGGTCTCGTTGCAAAAGCTAAATTGTCGCAAGGGAACTTTTATTTATTTATTTTATTTAACCCGGGCAGCAAAGATTATAGCAAACACCACTGAAACGGAATTGGTGCTCGCTAGCTTTGCAAATTCAGCTATTGTTGGAAGCCAGCCAATATGAAACAAACTATTAAAATTACAAAAGGTTGCAGCATATGTTGTGTAAATGGTGAACTCATACAGCTGTCAACTCTTGTCATTTTAATCCGTTTCACATTTGCTAGCTACCTTTTAGATCGAAGCCCAAATAGAATGATAAAAGATAAGATGATAGAAGCCCATCTCCTACTGTAAATAACCTACACACTGTGTGTGTGTGTAGCCAGCCAGCCAGGTAGAAAAATGGCAGAAAAATAAAAGACGGACATCAGAGTATTTTTCAGTACACCAAAACGCAAAATAAGAACCCTAGTAGCCTAATATCTCAAAGACTAGTTGATAAAATGTTCATAAGAAAGAAATGAAATTGTAATGGAAATGTTTCACAATGATGTCATTAGGCAGAGCAGGCAACAGATGGCACACAGACAGCAGAGTTGGGGACAGATATGCAGGGACAGACTGGCAGAGACGGAGTCTCAGGTAAGTTTGTTGAGTCTTTGTTTGGCAACATTATGAAAGGTTCAATTTTTTTGACTTGTAAAATAGGAACATAATTGGAAATGCCATGGATACCCCCACTCTCAACTTTAACAAATCTTAGTTTAGTCACCAGTTTAAGGCAATGGTATTGCTGTTGTGAGTAGTTGTGTAGTTTTGGGTACCGGTAGTTAGGAGTACGGCAAACACCTTATTTCTTTGGTTCCTCAATATATATTTACCATATTACAATGTAGGCTATGTGTTACAGCACTACTTTTGGTGTCCCCCTCAGGAATTGCTCTTGAGAAAATTTAATGTAATTGTCCCCCCCAAAGTTGATATCAGATTTTCGCCCCTGCTATATACAGTAGTGAGGCTATAAAAGTAGCAAGGCTACATACAGACACCGGTTAGTCAGGCTGATTGAGGTAGTATGTACATGTAGATATGGTTAAAGTGACTATGCATATATGATGAACAGAGAGTAGCAGTAGAGTAAAAGAGGGGTTGGTGGGTGGTGGGACACAATGCAGATAGCCCGGTTAGCCAATGTGCGGGGGCACTGGTTGGTCGGGCCAATTGAGGTAGTATGTACATGAATGTATAGTTAAAGTGACTATGCATATATGATAAACAGAGAGTAGCAGCAGCGTAAAAGAGGGGGTGGGGGGGGCACACAATGCAAATAGTCCAGGTAGCCATTTGCTTACCTGTTCAGGAGTCTTATGGCTTGGGGGTAAAAACTGTTGAGAAGCCTTTTTGTCCTAGACTTGGCACTCCGGTACCGCTTGCCATGCGGTAGTAGAGAGAACAGTCTATGACTGGGGTGGCTGGGGTCTTTGACAATTTTTAGGGCTATGGCCAACTGTAGTATTTTGCTATACTGTAGTTAAAAAAGTGTAGTGTTTTTGCAGACTGCAGTGTTTTTGCGGAAATTACTGTAGTATTTACTGTAGCATTCTACAGTATACCGCCAACATTCTATAGTAACTACTACACATGATCAAGGGATAATACAGTGTGTAGTATAGTATTCTACAGTTTACTATAGAATTCTATAGTAAGAACTGTAGTATTCTATAGTAAACTGTAGAATTTTTTCATGTGGGCACTTATTATTTCTCTTACAGGTTGGGGTAAAAAACTATGACGGGACCTTTTTTAGGACTAGAAGCACACGCGCGCCCGCACACACACCATCATCATCATCATGACTTCAGAAGGCTGCTGAAAGGAAAGACTGGGGTCAGTAAGTTAGGAGTGTGTGTTTGCTCCCACTATCAGCAGCTGTTCTTTGTGTACAGATGTTTCACGGTTGTTGAGGAACACTGGCCAGTTGGCCATAGCACAGCCGTCGTTGGCAACCAATCAAACGAATACAGAACTCTGTGGTTCCCGGAGAATGCTCAGCCCATGACAGCGTCCCAAATGACACCCTATTCCCCATAGGGCTCTGGTCAAAAGTACTGCACTACAGTATAGGGTATAAGTTGCCATTTGGTACACAGTCTCTGTTTGAGGATCAGTCGTTATCTAGATAGTATCAGTAGTTTCTGTAAACTGGAAGCGAGAAAAGTGTTTGCAGCATTAAACTATTTGTGCATCATTTTAGGTACCCCCAGTTGCAAGGTGGTGCATATTCTTAACACTTCAGTAATGCATGTCAAGAACTCAAAACCAGAGAAAGCTCACTAGTGACCATTTGAAAATAAAAATAAAAAACAGTAGTATGCACTAGACTTGTTATGATTCTCGTTATATAGCCAATAAGCAAACTTTTGAAATGGTTAAAATGACATGTTCTACATGTTTTGTCACCTGTCTGAAGCTTATCCATACCCGCTCTAACTTTCTAAAAGTCCAGAAACAAAGTGAGGCTTAGTTTCATTCCATAGTCTACACCCATTTACTAGTGTGAGAGGAGAGCTTCCTGTGTGGGATCTCTTTCCTCTCTCCTTCCAAAGACCTGTTCAACTCATTGAATACTCATCAGCTGGCCAACAGAGACTCGTAACTTGGGCTCTGGGCAGAGGAGGAGAAAAGGAGGAGAATAGGAGAAAAGGCAGAGGAGAGAATTGAGGACTCCCTATTGAAGTGAGTCCTGTTAAACCACTACCAGACAGGCACAGAGAGAGACATTCTAGATCCCTCAGATTGACCCACCATTGTGTGAGGGAGCAGTTTCTACAAACAGACTGGCCAAGAGCTGTTCACTTTAACCCACTTCCAATGGACAGAGTCCATTTGACCAGCAGCCAGTGCATCGAAAGTACATTGCACCACTGCGGGTACAGCCCTCTCTGTTACTCCATATTCTGAACTCAGAGACTGGGAGCATAGTTTAACAAACAATGTGGTAACAAAATATGGCCAGTTGGACATTCCTGAAATATGGTCCCTGAGATTGCACCATTCAGGAGACACACCATTTACATGGTTATTATACCAAAACAATTGCGGTTCCCCTCTTTTCACTCATGATTTATTTACTTTATATTGGTTTTACATATTTTTTTGTCCTAGAGAAGTAGTGGTTATTAAACATATATTTAATGCATGTCTTCACGGGCTGTATGGGGGGTGAACATGTAGCCCATCATGTCCCTCTGTCCGTCCGTCCCCGTCACAGCCCAGTCCAACTTCACTACTGATCTGATGCGGTTTGACTGGCTAGAAAAGAAAAGGCTGCTGTTTGCTCAACCACCCACCTTTTCCAATGTGTGCAAATACAGGACTCTGCAACTGATGTCTGACATAACATTTGATAACAAGTGTCAATGCCATGTACTATGCAAGAAAGGACACTGATTCACGTGTTGCAGATTTTAAACAAAAAAAAGAGCAAGAGATCTGATTGAGAAAAAATTGTTATTGTGTTATACTGTGTATGAGATGACTGTGAGAGCTAAATGTCAGTAACAGTGAGATACAATGAGTGTCATGTTTTAACACATCACTCTCTCTCTACAGTGGTAACAATGACATGAGACAAACATGAGTGTGTGAGGCGAGTAGTAGCAGCCTACCTGATGATGTCACAGCAGACAGCCAACCCAGGGAGGGGAAGAGGAGGAGAAATGATGGAGACGCCATGACGGGGGGCTTTACTTTGCTGGAGAGAGGGGGGGGGAGAAGGATAATCGTCATCGATGACATCTCCATGTGAAATATTAAGCCAATATCTCTACCCAGTGCTCTCTCTCTTTCCCTCCCCCTGTTAGCACAAACTGTGACTGCCATTTATTTTCAGCTGGCCAATGTGAAACCTAACCCCCCAGACAACACATAATTAACCTCCAATAAGCTACTGAGACGCTTCACGCTACTGTGCACAAGATATGTTAGACCATGTGTTTGCGTAGTGTGTGTGTGTCCTTAATATCAGAGTTATAACTTGCATGCATATGGAATGGTTCCCTCTCAGGCTATATGCATTGATCGTAAGATCTTCATTTGAGACAGTTCGCTACAGCAGGAAAATAATCCTGTAGCAACAGGAAATGTGAACTATTTGTATTATAATGAATGGAAATGTATGGGGTTGATACATTTTTCGCTAGGGAAAATAAAGTCTGACATTTTAAAGTGGAAATTACAAACTTTAGAAGCCTTTTAAACCTTGAATACACTACAAATTGGCATTTCCTGCTGTTCAGGAAAATTCTCAGCTACAAAAGAGTGATCAAATTTAGAGCCTTCTGAACAGAACCACTATTGTTTTCATTACGTTTCACTGTTCCGACCAGCATAATAAAGTTCTGAACCGCTTAGAACAAAAACAAAAGTACCAGTTTATATCGTTGACTTTCTGTTCCTTTTTTGGCCTGTGAAATCAACATCGTTTTTCCATTTAGATCATTAAATTACTCCACCAATCAGTGGGGATAGAGCAGCTTGCTACGGACCGGGTAAGCTTGTTTACAAGTGTACTGTAGGGCGCAAGCTGTGACAGAAATTTTGCGGGTCGGGAGAGAGAGAAAGTGAGGGGTGGACATGGAGGAGGGTTGGCTTGAAGCGCTGGGCATCATGATATGACGCGCATTATAATGTATTTAGGATATTAGGAGTAGGCCTATCATTACTTCACTGAATTACATAGCTAATTATAACTAGCAGCTAAGATACCTACTGAGGAGCGGTTAATATAGAGGAACTTTGAACATGAGTTGCCTCAACGCCCTGGACAAGAGCAAGCTAACAAGCTTGTGTGTGGGGCAGCGGTACCAGAATTCAAAACACGTCTAACCTTTTTGTAGATAATAAATACATCTGGCCCTTCTTTGGACACTGTGTTAACAAACCGCCAAATGAGCTTCAACGCCATAGAACACTCCTTCTGTGGCCTCCAACTACTCTTAAATGCTAGTAAAACGAAATGCATGCTCTTCAACCGATCACTGCCCGCACCCGCCCGTCCGACTAGCATCTGTCAATCACCACATCCTCGTCGACAGACTCAACAGCCTTGGTTTCTCAAATGATTGCCTCGCCTGGTTCACCAACTACTTCTCTGATAGAGTTCAGTGTGTCAAATCGGAGGGCCTGTTGTCCGGGCCTCTGGCAGTCTCTATGGGGGTGCCACAGGGTTCAATTCTTGGGCCGACTCTTTTCTCTGTATACATCAATGATGTCGTGCTTGCTGCTGGTGAGTCTCAGATCCACCTCTACGCAGACGACACCATTCTGTATACTTCTGGCCCTTCTTTGGACACTGTGTTAACAACCCTCCAGACGAGCTTCAATGCCATACAACTCTACTTCCGTGGCCTCCAACTGCTCTTAAATACAAGTAAAACTAAATGCATGCTCTTCAACCGATCGCTGCCTGCACCTGCCCGCCCGTCCAGCATCACTACTCTGGACGGTTCTGACTTAGAATATGTGGACAACTACATATACCTAGGTGTCTGGTTAGACTGTAAACTCTCCTTCCAGACTCGCATCAAACATCTCCAATCCAAAGTTAAATCTAGAATTGGCTTCCTATTTCGCAACAAAGCATCTTTCACTCATGCTGCCAAACATACCCTCGTAAAACTGACTATCCTACGGATCCTTGACTTCGGCGATGTAATAAACAAAATAGCCTCCCAACACTCTACTCAGCAAATTGGATGCAGTCTATCACAGTGCCATCCGTTTTGTCACCAAAGCTCTATATACTACCCACCACTGCAACCTGTATGCTCTCGTTGGCTGGTCCTCGCTATATATTCATCGCCAAACCCACTGGCTCCAGGTCATCTATAAGTCTTTGCTAGGTAAAGCTCCGCCTTATCTCAGCTCACTGGTCACCATAGCAACACCCACCCGTAGCACACGCTCCAGCAGGTATATTTCACTGGTCATCCCCAAAGCCAACACCTCCTTTGGCTGCCTTTCCTTCCAGTTCTCTGCTGCCAATGACTGGAACGAATTGCAAAAATCACTGAAGTTGGAGACTTATATCTCCCTCACTAACTAACTTTAAGTGTCAGCTGTCAGAGCAGCTTACCGATCGATGCAGCTGTACACAGCACATCTGTAAATAGCCCATCCAACCAACTACCTACCTCATCCCCATATTTGTTTTGTTTTTCTGCCCTTTTGCACACCAGTATTTCTATTGCACATCCTCATCTACACATATATCACTCCAGTGTCAATTGCTAAATGATAATTACTTCGCCACTATTGGCCTATTCATTGCCTTATCTCCTATATAAATAGATAATTCAAATGTGTATACAAAAAATGACACACAAATCTAAAAGATTACAAGCCTAGCACACTGGCAGCTTCCACCACCTACAAGCAATGTTAAATAGGGGGGAGGGGGAGTGGTTAGTGATGTTATTAAATACATAAATGTAATTATTGATTTCGCGCGAGAGAGTCACACTTTAGCTGCATTGTTATGATCGTCACATATGCGTTATTTGACTCTGGAGGAGCAGCAATGGATAGTTTTTTTTTCATGAAGCTCCCGACGAACAGTTATTGTGCTGACATTGCTTCCGGAGGCAGTTTGGAACTCGGTTGCGACACTCACTACTGAGTGCAGGCGATTTTTACACACTAAGCACTTCAGCACTCAGCGGTCTCATTCTGTGAACTTGTGTGGCCTACCACTTCGTGGCTGAACCGTTGTTGCTCCTAGACGTTTCCACTTCACAGCACTTACAGTTGACAGGGGCCGCTCTAGCAGGGCAGAAATTTGACGGAGCCACGTTGAAAGTCACTGAGCTCTTCAGTACGGGCCATTCTACTGCCAATGTTTCGCTATGGAGATTGCATGGCGGTGTGCTGTCAGCAACAGGTGTGGCTAAAATAGCCAAATCCACTCATTTGAAGGGGTGTCCACATACACTACATGGCCAAAAGTATCTCCTTCCTTGCAGTCGCCTTTAGGCTGACACTGGCAGAAGTATTCTTTGCATTCATGTAAGTAATATGTTTTTGAAATTCATAGTTGGCCTTAGTCAACCATTTAGACTGGCGTACCTTTCTTATCATTTATCATTAGCTAGTTCCAAACCAAATATTCCTTACCTAGCAGTCTCTCGGTATAGCATGTTTCACTAAGGATGCTGGCTGTATGAGTGGAGGATGAGGGCTGCAGTAGAAAGATGAGATGAAGTTCATTGGCCATTGACTTTAAATCACTTATTGGTAGGATGTGAGGGATTGGCACCATTTCAGTTCTTTTGTTTAACGTAGCTTGCCTACCATGGACTTAACCTCTTGAGGATACCGTAGGATAGGGGGCGCCACAGCGCATTTAAAAAAAAAATCGTTCCCATTTTCAACGGCCTACTAATCAAACTCAGAAGCTAGGGCATGCATATACTTATTATATATGGATAGAAAACACTCTAAAGTTTCTAAAACTGTTTGAATGGTGTCTGTGAGTATAACAGAACTCAAATGGCAGTCAAAACCCCGAGACCGATTGAAACAGGAAGTGGAATTCTGAATTGTGGACTCGACTTCTCATCTTTCCTTATTAATCACACCGTTAACAATGGTTCAGTGAGCACTTCCTATTGCTTCCACTAGATGTCGCCAGTCCTTTCACAGTGGTTTGAGCCTTATAGAGTCAAAACTCAGTGAATGACACGAGTTTGAAATTGGTCACAGGGGATGGGCCATCACCATTATGACGCCGGCGGCCATGTCTGCCCCCACCTTTGGATACGGTTTTAAAGGCCATGACATCATCCCCCTCGAATCTTATTGGCTCTCTTGGTGTTACAGGCCCTGAAGATGTATGTTATACAACGTTTGACATGTTTGAACGAACCTACATGCGGGAGCATTGCATTTTATTCGGAACTTCAGCCCTGCGCTTGGAGAGAGCCATAGGACGCGCTACCAACATCAGGCTAATGGAACGTGAAGTATGGACTTTTTGACCGAAAATACATCTGTTGTGGACCTGGGATGCTTTCTGATGAAGACAACTAAAGGTAGGCGATTATTGACAATATTATACAAGATGAGATGTGACATGCGATTGTTTCCAAGATGGCGCCGAGCTCTGTATATTAGCTAATTTTCTGAGTATCGCATCTCCTTTTATCGCAAAGTGTGATTACCCAGTAAAGTTAATTTAAAATCTGGTATGACGGGTGTTCTCAAGAGATATTCATCTATAAATGTTAGATTGACAATATACATTTAAAAAATCGTTATAGGATAGTAATTTAGGGAAATGTAGCATTGTTTACCGGGACGCTTTTGAGGGGAAATTATGTAGTCAACCTCAGACAGAGATGTAAAATGCTGTTTTTATATATAAATATGACCTTTATTGAACAAAAGAATGCATGCATGATGTCCTAGGGGTGCCATCTGATGAAGTTTGTAAAAGGTTAGTGCTGCATTTAGCTGTTTTTTGATTATATGTGATGCAAGTGGTTGGTCGGAAAATGGCTATGAAGCTGCTTTTTACGATGGACTCATCTAATATAATCTAATGATTTGCTTTTCCTGTAAAACCTTTTTGAAATCGGACGACGTGGGTCGATTCAGGAGAGGTGTATCTATAAAAAAAATATATATATATATATTTTTTTTTATTATGATTTTTTTTTAATGCTAATTGGCGATATGATTTTTCGCTGGATTTTGATCCCGGTGACGGGATGAGACGCTGAATCTGGGACAGAAATAGATGAAGTGTGTAGGTATCTTCTTCAGAGACCAGACCTCATTGTGTTAAAAATGTGTTTACTCAATGAAAAGAGTCCTGATGGTGAGTTATTTGTGGCCCACATGATATGGCCCCCATCCGTCGGGAGTCTGGCTGGCCAAACCTAATTCTGTTTGCACAGTTTGGTACTCGGATCCAGACGGAGGTCTGATGGTACATTAAAGGTGGGGCCTCCCCATCCCCCAAACAATGCGGGGGACACCACTGAGACATTTAAATGCCAAACACGCTGATAGGAGGTTGACTTGTACAATGCATGCGTCTCAATTCACAGTGGTTTCAGAGTCCCGCAATAAAAGCTACGACGCTAATGTTCTCTGGGTGTCACTGAGTATACCGATACCTACAGTCGGGAGAACAAGTATTTGATACACTGCCGATTTTGCAGGTTTTCCTACTTACAAAGCATGTAGAGGTCTGTAATTTTTATCATAGGTACACTTCAACTGTGAGAGACGGAATCTAAAACAAAAATCCAGAAAATCACATTGTATGATTTTTAAGTAATTAATTTGCATTTTATTGCATGACATAAGTATTAGCAGAACTTAATATTTGGTACAGAAACCTTTGTTTGCAATTACAGAGATCCTACGTTTCCTGTAGTTCTTGACCAGGTTTGCACACACTGCAGCAGGGATTTTGGCCCACTCCTCCATACAGACCTTCTCCAGATCCTTCAGGTTTCGGGGCTGTTGCTGGGCAATACGGACTTTCAGCTCCCTCCAAAGATTTTCTATTGGGTTCAGGTCTGGAGACTGGCTAGGCCACTCCAGGACCTTGAGATGCCTCTTACGGAGCCACTCCTTAGTTGCCCTGGCTGTGTGTTTCGGGTCGTTGTCATGCTGGAAGACCCAGCCACGACCCATCTTCAATGCTCTTACTGAGGGAAGGAGGTTGTTGGCCAAGATCTCGCGATACATGGCCCCATCCATCCTCCCCTCAATACGGTGCAGTCATCCTGTCCCCTTTGCAGAAAAGCATCCCCAAAGAATGATGTTTTCACCTCCATGCTTCACGGTTGGGATGGTGTTCTTGGGGTTGTACTCATCCTTCTTCTTCCTCCAAACACGGCGAGTGGAGTTTAGACCAAAAAGCTCTATTTTTGTCTCATCAGACCACATGACCTTCTCCCATTCCTCCTCTGGATCATCCAGATGGTCATTGGCAAACTTCAGACGGGCCTGGACATGCGCTGGCTTGAGCAGGGGGACCTTGCGTGCGCTGCAGGATTTTAATCCATGACGGCGTAGTGTGTAACTAATGGTTTTGTTTGAGACTGTGGTCCCAGCTCACTTCAGGTCATTGACCAGGTCCTGCCATGTAGTTCTGGGCTGATCCCTCACCTTCCTCATGATCATTGATGCCCCACGAGGTGAGATCTTGCATGGAGCCCCAGACCGAGGGTGATTGACCATCATCTTGAACTTCTTCCATTTTCTAATAATTTCACCAACAGTTGTTGCCTTCTCACCAAGCTGCTTGCCTATTGTCCTGTAGCCCATCCCAGCCTTGTGCAGGTCTACAATTTTATCCCTGATGTCCTTACACAGCTCTCTGGTCTTGGCCATTGTGGAGAGGTTGGAGTCTGTTTGATTGAGTGTGTGGACAGGTGTCTTTTATACAGGTAACGGGTTCAAACAGGTGCAGTTAATACAGGTAATGAGTGGAGAACAGGAGGGCTTCTTAAAGAAAAACTAACAGGTCTGTGAGAGCTGGAATTCTTACTGGTTGGTAGGTGATCAAATACTTATATCATGCAATAAAATGCAAATTAATTACTTACAAATCATACAATGTTATTTTCTGGATTTTTGTTTTAGATTCCGTCTCTCACAGTTGAAATGTACCTATGATAAAAATTACAGACCTCTACATGCTTTGTAAGTAGGAAAACCTGCAAAATCACCAGTGTATCAAATACTTGTTCTCCCCACTGTATGGATTGTGGATCAATAACATGGGGTTAGGATGTACAGTGAAATAGGTATGCCCCCAATGCAATTCTAAAGTCTAATACAATCAGTGTGATTAACAGATTTGTCAAATTAACTAATTATTATATTTTGTGGAATTTATATAAGAACATTATTTGTATTAATTTGCATCGCTTTCAATTACCGCTTTCAATTCTATTTCACCCCAGCTGCCAAACTTACCCTGATTCAGATGACCATCCTACCCACGCTAGACTACGAAGACATAATTTATAGATCGGCAGGTAAGGGTGCTCTCGAGCGGCTAGATGTTCTTTACCATTCGGCCATCAGATTTGCCACCCATGCTCCTTATAGGACACATCAATGCACTCTATACTCCTCTGTAAACTGGTCATCTCTGTATACCCGTCGCAAGACCAACTGATTGATGCTTATTTATAAAACTCTCTTAGACCTCACTCCCCCCTATCTAAGATATCTACTGCAGCCCTCATCCTCTACATACAACACCCATTCTGCCAGTCACATTCTGTTAAAGGTCCCCAAAGCACACACATCCCTGGGTCGCTCCTCTTTTCAGTTCGCTGCAGCTAAAGACTGGAACGAGCTGCAACAAACACTCAAAGCGATCCAGTTTCTCAATCTCTTCATTCAAAGACTCCATCATGGACACTCTTACTGACAGCTGTGGCTGCTTTGTGTGATGTATTGTTGTCTCTACCTTCTTGCCCTTTGTGCTTTGTGTGTGTCCAATGTTTGTACCCTGTTTTGTGCTGCTGCCATGTTGTGTTGCTACCATGCTGTGTTGTCATGTGTTGCTGCTTTGCTATGTTGTTGTCTTACATCTCTATGTAGTGTTGTCTCTCTTGTTGTGATGTGTGTTTTGTCCTATATTTATATTGTATTTATTCATTTTTTTAATCCCAGGCCCACGTTTGGTAGGCCTTCATTGTAAATAAGAATTTGTTCTTAACGGACTTGCCTAGTTAAATAAAGGTTAAATAAATAAAAAATAATTTTGAAGGCAAACCGCAAATTCCACTATTGTGGCTAATCCATTGTGGCTAGCTTCACATAGGTGGGTCCGACCACCATTAATCAAATAAGAACTGTCTTGTAAATTAGGGGTATTTTAGATGACACCTAGCTAGATAGTTAGCAAACTATAGCTACTGAAACAGATGATGTAGTTGTGCTAAATTTTTTGGGGAAGAACATTGTTTGCATCCATCAGCTAGCTAGTTTTTTTTTCAAACCAGCACTGTCCGGAGTTTGGGGAAGTGCGTCTACGCTCGTGCGGTAGGTGCGCGAGAGAAAACTTTACCAGCATCATAGCATACATATCGGTGAATCGTTATGACATATGAAATACGAGTGATAGTGTAATCAATGTGTAATAACTACGTAAAAAAATTGTGAACTTGTTAAATTATTATGCGACGTGCAGTAATATTCAGGTCCTTTTTGGTCAACAAGCGTATTTAACAATGTTATTTGACACGTCAAATAGTGTTATTTGACATGAATCTTTTTAGACACGCAAAGAACCAAACGGTGTTCCATACTCATGGTTTTTAAGGGAATATGCTTAAGACATTTGATAAGTGTTTCAGAGCCAGCTCTGGATCATGAATAGACTAGATACAGTCAATATCATTACGTTGAACATCATGTAAAATGGGCTCCATGTTACATATGCATAGTCACTTCACTCCCACCTACATGTACAGATTACCTCAACTAGCCTGTACCCCTGCACACTGACTCGGTACTTGTTATTCTTCTTGTGTTACTTTTTATTATTACTTTTTATTTTTGTCTACTTGGTAAAAAATGTCTTCTTCTTGAACGGCACTGTTGGTTAAGGGCTTGTAAGTAAGCATGTCACGGTAAAGTCTACACTTGTATTCGGCGCATGTGACAAATAAAGTTTGATTTGAAAAAGCTTGTTCATTGAAGTGTTTAAAATTCCTCTTTCTGATAAGACGGGGTTTGGATCTAGGTATTCGCACCTCCCTGATACATTCAATATGACAATGGTCACTTATATCTGAGGAAAACACCCCTCTTACAACATATTTTTCTGGGGTTTTCAAAATATGAGGTCGATCAAGGTTGATTTTGTAGGGTATTCGGCTTCCACGGCTCATGACATGCGAACACCGGCCAGTCGGACAACGACAAATGGAAGGCAGAGATGCATCCAACAAGCCCAAACACCTTCCAGCCACCAGCGTAGAAAAAAGGTAAACATTCCACTCTGCATTTTCCCCAGTTTCTAACGTAGACTGGTGACCTGCTTGATCAAGGAAGCCACTTCAATCATATAATCCTCTGGAAGCAAACAATTGCCACATTGGAACTCCAAGTGATCCAGCTTGTCCCAAAACAAAGTGTAGTAGATACAGCTCCTACAGCGCTGGAACCATTCCTTTACTTCTCCAGACAAAAAGGGCTCCACTTCAAAACTAGTTAGCTAGCTGATTGGCTAGCCGATAATGTCACGACACACAGATTCAACTCATCCTCCTGTTGAGCCTCAGTCTTCTTGGATTCGCGCACAATCTTCCTAAAATAAACAGTCTACTTGGTTGCTAATCATAACACTGATCTAATAATAGTACCGTATATAAGTCCTTTGAAATAAATGCCTCAAACAGGTGTAGTTTTGTCAAATGCAGTGTTGCCAACTCCTCAGTGAGGAAAGTAGCTATTGACTGTCCTAAAAGTCGCTAGAAGTACCTAAATGATGTCATCACCTAATTTGCATAATTGGCCATGTGCATGTAATTGTGATGGACGCTGTAGGAGAGAGGTATAAAGTTGTGGGAGAGACAAAAGGTGAGTAAAAAACACCCTAAATATGTTTAGAACTACAAATGAACTTTCTTCTGTCGATTCTTGTTTTTTTTTTATGTCACAATTCCAACCCTCCTCCTTTATCCAGGCTTGGGACCAGCAAAAGTGACCCAATAGAGACACTCTGGCGGAGTTACTTTGTTTTTTATTTTAGTTTTTAGTTCTTTAGTTTAGTTTTCTTAATTTGGTTTGGTTTTTAACCTTATGGTCGACTTAGGAGCCTACAACAAGTCACAGTAAAACATGAACATGTTTAACCATAACATTTTTTTGTATACAATCTACATTAACAATCTAAATGGACCAAAAAGAGACAATAGAAAAAACTGTCAATGGCAATGTGAGAAAATGATGGTAACTAGCCTGGCCCTAATTCAGGTTAATTGTTTTGTTTTTTTACGTAAGCCAGGGCTGGATCAGCCAGCGGCGGCTTCCCGCATGCCCGATTCATTTGCAGTCTGGACGTGGAGGGGTGAATATCTCCTGCTCTGACTGCAGCGTGAGGACTGGGCCGCCTGTGAGTGCTTTGGGACCGGGGTGGGGCCCACGGCAGCACCCGCTGCTCGTTGAGAAGAATAAGAACGATACGTAAGAACGATACGTGCTTTCACGTCAGAGTCTCCAAAAGTCTCCAATAACACCAGAAAAAGTCGCTAGATTTGTCGCTAGTCGCTTTTTAAAAAATGTGTTGCTGGAGGGGTCTGAATACTCGCTAAATATAACGACAAAGGCGCTAAGTTGGAAACACTGGTCAAATGTGCTCTCCTGTACTATTGGATTTCAAAATCAACTTTCATTATCTAGTAGGCAAAAGCATTATCCTAGTAATTTTAGCAACACATGATAGTTGTTACATCTATAGCTCTCCCCCCTCTGTCCATGAAACCGATTCCATGCGCTGTGCGCATTTTAGAACAGTGTTTTCCTGCAAATTGCATCTTGGAACATTTGCGTCCCATGCGCACATTACTGCACTTATATGAAGAAATAGTTTATCAACATTTTAAGCTAAACATTATGGGCCCGGTTTCCAGATAGCGATGGAACTTAGGCTTACGAGTGTTTTAACAATGCATCTTTCCTACAATGGCCGAAGATGTAACATTAATTTCCCAAAACACCACGCAGAGAGAACAGTCGCTATTTGCGTTGTTGGAACATGTGTAGATACTGATAGGATCGAAAGAAAGGTAATGCTGCTCTCGAGTCAGCTTTTCCAGTCAAATCCTTCCTTAACATTCAAATTATTTCACAATACTGACGACAGATCAGATTTAGTACCACCTACGGCTGCAAATATTGAGGTGGCTTATTTTAATGCTTACCACTATAAATGCATTAAATCATTGATTTGGCTCATCATTGCGCACATGTTAAGCTACACATCATTACATATATTGAGACAAATTACAGGCAGTAGTCTACAAGTAGCAAAATAGAATTCAATTGATTAAAAATTAAATATATTTCAATATAATTGAAATAGGCCTATATCCTACTGTTTATATTTTAATGCAGTCATCTCGGTTTTCATTTGAATAATTTTTTTATACTTTGCTTGTTTGTATCAATTGCAAAGACACTGGCAACTTTTTTTGTTGGCAACTTTGTTCAGTGAGCAGGTCACAGAGATACGGATAAACCATGTGATTCTACGTTTAGCGGAGAGATCTTCTGTGTATAAAGTGATGTGGGAGGGCAATCTGTTTGCAAAGCATTTACTTCTAAACGTTATTGCTACTATACAGTCTACAAGGGCACCCTCCATGTGACGGTTGTATGGATAAGTGGCTGGCGTTCGAACTTTGGTGCCAAAATAAAGGAATTGTTCCTTTTCAGAGATCTCTGGTGGCCATTTTTATATTATAACAGGGTATTTTTCGAGCAGGGCCGTTAATTCTCCACACCGAAGATGTATATGGCAGCTATTTTAGCGTGTCATATAGGAATTTATGGTTCCACTCCAGTGGCTCATCCCATGGCAGTGCAGTTTTTAAAAAGGTGTGCACCGTCTCAGACCGGTTTCTAAGCCTTTTGCGCCCACTTGGGATTTGGTTTTAGATGTGCTATGCGAGGGCCCCTTTGAACCGATGGAACCTGTGCATCTGAAGATCCCCTCCTGTATGAAGTTTGCACTTGGCGACTCAAAAGTGAGGTTGCATCCTAATGCGGCCTTCAACCCTAAGGTCATGACTATGTCCGACAGGTCTCTAGCTTTTTCACTTTTCGCCTCCTCCATTTGCTTCTGAGGAGCAGCGGCGGTTACATGTCCGGTGTGCAGTAGGAGCGTTACACATGTACATTGAGCGGACTAGGGGTGTCCGTTTGTGTGACCAATTTGTCTGTTGACCTGGTGCAATTTCATGGTTCCTTTGACTCCAGTGAGATTGTTTGGCACAGCTTCCTCGTTCCTCAATCCAAAAGAACTTGATACTCGATCCACTCTTCTCAAGTATTTCGAAGAGCTCCTTGGGAGTCTGCACATCTCTCCCCCCCCCCCCCCCATTAAATGTGTTTGTGCAGATAATGTTTCACAGCCCCACCCACACCATCTGGTGCCCCCTTCCTATGAGCCTTTTCAGAAAAGTTCCAGGTGATTTGTTTGAATCCGTAAATATATGGCAGAGTGCTGAGTAGGTATAGGTTCTTCTTGTTTCTGTATTGGGTGACGGGACCGTCGCTCATCATGTGGAGTGTCATGATTTGTGGATTCTTGTTCTTGACATTCGTTGATCGTGAGTTCGTTCTTTTGTTATTTTGGTGTTCACTTCGTTATTTAAATAAACGTCAAGATGAGCATCCACATACCTGCTGCATTTTGGTCCTCCTTTCCCAACGACAACCGTGACAACTGGCTTCCCTCTGATGTTTATACAACACTTGCATAGATCGTAGCCTGCTGTCTACTCCCCCCAAAGTGGAACAACTGAATTTCTGTGGCCAATTAGCAACTGAGTCAGCAATAATCTATGTCCTCACGATACAGGCATTTGCTTGATAGAGGCATCTGCAAATTGACCCTCAATTAAGAAACAGAAAAAACTAGGTTATTTATGCAAAGGTATTTTCAGTACAAAACTGACATAAAACACCCTTATCCTACAAAAACGTGTGTTTTTACTTACAAGGAGATAATGATGTATTTGTGTGTAAAAATAATAAATATTATTTGTAACTTAAATTTGTACATAATGTTTCTGCCACCGTCTCTTATCACCAAAAAGAGCTTCTAGATAACAGGACAGCGATTACTCACCTCGTACTGGAAGAATATTTTTTCTTTAACGAGTCAGATTTACTTCAGACACCTAACAAGGCCCTCATCCCCATCATTCGCAGGAGAAAGAGACGGAGATATTGGGGACGTAGGATGGGGTGCCTTGTAAGGATCCGACGGCGAGTGGGTAATCTGCCTTTACCATCGGTCCTATTAGCCAATGTACAATCATTGCATAATAAAATAGACTAACTACGATCACGTATATCCTACCAGCGGGACATTAACTGTAATATCTTATGTTGCACAGAGTCGTGGCTGAACGATGATATGAATAACATACAGCCGGCGGGTTTTACGCTGTATCGGCAGGATAGAACAGCCACCTCTGGTAAGACAAGGGGTGCGGGTCTATGTATATTTGTAAACAACAGCTGGTGCACGAAATCTAATAGTGAGTGACGCCCCAACAAATCCACAGATGATGCAACCTCTATTGCACTCCACACTGCCCTTTCCCACCTGGAAAAAAGGAACACCTATGTGAGAATGCTATTAATTGACTACAGCTCAGCGTTAAACAACATAATGACCTCAAAGCTCATCACTAAGCTTAGGACCCTGGGACTAAACACCTCCCTCTGCAACTGGATCCTGGACTTCCTGTCGGACCCCAGGTAGTAAGGGTGGGTAACAACACATCCGCCACGCTAATCCTCAACACAGGGGCCCCTTAGGGGTGCAAGCTCAGTCCCCTCCTGTACTCCCTGTTCACTCATGACTGCATGGCCAGGCACGACTCCAACACCATCATTAAGTTTGCCGATGACAACAGTGGAAGGCCTGATCACCGACCACGATGAGACAGCCTATAGGGAGGAGGTCAGAGACCTGGCCGTGTGGTTTCAGGATAACAACCTCTACCTCAACGTGATCAAGACAAAGAAGATGATTGTGGACTACAGGAAAAGGAGGACCAAGCACACTCCCATTCTCATCGACGGGGCTGTTGTGGAGCATGTTGAGAGCTTCAAGTTCCTTGGTGTACACGTCACCAACAAACTATCATGGTCCAAACACACCAAGACAGTCATGAAGAGGGCACGACAAAGCCTATTCCCCCTCAGGAGACTGAAAAGATTTGGCATGGTCCTCAGATCCTCATAAAGTTCTACAGCTGCACCCTGGAGAGCATCCTGACTGGTTGCATCACTGCCTGGTATGGCAACTGCTCGGCCTCTGACCGCAAGGCACTACAGAGGGTAGTGCGTACGGCCCAGTACATCACTGGGGCCAAGCTTCCTGCTATCCAGGACCTATATACCAGGCGGTGTCAGAGGAAAGCCCTAAAAATTGTCAAAGACTCCAGCCGCCCTAGTCATAGACGGTTCTCTCTGCTACCGTATGGCAAGCGGTACCGGAGCACCAAGTCTAAGTCCAAAAGGCTTCTTAACAGCTTCTACCCCCAAGCCATAAGACTCCTGAACGGCTAATCAAATGGCTACCCAGACTATTTGCATTGACCCCCCCCCCCCCATTTTACGCTGCTGCTACTCCGTTTATTATCTATGCATAGTCACTAAGTCTACATATTACCTCAATTACCTCAATTTACCAGTGGCCCCACACATTGACTCTGTACAGGTACCCCCTGTATGTAGCCTCGCTACTATTATTTTACTGCTGCTCTTTAATTATTTGTTACTTTTATTTATCTATTTTTTACTTAACACTTATTTTTCTTAAAACTGCACCGTTGGTTAAGGGCTTGTAAGTAAGCATTTCACTAAGTTCTACACCTGTTGTATTCAGCGTATGTGACAATTCAAATTTGATTCGAACATATTGACATCGTTCAGTACAACAGTTTAGACATATGGTGTAATCGGAATTTCTGGTGACTCCGAATGATCGTTTTGGTTACACCATATGACTTTCCTCACCTAAACATGTTTTAGAGGCAACTGCTTATGCACCCACGTGAACACTTGACTTTGGCATCAAGTATGTATCTTGAGTATCCAAATTAAATATAAGCTTTTCAGATAATTCATCCTTTTTATTGGTTTGTAGTAGTCGCACCGAATTATCAGATTTTGGAGGTAAAACCTGACAGGGAGTGGAAATGTAAACTTATCAAACATTTACGAGAGACTTGCTTACCTTTATTCTTAACCAAAGGGTATCTCACAGGCATCTTAATGATGTCACATCCTGTCACGTGAGTACCATTATGTGATTTGATCCAAAATTGTGACTGTCGGTCGCACCGAACGATAGTCATGATGGCTATTTTTCCGGACAAAAGTATTTAAAACCGTTCTGCCTAACCTGTCTTACCCATACAGACGTACATTGCAATAGACCCTTTAAAAAATCATGCCAGAATAATCATTTGACAGTTTTGTTATGATTTGAGATGTTTTATTAACATTTATATAGATTGCATTTGTCTTCGGACAGTTGTATGACTTTAGAGCACTGAAAGTGACAGTTTTGTTCACATTTAACCGTTAACTATTTTAGGACTAAATAAAAGAGAAGGGGCATAGTTACATAACATCAAATGTGTATAAATTGGTTGTTGATTTTGGAAAATATTTATTTCGGACCATCCTTAGTTTTTCTTTTACGTTCATACTCGCATCTAAAACACATCGCTATGACTTCACTGCTCTTAGCATTGTATTACTGAAAGAACATTAGATGTCACTTTTTTCATTAATATTGTAGGCTGGCTAGGCCTAACTCATTTGTATTGGAGCAAGACAGGGCCGGTTCTAGCAGTGTGTAATACAATACAATCTGAGTACTATACATTTAATGTAACACCCTCCACCCACATAAAATTAGGGCTGTGACAGTGATGGAATTAAAACAAAAATAATAAAATATTTAACCTTTTATTACTTACCTAGGCTAACGGTAATTGGCCAGCCAAATGACCGCAGTCTCTGTAATAACCGTTCGAATAGCAAAAAAATATAAATACATATAATTTTTTTGCCACACATTTTCTCCTCTCCACTCCTGACTGCATGTGCTGCCATAGATATAGAATGAATAGAACAGGCATCCCTATTCAAGTCAATGATGGCATAATGGTTGGACTGGCGGCCATTGTTGTGTACCCATAGGCGCAAAGCAGGAAGTAAAAGCAGGAAGTGTACCCATCAATATGTGCTGTGATTTGTTGATTCAACTCGCATTACAAAAAATACTTTCCAATACATGAGCCACATCAGTTAACATCATTTGATTGAACATTCTACATTACCATGGAAATGATTGCAACGCAGCCATTAAGAGTGTACTCATGAGTTTACCAGTCGAATTGCCAGGGTTAGAGATTCCAAGCCCATTTCATTCTATGTCTATGTGTGCTGCTGCTGCACCTTGCTTACACCTTTCTGTGTGTGCTAGTTTGCTACAACTTGCTTGTTTCAGCAAGAAGCAACAAAGTTTCATCACGTTGTTAAGAGTCAATGTCACTGCAGAAAAGGACTATACCGCACAAATGGCCGGCTTCAGTCAGGTGTTTGTCCCACCCCCAAAAAACGGTTACCATGGTTATTTTATTTTCATGATGGTTTTCATCCATAACCATCAATTACACTAATTGTGCCAGCCATACATAAAATTTTATTTTCCGCTTTTTTCTCACCTTTCTTTAAACATCTGTAAAAGGCGCTGTTTGGGTAGAGATCTAACCAATCCACATTTCAAGTATTTATAAATGTAGTAACATAAATGAAAAGCCCTTGTCAACCCACTCTGTACCCAGAGGACCACTCAGACTGACAGACAGGGGGACTAGTGTTAATGTAACATAAAACAGAGAACCCTCCTCTCTTCTCAATCTTTACTGCTGTTCCCACACACACTGGGATTGACAGGCCCATCATTGCAGCCTGAGATTGGAGTGTGTGTGTGTGTGTGTGTGTGTGTGTGTGTGTGTGTGTGTGTGTGTGTGTGTGTGTGTGTGTGTGTGTTCATTTAAGGGTTTTTAGAGAGCTGGACTTTTAGAAGGTAGATTTAATGGTCTATGTGAGTGGACGAACACTACAAATAGAGCTGATGGAACTGGTCTCTTTTAAAAGGCGTCTGTCCTCATTTATTTAAAAAAAAAAATCTGTTTTTAGCCACATGCAGTACATTACGTATGGCAGATAGCCTGCACACCCGTCCATTACAGAGAGAGACAGCGGAGGTAGTCTTTGAAGTCCAATGCTATTCACTATACTAATTTCTAAAAGGTCCCTATCGCTGTCCTCTGCACTGAGCACTCAGACGTAGTTACAAAAGGGTGAAACAAAGTTTGATGTCTGGAAAGCCTATGCTATATTCTATTCAGTTCATTTCTGCTCAACCCGTACCTGATTCTGAATAGTGAATGACCATGCACTAGACCGGGGGTAGTCAAGAACTATCTGACAAAGTCCGGTCCCAGAAACTCCCTAGGTGGCAAAGGCCCGAATAGATAGTCATTTATCGGCGTTGTAACCAACCCCCATCTCGCAACCCATGCGATCCCAAACTGTTCAAACAGGTCACACCTTTCTTGATGGCGGAGAGAAATATTTTCAGTTTTAAAGCTCCTTTCCTGCAATTCTACACATTTTGCCATGCATTATGCGTGTTCATATGAGACCAGGGGTCGAAGCCCAACTGAGTCCCCCCCCCCAAAAAAAACAGTGGCCCGTATTGACCCCGTTCTGGGTCCGGATCCAGCATGTGGTCCGCCTGTTGAGTATGGGGGCACTAGACCTCCACTCCATAGATTAACAACACAGAGATAATGGAAGCCCTCTCTTATCAGCTCTCCAAACAACTATTTTTAAAACAGATGTGTTCTTTTTTCTGATAAAGATAGGCTAAATAAAAATAAACATGGTTAACAACTTACAGTATTACTCAGCCAGTTGTCTCACTTTTCTTGGTCATGCAACAATGTACACACGTTCGCACACATGCAGGCAAACGCAAACCACACACACAATTCCTTCACTTTATCATGACCACCTGGCAATGATGTGAGATATTGGTTTCCAATGCAAGAGTCTCCCCCAATGAATATTACCCCCATGGCTGAGGCAGGGGCGTGTATGTGTATTGGCATCTGCGTGTAGGCTAGGAATAGGGCTGGGCGATATATATCATAATTTGAAGATTTATGGATCCACATACTGGTATGGATTTTTACAATAAGATCTATAACAATATTTTGATATAGTGCTGAATAAATGAAAAGTGGTACAAATTGGACTACTTCACAGTCAGTTTTGTCCTAGTTTGGTTGAGCAATCAGAATGGAGAAAGACCATTAAAACCATTTTGAATTTTTGCTGTTCATCCACTAGTAATCCTAAAAAATGTATGACTTTTATCATTCTGAAACATGAAATACCATGAAATACCGCTATACCGTCCAAAATGTGAAAAAATATTGTGATATGATATTTTGGCCATATCGCGCAGCCTTTGCTAGGCCTAACATGCTGACCAGACCGCCCACGTTGCATATGCGAGCGGTGCAAAAATAAATGTAAACATACAGCTCGAGCACGCGCGTCAACGGGAGCCTGCGTAGCCAGGCCCTAAAATAGAACTTAGTTCTATTTGACTCTTGACATGCTGCAAGTCCCGCCTCTCCCATCTACTCATTGGTTTTTACGAGTATATACACACACGGGGGATTGAAAGATGAACGAGTGCCACACTCCAGTTGGTGGCGGTAATGCATCTTAAAGTTGGTTGCCAACCTCCATATAAAATCAGAAGAAGAAGAATTAAGGAGGAGAGATTAATCAAAGACAACTAACTAAAAACTAACTATGACTCATAAATGGGTAAAAATTCAAAAAAGATCCAGCAAAGAAAATTACCATATGTATTTCAGGTAAATTAGCAACCCAATGTTTATCTCCCAGGACAAATTAGCTAGTAACAGCAAGATTGCTAAATGTCCATGAATGTTTCCAATGTGTTTCAAACTCTCCCCAAATTAATATAGTTGGTTCACGTTTGGTTTTGGTATTTTAACCTGCGTGTCATGAACGCGTCTGGTGGGGATAGACAAAATCAACATGGGCACAATGGGGCACGATGCCGCACACATTGTCACAGAGTCAGTTTGGTCATCATGTACATCTGCCCAACAAGACAGGAATCAAAATTATTTGGACATAATGTTACACCACCATTCCATTCCCAACTATTGAGGAATAGATTAAATAGACCATGGATCACATTCCTACAGTAGATGCACCCACAACATTGCACCTCAAGATTGACCAATTAAGAACATAGAACATTGTATACTTTCATTCCTGTCTTGTAGCCTGTTGAATGTCAACCCCTAATAAAAATATTTGTTAAATGCATATAGTATCCTATTGCATGCATTGTCTTTTTTTTCTGGACATTCATCATATTTCCCATGCAAAAACCTAGCCTTTGATTGACCAAAAAATTATTATGATTTTACAACAACAAAAAATATGACATGGTTTGTTTATGCCCTGCTTGCAATAGGTCACTCCATGCATTTGGAATTGTAATGCAATAGGTCAGTTCCATACTTCACATTTGGATTTTATGTCGTTGCCATTTTAGATTAGGCTATCATCCACAAACTGTCAACAGGGGTTGGACTCGGAGCCCTGTGAAATCATTAGGGAATGGAGAATCTTTAACTATTGAAGCAAGAATGGTACAGCATAATGATGGATTAAAGCGTGTTTAAATAGTGAATTCCAGAGGTGTGACATTCATGTTAAAACTACTGAAGTTCTTATGGAAACTGAAACACTAACCACCCCCATCTGCATCTTTCATGCAAATATATACCAAACGCTAACATCGCAGAAACGTGCACCACACACACGCGCCTCATAATCGCTTAGGGCAGATCACTCAAAATAATGAAAATAACTCGTTTCCTTTATATTTTCCGCAAAAAAAGAAAGAAACAGCTTTAATCAATAATATGGAACAATAAAATTGAATTGCACACCAATACATGTAGCAACACGATGGTTGATGTTGAACAGCGACTCATCAAAACTTTTTGCTAGTCCCAGTCTGCGAGATTCATCCCCCGAAAAGCATTGAGAAAACATCTCAAATGAAATTTATTTTTATAATAGGCAGACAATTGCATGCATAATTGTATTATATACACGCACTCACCTAATACTATGTTGTCAGCTGGAAAAATGCGTGAGTGGTGTCGACTTCTTACGATTTGTTCATCTGACAGAACCAGGACAGACACAACTGGTCCGCCTTTTAACTCCACGATGTAGCCTACCCCCTTAACGGACGATGTAGCCTTAATAAATAAAAAAATCTAATGTTAACATTACCATACTTTAAGCTATGAGTGATCACTACTAACAGCTATTCTTTTTTGATTGATTCCTCTATATGACCAAATTGACACTATCGCTATATTAGTTCGTCTTGGATGAAGACTAGTACGACATAGATTCATAGAGGTACAGTGAGTGCTCCTTTCACAGCTCCGGGCTCTCTCCACAGTGAAGCGTGAGAATAAGCGCCCCCGTCCGGAAAATGTTCACGAAATTTCTCCGCGAAATCAAGAGGTTGAGATGCATTTGAAATCGTCAGAATTTCTAGAGATAACAAGCAGTGTGTTTTGGAAATGTGTTCATGTTATGTTCATACCTATGAATTGAATTCAACCTATAATTTCCAATCTCATCACGGACAATTATAGCTATTTAGCAACTTTTCAACTACTTACTACAGTTACTTAGCATGTTAGCTAACCCTTCCCCTAAACCTTTTAGCTAACCCTTCCCCTGACCCTAACCCTTTAACCTAACTCCTAAACTTAACCCAAACCCCTAGCCTAGCTAATGTTAGCCACCTAGCTAGAATTACTAAACATAAAGATCTTTTTTGCAAATTCGTATCATATTGTACGTTTTGCAAATTTGTAAATATACTACGAATTGTAATTTTTAACATATCATACGAAATGGGTGATGGACATCTACAAATTAATACATACCATACGATACGGAACTTATCATACTAAATGGAGTGTCTCGGATTTATGTACAGAATAATACGAAATGCTCAGAGCATAGCTTGAGTATAGCTGCAGGCCTTACACAAGTTCAGATGTCATTCACAAAATGCCTTATGAACTAACACTCAGACTTGATTCTGTCTGAAATTATACCTCAAGTCTGTAGCTTGACAGCACAAGTACCTATTTCTATCATCCTTCAATAACTGTTTGAATAAATCAGGATGTTCACTGGCCTCAAATACAATGTTTTTGGATCACTAGAAAGAAAAGAGATGGATATATTCCCGTGGGTGAAATCATGGGACATCACAACATTACAAACTACTGGAGTCTATGGAGTCAGACTACTAGAAGAGATGAACAGCGCCTTTTATATTCAAACTACAGAAGGACTTGAAAGAGAAATATACCAAATACATTTACATATTCAATTTATTTAACAAAATAAACTATGACAAATTACATAATTACAGCAACACAATGAACACATCACAGGAACTGAATGGCTAATGAGAGTGGATTATGGTTGTACACTCTTAGGAAAAAAGGTGATAAGTAGAACATATAGTCTACTTCTGCTTGTCCACATAGGGGAACCACATTTGGTGGTAGGTAGAAACCTTTGCAGATGGTTCTACCGACAATAGACAACAATAAGATCAGTCAATCACTGTGTTTTTGTGTGTTTTGCGTGTGTGTCAAATCAAATTTTATTGGTCACATACACGTGTTTAGCAGATGTTATTGCAAGTGTAGCGAAATTCTTGTGTTTCTAGCTCCGACAGTGCAGTAATATCTAACAAGTAATATCTAACAATTTCACAGCATGTACCCAATACACACAAATCTAAGTAAAGGACTGTAATTAAGAATATATAAATATATGGATGAGCAATGTCAGAGTAGTATAGACTAAGATACAGTAGAATAGTATAGAATACAGTATATAGATATGAGATGAGTAATGCAAAATATGTAAACATTATTAAAGTGACTAATGTTCCATTTATTAAAGTGGCCAGTGATTTCAAGTTTATGTATATAGGCAGCAGCCTCTATGTGCTAGTGATGGCTATTTAACAATCTGATGGCATTGCGATAGAAGCTGTTTTTCAGTTTCTCTGTCCCAGATTTGATAGACCTGTACTGACCTCGCCTTCTGGCTGATAGAGGGGTGAACAGGCAGTGGCTCGGGTGGTTGTTGTCCTTGACAATCTTTTTGGCATTCCTGTGACATTGGGTGCTGTAGGTGTCCTGGAGGGCAGGTAGTTTGCCCCCGGTGATGCGTTGGGCAGACCACACCACCCTCTGGAGAGCCCTGTGGTTGCGGGCCGTGCAGTTGCCGTACCAAGCAGTGATACAGCCCGATAGGATGCTCTCAATTGTGCATCTGTAAAAGTTTGTGAGGGTTTTAGGTGCAAAGACACATTTCTTCAGCCTGGCACTGTTGCACCTTCTTCACCACACTATCTGTGTGGGTGGAACATTTAAGTTTGTCAGTAATATGTACCCTGAGGAACTTGAAGCTTTCCATCTTCTCCACTGCGATCCCGTCGATGTGGATAGGGGGGTGCTCCCTCTGCTGTTTCCTGAAGTCCACGATCATCACCTTTGTTTTGTTGACATTGAGTGAGAGGTTATTTTCCTGGCACCACACTCCCAGAGCCTTCACCTCCATTTAGGCTGTCTCGTCATTGCTGGTAATCAAGCTTACTACTGTTGTGTCATCTGCAAACTTGATGATTGAGTTGGAGGTGTGCTTGGCCACGCAGTCATGGGTGAACAGGAAGTACAAGAGGGGGCTGAGAACGCACCCTTGTTGAGGATCAGTGAAGTGGAGGTGTTGTTTCCTACCTTCACCACCTGGGGGTGGCCCATCAGGAAGTCCAGGACACAGTTGCAAAGGGTGGGGTTCAGACCCAGGGCCTCGAGGTTAAGACCGAGTCTGGTTCTCTCACATGGATCGGCAGACCATTCCATAAAAGATGAGCTCTGTAGGAGAAAGCCCTGCCTCCAGCTGTTTCCTTCGAAATTATAGGGACAATAGGAGGCCTGTGTCTTGTGCCCGCAGCGTACATGTAGGTATGTACAGCAGGACCAAATCAGAGAGATAAGGAGGAGCAAGTCCATACAATGCTTTGTAGGTTAACAGTAAAACCTTGGAATCAGTCATAGCCTTAACAGGAAGACAATGTAGAGAGGCTAGCACTGGAGTAATATGATCAGATTTGTTGGTTCTAGTCAAAACCTCTAACACTAAATGGGAGACTGAGGGCTGAGTGGAGGGTAACATACAGTAGCTGTTGTTTGAAGAGATGGTTTGTGAGTCTGATTTTAAATATGCAAATGGGTGATGGATGCTCCAGGGGTTTCAGGGAAGTGGAACTGAGTGGAAGGCTCTGAAGACAATGTTCCCAGTGCCCAGGAGTCTGGTGTTGGAAGTGATAAGGAGGTCAGAAGAGTGAGTGACAGGGGATTTAGGTGTGCAGCATGTCAGAAGTAAGAAAGAGCCAGGACATGAAGGGATTTGAGGTGAGCAGTAGAGTCGGTGGAGAGATGGATGTGATGTTTTCCCAGGTTTTGGTGTGGATGTAGGGAAAGTTTGGTTTCCTGTGGTGTGAAATAAAATATCCAAGGATAAAGCGAACAACGATGGCCTTTTAAAGGTTTAATAACATTCAGACAATGTGCACAATCGTAAGAAGTTGCATACAGCCTGCCTGCAAAGATCTCCAATAGTCCATAGCATGACTTTGTACCATAACATCAAATAAGGACCCAGAGGAGTGAGAACACTATATTTTGCCTTCCCCCTGCCAGCCTATCAGAATGCCTGCAAACAGATTGAGCCTTTCAGGGTGAGCACTGAAGCAGCAGAATTCTGAACATATAGAAGAGGGCTGACAGAGAGGCGATAGAGATGAGTGTTGCAGTAGTCCAGGTAAGAGGTGACAATCTGACAAACTCTTCAACGCAATACTTTTCAGAATGCCCACAGCCTGGCGGTCCAACTTTGCAGAGCAGAAAGTCTTATTGTTGTGTGAAACTGAAGGAGTCAGAGAGTTGGGGCTCTAATGTTGTGCTTTACCCTGTGAACAATACAAAGTTGGTTTAAGGTCACTAGGTCACATGGTCAAGGAGCTATTGAAAGTCAGAAGTTGAACTAATACATTAAGGTAAAAGAGAAAAAAAAGAATGTAGCCTGGAATGTAACCTCATGCTTTGATGTCATCCTTCAGAAGAATAGGCTGACAGTAAAAAATCATGGATCATCTGGAAATTGCAGATGATGAGACAGTCTTATGATGAATATCTGTGTGAGCAAATTTCTGAGTAAGCATTGCCAAATGCAGTGAAACTGATTTTGTTTCTGGTGTGGTTGAAAGAGAAAATGTTGTCTGATTTGTGCGATTGCAGTATTTAATAAAAGTTGACAAAACAGTTGTTCGGGATCACTTGGAGGTCCTACTTGATGGCTGTTTGTGGGTCCCTGAATTTCAGCTGTCAATGAATGTGACCTCTGACCCCAACAGCCATCAAGTAGGGACCGGGCTGCACTGCCTCAATTCTGCAAGCCCTGCCTCTGCTCATGAGTGGGAAAAACTCAGCACTTCTTTGCACACATATCACATTGAAGAGGTGATGTTTTGTAACAGTGCACATTGGCATAGGCCTACCGGCAAGACACATATTTTTTAAACATTCTGAGAACGGAAATAAACATTTTGCCTGTTCTGAGAACTTATATTTTTGGGTTGAAGGGAGGTTCTGAGAACATTTTACCCCAGAACATCTTCCTGGGAGGTTTTATTTTTGTTCTGAGAACAGAAATTCTAGGTTATTTTGAGGTTTTTTGAATGTTCACTGAATGTTTCAATCAGACTTTTAATAATACCGCTAGCTTAGGTTAAATGTTTCATACTCCAAGCACAGATAGTGACACATGGAAATTAATTTGCTGGAAAATGAATCATGCAAACACATTTCTTTATTAATGTGGCAAGGCATCAATCAGTGAGATTTGAACCTATGATCTTCTTGTCACGCCCTGACCATAGAGAGCCTTTTATTCTCTATGTTGGTTAGGTCGGGGTGTGACTAGGGTGGGTAATTTAGGTTGTTTTATTTCTATGTTGGCCTGGTATGGTTCCCAATCAGAGGCAGCCGTTTATCGTTGTCTCTGATTGGGGATCATATTTAGGCAGCCATTTCCCTACTGTGTTTTGTGGGATCTTGATTTGTTTATGTGTAGTTGCCTGTGAGCGCTTCACGTTTCGTTTATTGTTTTGTATTTGCTGAAGTTTCACTTTATAATAAAGATGTGAGTGCTACGTATGCTGCGCCTTGGTCCAGTTCTTACGACGATCGTGACACTTCTGTTTTCTATCCATGGAATTAGTCCATTGCACCACCAGGATAGAGTTAGCATGCCATGTTTTTTAACTCATACAAAGCTGTTCATTTTAGTCTATTCAAATGGACCCCACTTCAAAGGAAACAAGCACTCATTAAGATCAGATGTGGCCAATTAGTGGGTGCGGCCAACACTCCTGAACACACTTAACATTTATTATAACATTCTTAGAATGTTTTTTTTAACATTACTCATGTTTTCTTGTGTTTTCTTATGGAACGTTTTCATAATGTTCTGTGAACATGACTTTAAATAGAACCACGAACAAACCTGCAGAAAACGTTATTCTGAAGTACTGAAATTCCCAAAGAAAAATGTTGCTTAACGTTCACTGAACATTCTGAGAACATGATTTTAAATAGAACCATAAGGAATCCTGTAGGAAACATTATGCTGAAGTATTGAAATTCCCCCAGAAGAACTTTGTTTCTTACCGTTCTCGGAACAATTTGAGAACATTACTTTAAATAGAACAATGAGGAAAGCTGGTCGAAACGTTATGCTGAAGTATTTCAATTCCCACAGGAGAACGTTGTTTCTTAACGTTTTCTGAACTATTTTAGAACATTCCCAATGTCAAACCAGTTGGATAACATTCCTTAAACATTACCAACATTTTTATTAAATGTAACAATGTTGAACTTTTAGGAAATGTTCTGTTAAAGTAATGAAATACCAAGAAAATAAAGTTATTTTGTCAAGTTCCTTAAATGTGCTGAGAATGTTAAAAAGCCAAGCAACTTTCCTGCACCTTTCCCTCCCAGAACGTGTGGGAAGGCTTTATGCAAAATAACCATAGGACAACCACATTCTAAGAAACATATGGTTCTCAGAACATTATGTGCTAGCTGGGATAGTTACACTGTGAAAACTACAAATTATACTGCAGCCCTTATTGGAACACTATCTTTCTTTCTCTCTCTTCCAACTACCCACATAAAATGCAATTCTCATATATCAATGCATGCATAGACATTTTCCCTATTAATTTGACAATCTAGGCATTTGCTTGCTGGTGTGGAATCTGCCATGCTGCATTTTGCATGCATGCCTCGGCCTGCATAACTATGGCTGGTAGAAAATGCCTGTAATATCCAAAGTGCTCAGTAGCCGAGGGCAGCATCTCGGTTTTTCTGGCCATGTGCCATTTCTATGTTTGCCTCCAGATTGCTCTGCTGATATAAATTGTGCTGCAGAAGGATAGATTTATAGGGCTCAGAAGTTACGGCTTCCCCTGTTTTTCTCTCTTCTGTGCTGTGCATAAAACGCTGTGCAGATGAGCGGAATGGATCCGATGTAACAAAATATGGAGGGATGAGTGTAAAAGGGGAAGGACTCCCCGACCCCAATGCATCTGTTAATGTGTTTTAGAGAAATGCATCTCTCTGTTTGCAATTCAAACTGGGAGTATTCACTCAATTTTGCTGTGAGGTCAGAGATTGGGGCTACACATGACACTATCGCTTTGAGTTCAAGACAGTGTGATATTTGGCAAAGAAAATCCAGCCTTTTGGTCCTAGACTTGACGCTCCGGTACCGCTTGCCGTGCTGCAGCAGATAGAACAGTCTATGACTTGGTTGACTGGAGTCTGACAATTTTTTGGCCTTTCCTCTGACAACGACTAGTATATAGGTCCTGGAGGGCAGGAAGCTTGGCCCCAGTGATGTATTGGGACATACGCACTACCCTCTGTAGCGCCTTACGGTCAGATGCCGAGCAGTTGCCATACCTCGTGGTGATGCAACCGGTCAGGATGCTCTCGATGGCGCAGCTGTAGAACTTTTTGAGGATCTGGGTCCCATGCCAAATCTTTTCAGTCTCCTGAGGGGGAAAAGGTGTTGTCGTGCCCTCTTCACGACTGTCTTGGTGTGTTTGGGCTATGATAGTTTGTTGGTGATGTGGACACCAAAGAACTTGAAACTCTCGACCCGCTCCACTACAGCCCCGTCGATGTTAATGGGGGTGTGTTCGGCCCGCTTTTTCCTGTAGTCCACGTTCAGCTCTTTTGTCTTGCTCATATTGAGGGAGAGGTTGTTGTCCTGTCACCACACTGCCAGGTCTCTGACCTCCTCCTTATAGGCTGTCTCATCGCTGTCGGTAATCAGGCCTACCACTGTTGTGTCGTCAGCAAACTTAATGATGGTGTTGGGGTCATGTTTGGCCACGCAGTCGTGGGTGAACAGGGAGTACAGGAGGGGACTAAGCACGCACCCTTGAGGGGCCCCAGTGTTGAGGATCAGCGTAGCAGACGTGTTGTTGTATAGGCCTACTTCATGCGATGATGAACCACAACACTTTCTCTGTGGCCATCTATCACTACAATGTCTGTAGCTGATCAGATCTGAGGATTACTGTAAATAAAATAACAAAATCTACAATACTTAGAACATTTTATACAATGTTAATTCCTCAATCACTGTTATTGTGGTCAGTTGAAGAAAATGAAGACAAATAAAACATTCCTGTCAACCTTGCTATAGCAATAAGCAGTCCGGAAGTAGCATGTCCTAAAGCTTGAGTGTTGAGGTGCTGTTGCTGTCCTTTCAGAGCAGACAGGGACTGTTGATCATGTAGCTTGTGATTTCTCTGGGTACACATACTGTATCTAATTAGGGCTTGGACACCGGAGATTCAAAAAAACATTTACTAAGCATCACCAAAGCCATATATCTATTTATCTAAATATATGGCTCTGAGTGTCACCTTTAGACCACATTAATGCAGATGTGGGGATTTTGAACCAATCAGCATTTCTTTACTATCACAAGATCAAATGGATCACATTCACAGCCTGGAGGTTGGGAATGCCTAGGATTCATAGATGCTGTCAATCTTTCCTGCGTCTTCTCTCAGTGATATGTCTGTGCTAATAATTACATTTGATTGATGTCCCACAGCATTGCATGATGGCTAAGAAAATTATAGAATAATACTTTGTGGTGAATACACATGTCAAATCTTTTCTGTCAGTATCTTCTCCTACTGAATTGGTATGTACAGTTGAAGTCGGAGGTTTACATACACCTTAGCCAAATACATTTAAACTCAGTTTTTCACAATTCCTGACATTTAATCCTAGTAAATATTCCCTGTTTTAGGTCAGTTAGGATCACCACTGTCACGCCTTGACCTGAGAGAGACGTTTTATTTCTCTATTTTGTTAGGTCAGGGTGTGGGTTGGCATTCTATGTGTTATATTTCTATGTTGTTTTTTTCCCTTTGAGTGGCGTAGTATGGTTTCCAATCAGAGACAGCTGTCTATCGTTGTCTCTGATTGGGAATCATACTTAGGCAGCCCTTTTTCCCTCCTTCAGTGTGGGATCTTGTTTTTGTACAGCTCAGTAAGCCTGCAGAACGTGACGTTCATTTTTCGTTGTTTATTATTTTGATTTAGTGTTCTGAGTTAAATAAAATAGAAATATGAACACTTACCACGCTGCACCTTGGTCTTCTCCTTACGACGATCGCCACAACCACTTTATTTTAAGAATGTGAAATGTCAGAATAGTAGTTGAGAGAATTATTTATTTCAGCTTTTATTTCTTTCATCACATTCCCATTGGGTCAGAAGTTTACATACACTCAATTAGTATTTGGTAGCATTGCCTTTAAATTGTTTAACTTGGGTCAAACATTTTGGGTAGGCTTCCACAAGCTTCCCACAGTAAGTTGGGTGAATTTTGGCCCATTCCTCCTGACAGAGCTGGTGTAACTGAGTCAGGTTTGTAGGCCTCCTTGCTCGCACATGCTTTTTCAGTTCTGCCCATACATTTTCTATAGGATTGAAGTCAGGGCTTTGTGATGGCCACTCCAATACCTTGACTTTGTTGTCCTTAAGCCATTTTGCCACAACTTTGGAAGAATTCTTGGGGTCATTGTCCATTTGGAAGACCCATTTGCGACAAAGCTGTACCTTCCTGACTGATGTCTTGAGATGTTGCTTCAATATATCCACATCATTTTCCTCCTTATGATGCCATCAATTATATGAAGTGCACCAGTCCCTCCTGCAGCAAAGCACCCCCACAACATGATGCTGCCACCCCCGTGCTTCACGGTTGGGATGGTGTTCTTCGGCTTGCAAGCCTCCCCCTTTTTCCTCCAAACATAACAATGGTCATTATGGCCAAACAGTTCTATTTTTGTTTCATCAGACCAGAGGACATTCCTTCAAAAAGTACGCTCTTTGTCCCCATGTGCAGTTGCAAACCGTAGTCTGGCTTTTTTATGGCCGTTTTGAGGCAATGGCTTCTTCCTTGCTGAGCGGCCTTTCAGGTTATGTCGATATAGGACTCAGTTTTACTGTGGATATAGATACTTTTGTACCTGTTTCCTCCAGCATCTTCACAAGGTCTTTTGATGTTGTTCTGGGATTGATTTGCACTTTCGCACCAAAGTACGTTAATCTCTAGGAGACAGAACGTGTCTCCTTCCTGAGCGGTATAATGGCTGCGTGGTCCCATGGTGTTTATACTAGCGTGCTATTGTTTGTACAGATGAATGTGGTACTTTCTGGCGTTTGGAAATTGCTTCCAAGGATGAACCAGACTTGTGGAGGTCTACAATTTTTTTCTGAGGTCTTGGCTGATTTCTTTAGATTTTTCCATGATGTCAAGCAAAGAGGCACTGAGTTTGAAGGTAGGCCTTGAAATACATCCACAGGTACACCTCCAATTGACTCAAATTATGTCAATTAGCATATCAGAAGCTTCTAAAGCCCTGACATAATTTTCCAAGCTGTTTAAAGGCATAGTCAACTTGGTGTATGTAAACTTCTTACCCACTGGAATTGTGATACAGTGACTTATAAGTGAAATAATCTGTCTGTAAACAATTGTTGGAAAAATGACTTGTGTCATGCACAAAGTAGATGTCCTAACCGACTTGCCAAAACTATAGTTTGTTAACAAGAAATTTGTGGAGTGGTTGAAAAATGAGTTTTAATGTCTCCAACCTAAGTGTATGTAAACTTCCCGACTTCAACTGTACCACAAAGGCTATGCTTAATTTAATTCAAATGGAATTTATCCTCCTATTCTTCACTTAATGTCCCCTATAATGCATTTAGTAAGGGTTCACACCGAGTGAGTAGCCGTTCACCACCACTGTCAGCAGCTTGCTCTCTATTGAATTATGGTGGCAGGAGCTGAGAGCGCCGCAGGCTTCACTCACACATACATTCACACACACATGCACGTAGGCACAACCTAATAGCATTAATGCTTTCATTGGGAAGGACGTGTGTGTGTGTGTGTGTGTGTGTGTGTGTGTGTGTGTGTGTGTGTGTGTGTGTGTGTGTGTGTGTGTGTGTGTGTGTGTGGTGTGTGTGTGTGTGTGTGTGTGTGTGTGTGTGTGTGTGTGTGTGTGTTTGGAACTGACAATTATCAAAGCATAAAAAGTCATATACCGGGTTTTGCATACTTAGAACTGACGGAAATCATAAAAAAGTGAACCCTATACACAATTCCACTTCATCTCATTTACTAAACAGGGACCGAGAAGATGTGAGAACACATGTCTATATCTGATGAAGACTAATAGCCTCACATCGGGTCTGACACTGGTTTTTACCCGCCATTTGCACAATGCACCATGACTCCTTACCCAGTCAGACGCATAAAAAAAACCCACATGGGACGGATGGAGGGATGGACTGAGATGGTAAAATTGAAGTGAATTGGTGTAGCTTCTGTTTGGATGTGGAGGATCTACAGAGAAGCAGCGTTAGAGCCCCAGTCAGTGGCAAAACAAGACAATTAAAACAGACGCCCACTCTAATTACTGAATGCATCATGCAAATGTTCATTTATAAGAGTCTGTTTGTGTTTTAATGTAGGCTGTTATCACAGAATATAAATCAAGGACTTAACACTGATGAAAATAGGGAAGGTGGGGGTGGAAAGTGAGTACAGGAAGGAACCCAGGGAGGAAGAAAGAAAGAAAAAGATGGAGCATTTAAAAGAAGGAGAAAATCACCCAAGCTAAAACAACATGGTGCAAGACTTGAAACATTGTGAAAACAAAATAGAATTGCATTTACTTTCCTATCACTTTTACTTTGTTATAACTGCATGGCTAACTTTTATTATTACCTTGAATGGAGATTGACATAATCAAGTTTCAAGTTGTATTAGTCATATGTACGGGATACACATGGTATACACCATCCAACGTCAAATGAGAGAAAGGGATGAATGAAGGGGTGGTGACTGAGGGGTTCTCTTCATTGGCATTTAAAATGTATTTCATGTATTTCGTAAAATCAAATCTAGATGCACCATTTATAAAAGAGAACTTGGCTCCTATTAAATATAAACTGAACAATGTGCACTGCATATTTGTAAGGTAAATGTGACTTTTTGCACATTGGATTCAATAAAATCAATGAAACTATGTTTGTAGTCTGTGTGAGATAAATAGTCAGGCAATAACAAACAGCACATTCAAACATTCTCTCTCCTAGAGCAAGAGTGATTCATTATGGAAGCCACACAGGGGGGAAGAAATAATTAAAAGATAGAACATTTAAAAGAAGGAAAAAATCCACAAGCTAAAACTTCGGGTGCAGGAGTGAAAGATTGGGAAAACAAATGAGAGAAAGGGATGAATGAAGGGTTGATGATTTTTATCTGTTTATGTATTCCACATATAGTGGATTTAGATCTGTAAAATAAGATGGATAGATGCAATACGTATAAAAGCGACTTGAATCATATTATATAAGTAAAAACTGGAGAATGTGCACAGCACATTTAATAATCATAAAAATAAAAAAAGTGAAATTGTAGACTGTATTTCCCATGCTCAATGCGCATATTTGTGAGGTAAATATGTTTTTTTGCACTTTGGATTCAATGAAATCAATGAAACCATGTTTGCTGTCTGTGTGGGATAAATAGTCACGCAACAACAAACAGCATATTCAAACATGCTCTCTCCCAGGCTAAGAGTGATTTATTCTGCTTGTCAGTTAGCAGTTTTGATTGAAAAGGGAACCTTACCCGAGACGCACAGAAAAAGTGGCTTTTGGGAAGTGTGTGTGTGTGCGTTTCAATGTGCATGTATGAGTGGTAGACAAGGTAAAAGAGACTCTTTTTTTAAAAGCAGCTCATGCCAAAATCAACCATAAGCTTTGAATTTAGGGTTTTGCCAATTTTGGGGTTAAAACCACTAATGTTTGACTTGTACCTGTTGATATTGATAAAAAAAAATGTTTAACAAACTTTAGTCAAACCGTTATTGACATCACTACAGTATCTACATTCTATACTGAGAAAACATACTCATATAGAAATCCAGCTAGACTAGGCAAGGGGTCAAATATGACTATTGAGACTATACAGGACACACTTCTCTGTCCAATACATTTCCTACATGACATAAAAATTGAGGAAAACCTGGTCTGGTCTTATTTACTCAGAGAAGAGAGACAAAGAGACGAGCCAAGGGCAGTTTGTCGCTTATGCTGTGTACTGAACATTTTTAACTATCTTTTGCAATCATGGCAATGACATCTTTCTGTCTTTCTCTGCTCTCCCTCATTGACCTTTGCTCTTTCGCTGTCCTTGTTCCCTCCCTTTCGTTTGCGCCCTCTATTTGTCTATATTTTACTAATCACCCTCTCCAGGAGCTGACCTAGGAACCTATGGTTGTGTTTGGTTAAGCTGTGCAACACTGTTCACATTGTGTCACCTCCTAATTCAGCACAAATATATCCCACCAGGGGAATCCAGCCTACCATGGGACTTCAAGTTTTTCCAATAGCACATGGTTGCATTGAATTGTAATGTTTTTGATAACAGTTGTGTAATTACATCAGATTCTGTATACATGTAACAGCTGACTATTGACTGCATGAAGAAGTAAATTGGTTTGTGTGTAGTGTTCTGTTCACTGTTCCCACTGACGCACACACACACACACTTATCCAGCATTGTTGCTGATGGCTGTGAGGCTCTTCACACCAGTCTTTATTAAATGGTTCTCTGGGATGCCACACAAACCAAGCCCGGAGAGAGAGAGAAAGACAATCAATCACTTAATCACTCACACACACAAATACTCTCTTTCTCTTCTCTCCTCTTCCACAAGACGTCACACATCCTGGAGGGAAGGAAACCAGAAGCAGCCGTCGATCTGGAACCCATCCCCCTTCCAGAACATGACCCTTGAACCAGCCCCACCCTCGAAGTGTATAGATTTGGCCCCAGCTCTAGTTCCAGTCTCAGTCCCTGCCTTGTGTCCAACCTCTAGTCCCTAAACCCCTATTCCATACAAATCCAAGCCATCTCCAGTTCCCTCTATGTGGGTAGAGGCAAAAAAGACATCCATGCCCCTACTGGGCTCCAGCAGACTGCCAGAGAGTAATAACAAATTATATTAATATTCCCTGCATACCTGCTCTAATGGGGGGTTCCCACACTAGGTGGAACACCCACATAGGTGTATGCACACACACACACTTTCAAATTAGGGATCACTCATGAGTTTGTAAATGTGTAAAATCAACCTCCAACAGAGGTTGTCAATATATAATTGAATATTACTGAAACTGAAGAAAAGGCAGAAGTGTCATAAAGTTCATCGTCTGAGGAGGAGAAATCATCGGACCAATATGCAGCGGTTAAGGTGCTCATCTTCTTTTTATTTAGAAGGGAAAAAAATACTCATACAAAACAAACGACAAAAAAACAGTCCCGTAAGGTGCTCAGACTATACGAGGAAACAACCACCCACAAACACAAGAGAAAACTAACCCACTTAAATATGGCCTCCAATTAGAGGCAACGACAACCAGCTTCCTCTAATTGGAGGTCGTTCCAAAACCCCACCATAGAAATAGAAAAACTAGATAAACACATAGAAATAGAAAACATAGAACATCAACCAAAAACCCCGAAACACACTAAAGAAACACCCCCTGCCACGCCCTGACCAAACTACAATAACAAACAATCCCTTTTACTGGTCAGGACGTGACAAGAAGGGGCAATTAGTTTCATTTTCAATATTATTCAATATTACATTCACACCCCAAAAACAGCCAGCTGACTGTGTCTGTGTGTGTTTAAGTGACTGAGTAGAGGGAGAAGCAGGGAAATACAGTTGAAGTCGGAAGTTTACATACACTTAAGTTGGAATCATTAAAACTCGTTTTTCAACCACCACAAATTTCTTGTTAACAAACTATAGTTTTGGCAAGTCGGTTAGGACATCTACTTTGTGCATGACACAAGTCATTTTTCCAACAATTGTTTACAGACAGATTATTTTACTTATAATTCACTGTATCACAATTCCAGTGGGTCAGAAGTTTACATACACTAAGTTGACTGTGCCTTTAAACAGCTTGGAAAATTCTCGAAAATAATGTCATGGCTTTAGGAGATTCTGATAGGCTAATTGACATAATTTGAGTCAATTGGAGGTGTATCTGTGGATGTATTTCAAGGTCTACCTTCAAACTCAGTGCCTCTTCGCTTGACATCATGGAAAAATCAAAAGAAATCAGCCAAGACCTCAGAAGAAAAAAAATTGTAGACCTCCACAAGTCTGGTTCATCCTTGGGAGCAATTTCCAAATGCCTGAAGGTACCACGTTCATCTGTACAAACAATAGTACGCAAGTATAAACACCATGGGACTACACAGCTGTCATACCGCTCAGAAAGGAGATGCGTTCTGTCTCCTAGAGATGAACATACTTTGGTGCGAAAAGCGCAAATCAATCCCAGAACAACAGCAAAGGACCTTGTGAAGATGCTGGAGGAAACAGGTACAAAGTATCTATATCCACAGTAAAATGAGTCCTATATTGACATAACCTGAAAGGCCGCTCAGCAAGGAAGAAGCCACTGCTCCAAAACCGCCATAAAAAAGCCAGACTACGGTTTGCAACTGCACATGGGGACAAAGATTGGAAAAGGGGGAGGCTTGCAAGCCGAAGAACACCATCCCAACCGTGAAGCACGGGGGTGGCAGCATCATGTTGTGGAGGTGCTTTGCTGCAGGAGGGACTGGTGCACTTCACAAAATAGATGGCATCATGAGGATAGAAAATGATGTGGCTATATTGAAGCAACATCTCAAGACATCAGTCAGGAAGTTAAAGCTTGGTCTCAAATGGGTCTTCCAAATGGACAATGACCTCAAGCATTCTTCCAAAGTTGTGGCAAAATGGCTTAAAGACAACAAAGTCAAGGTATTCGAGTGGCCATCACAAAGCCCTGAACTCAATCCTATAGAAAATTTGTGGGCAGAACTGAAAAAGTGTGTGCGAGCAAGGAGGCCTACTAACCTGACTCAGTTACACCAGCTCTGTCAGGAGGAATGGGCCAAAATTCACCCAGCTTATTGTGGGAAGCTTATGGAAGGCTACCCGAAATGTTTGACCCAAGTTAAACAATTTAAAGGCAATGTTACCAAATACTAATTGAGTGTATATAAACTTCTGACCCACTGGGAATGTGATGAAAGAAATAAAAGCTGAAATAAATAATTCTCTCTACTATTATTCTGACATTTCACATGTTTTAGATAAAGTGGTGTTCCTAACTGACCTAAGACAGGGACAACAAAGTGGAGGGAATTTGTCCCTAAAACAGGGAATTTTTACAAAGATTAAATGTCAGGAATTGTGAAAAACTGAGTTGAAATGTATTTGGCTAAGGTGTATGTAAACCTCCGACTTCAACTGTACATCCTGTTTAGAGCAGCCTGCTGTATAAAGGAGCAGTTGTCACAGTAAAGCCCTCATTCTTCCTCTATTACGTCCAGTCTGATTTCACCATCTAGAGAGCGCTGCTGCCATCTCCCTTCTCTATTCACACTGGATTTAATGCACCCAAATTGCACCAATTATGACTGCATTCTAAATCTGTTTTTTCATGACGATGATTACTACAATTTTGCGACCTTTTGCGGCGGGGGTGCAGAAAAGAGAAGGTTAGGGGGACGATTCTCCACTTTGTTGCCAAGGGAACCAGAACAAAAGACAGGCGTTAAAGTACATCAGTGCTTCATTGACTTTGGCACATTATCCTATTACAGTTGACAGTGTGTGCAAGGGAGGGATGAAAATCATCTGCTTACTTCCAGAAGGGACATGAATAAAACAAAATGATAAAAGGCACTCGGTTTCCTGTCCGCCCATATCTGACATGAATGGATAGGTCAGAGCAAAGGTGCTACTGTAGTATCATGGTCACCTACCAAAGCATGGTTCGTCAGAGAGAAGTTAGAGGGAATAGAAAAATCTGGTGCATTTTCAAAGAACTGATTTTGAACAGGGTTTATGAAAGAGGTAATTTGGTAAACTCTCTTATACACCTCTTTCAATCTATGCCAGCCAGGGGTTTCATGGGGCTCACGCTCTTAATTTACTGTATCAGACAATAACATCCATGCTTTATCGTTCAGCAAACAGTTCATTCTTCATTATAGTTTAGAAATTTTAGGTTCTGTTTTTCACACAAAAAGCTCCAACTTGTCTACATTCTACACCGCTTCCCCTGGCCCTGAGAAACAGGAGCAGGCCTGCTCCCTGGTGATGGAAACAGGAACATTCGCCTCCCCCCGTCAGACAGATGTGAATTCATTTCAGTGTGCCAATGCTGACCTCAGAGAAAAACAGCCACCCAGAACTGGTGTAGCAACCTGAGGCAGGGGGTGCATCTCAAAACTTTAAAATGGCTTCCTCTCTTTGTCTCCTCTCCTTCCAGTCTGTACTCATCTGAAAACATGGAAGAGGTGAAAGATGTCCCTTTCTTCTTCATATATAAATATAGTTGAAGACGGAAGATTACATACACCGCAGCCAAATATATTGAAACTCAGTTTTTCACAATTCCTGACATTTAATCCTCGTAAACATTCCCTGTCTTAGGTCAGTTAGGATCACCACTTTATTTTAAGAATGTGAAATGTCAGAATAATAGTAGAGAGAAAGATTTATTTCAGCTTTTATTTATTTCATCACATTCCCAGTGGGTTAGAAGTTTATATACACTCAATTAGATTGTTTAACTTGGGTCAACTTTAACTTCAATTGTTCAATTTAGGGAAAACATTTTGGGTAACCTTCCACAAACTTCCCACAATAAGTTGGGTGAATTTTGGCCCATTCCTCATGACAGAGCTGGTGTAACTGAGTCAAGTTTATAGGCCTCCTTGCTCGCACACACTTTTTCAGTTCTGCCCACAAATTTTCTATAGGCGTGAGGTTAGGGCTTTGTGCAGGTCACTCCATTACCTTGACTTTGTTGTCTTTAAGCCATTTTGCCCCAACTTGGAAGAATGCTTGGGGTCATTGTCCATTTGGAAGGTCCATTTGCGACCAAGCTTTAACTTCCTGACTGATGTCTTGAGATGTTGCGTCAATATGTTCACATCATTTTGCTCCCTCATGATGCCTCCTGCAGCAAAGCACTTCCACAACATGATGCAGCCACCCCCGTGCTTCAAGGTTGGTGTTCTTCACCTTGCAAGCCCCCACTTTTTTCTCCAAACATAACGATGGTCATTATGACCAAACAGTTCTATTTTTGTTTCATCAGACCAGAGGACATTTCCTAAAAAGAACGATCTTTGCCCCCATGTGCAGTTGCAAACCGTAGTCTGGATTTTTTATGGCGGTTTTGGAGCAGTGGCTTCTTCCTTGCTGAGCAGGCTTTCAGGTTATGTCGATATAGGACTCATTTTACTGTGGATATAGATACTTTTGTACCTGTTTCCTCCAGCATCTTCACAAGGTCCTTTGCTGTTGTTCTGGGATTGATTTGCACTTTTCACACCAAAGTACGTTCATCTCTAGGAGACAGAACGTGTCTCCTTCCTGAGCGGTATGACGGCTGCATGGTCCCATGGTGTTTATACTTGCGTACTATTGTTTGTACAGATGAACGTGGTATATTCAGGCATTTGGAAATTGCTCCCAAGGATGAACCAGACTTGTGGAGGTCTACAATTTTTTTCTTCTGAGGTCTTGGCTGATTTCTTTTGATTTTTCCATGATGTCAAACAAAGAGGCACTGAGTTTGAAGGTAGGCCTTGAAATACACACAGGTACCTCTCCAATTGACTCAAATTATGTCAATTAGCCTATCAGAATCTCCTAAAGCCATGACATTATTTTCTGGAATTTTCCAAGCTGTTTAAAGGCACAGTCAACTTAGTGTATGTAAACTTCTGACCCACTGGAATTGTGATACAGTGAATTTAAGTGAAATAATCTGTCTGTAAACAATTGTTGGAAAAATGACTTGTGTCATGCACAAAGTAGATGTCCTAACCGACTTGCCAAAACTATAGTTTGTTAACAAGAAATTTGTGGAGTGGTTGAAAAATTAATTTTAATGACTCCAACCTAAGTGTATGTAAACGAGTTTCAAAATAAAGTTATTTGTTTCTGGCCATTTTGAGCCTGTAATCGAACCCAGAAATGCTGATGCTCCAGATACTCAACTAGTCTAAAGGCCAGTTTTATTCCTTCTTTAATCAGAACAGTTTTCAGCTGTGCTAACATAATTGCAAAAGGGTTTTCTAGCTCCCTCAAGACGCCAGGACAGCGGAGTCAATCACCACCTTCCGGAGACACCTGAAACCCCACCTTTTTAAGGAATACCTGGGATAGGATAAAGTAATCCTTCTAACACCCCCCCAAAAATATATAGATGTACTATTGTAAAGTGGTTGTTCCACTGGATATCATAAGGTGAATGCACCAATTTGTAAGTCGCTCTGGATAAGAGCGTCTGCTAAATGACGTAAATGTAATGTTGGGCCTCTGTACGCCTATGTAGATATTCCATTAAAAAAATCTGCCGTTTCCAGCTACAATACTAATTTACAACATTAAAAATGTCAACACTGTATTTCTGATCAATTTGATGTTATTTTAATAGACAAAAAAAAAATCGCTTTTCTTTCAAAAACAAGGACATTTCTAAGTGACCCCAAACTTTTGAATGGTAGTATATATATATATATATATATATATATATATATATATATATATATATATATATATATATTTTTTTTTACATTGGTGCAGATAAAGGAAGAAATTAAAAGGGTTGGAAGCCACTTTCGACAAATAAGATGAACTACAGAGCAAATGCCTGTCTGTTCCACATACTCAGCTCACCGATGTTTCTGTGCTGTGACCCACCAAAAGCTTTTGGAATTCTACTTTGACACAATGAATAAACAAAACTTGGTCTTTAACCACAACCGAAAACAAAATCAGCCACAGCCCATCATTTGGTAAACAGTGGACTATTCCACATGTACTCCAAACTCACAGTCCTGAAAGAAACAACACTTCACTGAGGTACATACACATGTATGTATTTTCAGTTCCTTTATAACAACTTATAGAGGGGTAAATAACAATATGAACAATTAAAGAAAATAAAAATGCACATTTCATTGTATAAAATTGCATAAATTATATGAAAGAAATAGATGAATAATTGCATGATTTCCCTAAATAAAAAGTATCAAAAAAATATAATTGCCATATCAATATGATTCTAAAGTACACAGTAGTAGTAATATCAAAACCATTCATTCACCTTCGTAATATTAATTACAGTACCATAGCTACAGTTAAAACTTGTGTTTTATTTGTGTACAACCCACTATTGGCAACAACAAAAAAATACACTATTTACCCAATAATAACTTTTTTTAATGTAATTCATTGAAACAAGGCACATCAGAGGGAAAACATTCCTTCAGAAGCATTTGTGTCGGTTCTTTAGTGTGTTGTTTCGGTCCTGAAGGTTTTTCCTTGGACAGATAGTTACAGCCTGAGACCAGAACACCCCAGCAGCCAGGATATCCCATCTAAGACACCAGACAGAGACTCTGCTACTGTGTCCTGAACCTGGAAAGAGACATGGCCAAATATAAAGGGTATTTCACACAGACAAGACAAGACAGACTGACTCACCATCCAGGGGTTGGGCAGCATGGGCAGGCAGAGTCTCTGAGCCATATCCACACAGGGGGTTCTGGTACTACTGGAGCTGGTGGTTCTGATCTGGTCTGGTTCCTCTCTGGACACACAGGACAGGACCAGGAGGGGTCTGGAGGATGAGCCTAAGGCAGGGTCCACCAACGCCTGGATCTGAGCCCACTCCACCTCATCACCTAATAGGAGACAGACACATCATATGGTGACATTTTGACAGGGCAGTTGTAGAGATGTTGCCATAAACAGCTGCATCATTTCTAATGCACGGCATGACACATACAGTCATACAAAATGAGATTGGAATACAGAAAATCGCGATTACATTGTGTCACAAATAAAGAGTAAGCATCTACTAAATGACCAAAAGCCTGCAAGGAGACAACAAGGCCCTAGGGTTGCAGATGCAGGCGATAGTAATGGAATGGGGCTTTGGGCTCACCTTTCTCTGGCTCGGCAACAAGGCCCCAGGAATAGGAGCAAGTATGAGGAATGTAATGGAATCTTGCTATTACCTCTTCCTGGCTCTGCGTTGGCCACATAGATGAACCCATCCACCGCCTGACACACTGCCTGGACCTGAGGGGTGGGGCTAAAATGTGGGTGTCCTGATTGGTCCGTTCCCTCCTGGATGAAGAGTTTGTTGCTGACACTCTGCTGCTCCATGCGGGCTCTCTCCCTCTCTGCCCTGTACACACAACCACAACGGGTAATGGTAGACATATACACACACGCATGCACATGAGCGCCATTGCAATACCTTGAATGGTAACACTACATCCCAAATCAGTCATAGGAGGACAATACTGATAACACTAACCTGTTGGTTGAGTAGAGAGTCAGAATGTTGAATTTGTGCTGGTTTTTGTACATGTAACTAATCCCAGATCCAATACCTGGAAAAAACAACATTGGTTTTGTTTAGTTGGTGAGCCCCCCCCCCAAAAAAAACAAAGGCTTTAGGTGGGCCGCCCACCACAGCACAGAACTTGGCAACTGCTTCTGGTTGGTCAGTACTAGTGCAGGATGGTTTTACTACGGTTCGCCATGTACTGTACCTAACTTACCTATTCAGCATTCAGCTGTTGAGATTATTGTAAGCAAATACAATTCAGGTAAGACCAATATGGTGGATGTTTATTGTAACTGTGTCTATTTTGCTTTCGCCTGCAACAGAAAGTCTCGAGGAGGTTCACCCTGTAAAAGGATGGATCAGAGAGGACAGTGGGTAACCCACCGTTGATCTGTCTCTGGGGTATCCCTGCTACAGGGAGCACATCTGGGGTGTGCATGAGCCTGGTCACCATGGAGACATCCAGCTGTTCCATGCCGGGGCCAAACATGGCGTAGCGCGGCTCAGTGGTGGTGGCCACTAGCGACTGGAGGAAGGAGGTCACAATGCTGTATGGCGGCCTCTGGGGAAACCATTGCTGTCTGCAGGCTGGGTAGCCCTTTAGATAACTAAGAAGGGACAGGCAATTATTACTTAGGTAGGCAGGGAGGGACAGTTCCATTGCTGAAGTTAGTGACTAATACATTTGGACGACCAATTACTCAAGCAAAATGTCTTGACAAGTCTGACTTGTATGGCCTCCTGGAAAATCAATCTACCAACCAAATGCATTCACAATCTTTCCATAGCCTGGGTACTAGACTATATATGCATTCGACAAGGCTTCATTACTTACATTTTTGTCATTTAGCAGACACTCGTATCCAGAGCATCAGTCAGTGCATTCAACTTAGGTAAGATGTGTTCGTATATAAACTGTATTTTAATGTTTAAGGACTCTTGGAAGATTAGTCCAAATGGGGACTAAAAGAGATCCAAATCAAATCAAAATCAAATCAAGATGACCAAATATCACAGTAAATCCTTGTCTTCCTCATGCATTCCAATACCAGAGTTTCAGACCAGTACCTACTCTGTCATGAAGTCATGACCTGGCTCCTCCATCTCCTTCTCCCCCACACACAGAGGGGTATGTAAGGCCTCTAACCGGGGCATGGTCACATGGTTGATGGAGGGCCATTTAGGCATGTCCCTGACCAGAAAGTATCTCCATAGTAAGGGGTCTCTGACCATAGCCCTCCAGTAGCTACTAGTGGCCCCCAGACGACAGAGGTCCACAGGAGACAGCAGGGTCATGATCAGGAACTGTAGGTCCACCTGTAGTGAGAAAGACGGGGAGAGAAGGAGGAGAGAGTGAAGTATTGAATCTGCTGGTTGATGATGGTGCATACGACTGTTTTGATGAGTCTACACATCAGGGTCATATTCACCAAACATTCATAGGCACCACCAAACGAAAGAAAATGGACTTGGACTACCTGAACTGGTCCAATAAGAAAGGCTCTGGCCTAATAGTATTTATGCTGCAGTAGTTTATGTGTCGGGGGGCTAGGGTCAGTCTGTTATATCTGGAGTATTTCTCCTGTCTCATCCGGTGTCCTGTGTGAATTTAAGTATGCTCTCTCTAATTCTTTCTTTCTTTCTCTCTCTTGGAGGACCTGAGCCCTAGGACCATGCCTCAGGACTACCTGGCATGATGACTCCTTGTTGTCCCCAGTCCACCTGGCCGTGCTGCTGCTCCAGTTTCAACTGTTCTGCCTGCGGCAATGGATCCCTGACCTGTTCACTACTATTATTTGACCATGCTGGTCATTTATGAACATTTGAACATCCTGGCCATGTTCTGTTATAATCTCCACCCAGCACAGCCAGAAGAGGACTGGCCACCCCTCATAGCCTGGTTCCTCTCTAGGTTTCTAGGTTCCGTGTGGCTCAGTTGGTAGAGCATGATGTTTGCAATGCGAGGTTGTGTGTTCGATTCCCATGGGGGACCAGTACGGTCAAAAATAAATGTATGAAATGTATGCACTCGCTACTGTAAGTCGCTCTGGGTAAGAGTGTTTGCTAAATGATGTAAATGTTTATTCCTAGGTTTTGGCCTTTCTAGGGAGTTTTTCCTAGCCACCGTGCTTCTACACCTGCATTGCTTGCTGTTTGGGGTTTTAGGCTGGGTTTCTGTACAGCACTTTGATATATCAGCTGATGTTAGAAGGGCTATATAAATACATTTGATTAATAGGTTACCCACCCAATGCATAAGGATGACCAGTACATTTCTCAAATGTCCCGTAAATTAAAATTTCCACGTTACTTGCCCTATAATCACAGTATGTTATGGCATTTCTCATTTGATCCCTACAACAAAAAAATCTAATCTTGTGAAGTAGCCAACTAGCTTTCATAAGGCCTGTATCTTACGGGTAAACAGTCCAAAAAGCCCGGCGGTGCATCTTCACTGATGACTTCTGCTGCATGCGCCTGATCATTGACGTTTTTCCTTGCATTGAAGTACTTCTCTCGGAACTGTATGAGACTTCGTATAACTCCAGATTCGTCGCTGTGACTTTTCCCTGACATCTTGCTTTGGCAATAATGATAATGCGTCTGCGCTGTCCTTTATGTGCTAAACATTTATCAAAGCTCAAATAGGGTGCTAGCTACTGTGAAAAGTGAAGTTGACAACGAAGGCGACGTTTCTTGTAGTTAGCTGTTCACCCACTTCCTTGTTGTTGGCGTGAAAGAGGTGCATTGTGGTTATATTACGGTGCAATACGTTTTACAACTCATTTTGAAACCAACATACAGTATTTATTTTCAATGACGACATAAAATTAAATGAAAAACATTTTCCTTCAAAACGAACACCAGAGATTCTCCATTTAAATGCATACTATCAAAATATCAAAGTTTCCATCACTGGGACATTACTCCTTGTCAAAGTGTGGGCAAAAAAATTATGTTTTATAAGTGAGAAAAAGAAGTCGCATATTACAAAGCTGATATCTTAAAGAAAACTGTACATACTGGAAAATGTTCATGAATCCATCAGTATCCAACTCTGTGTATTCCCCACCTTAACTTTTTTTGTAATATATATTTATATAAATGCAATTAATTTTAAAAAAAATTCAAAACAAATAAATAAAAACAGTTGCTGTGCGATGTCTCATTACCAGGTGGATTATCATTAATCTTCAAACAATCGTTTTATTTTTTGTAACAATGTGTTATTTTCTTAATCTTTTAATATTATTATTCTACCACATTCTCAGAGCATAACACATGCCCGTCCAACAGTCCAGAATCTGGAAGATAAGTGCTTCTTTCAGGAGATAGGGAGAATAACATTTCATTAACATCCCTCCATACCTTTGCCCCTTCATTCTTCCCCTCCCTTTGCCCCAACCTTCCCCACCTATGTCAGCCAGAGCCTTTCAGAACGGGAAAAAGTTGCTCCTAGAAACTGATCTAAGGTCAGATTCCCCATCCCCCTCTCTTAATGCTTAGCATTACAATTTGATCATCTGATCCAATATCAGTCCCTATGGGCAACTTGTACACAGAGCCCTCCCCAGTTCACTGTAAGATACTAAGGATCTCCTTGGCATTCTCAGTGTTCCAGCCCTGGCCCTGAAGAGGGCCCTCACAGGCCAGCACGTATTTGTGCAGGATCTGTGTCCCAATGTCCCGGAAGTGGAGCCGGTCCTCTTTGCGTTCTGTAGAATCAACGCTGCAGTCCTCGTACTTCACTGCCCAGAAACACATCTCCCCGATGTACATCATCGTCAACAGGTGGGTGTCTGAAAAGATGCCTGTTGGAAAAACAAAATAAATCAGACGTGTTCTCATCCTTGACAAAAGAATAGTCAACAAAACAAGCATGTAATATAAATTAAGTGAAGAAAAAGGTTGTCTTGATAATGTCAACTGAACAAATGTGTAACATTGGCACAATATTAAAAACAAGCCATAACAATCCAATGATGCTTACCATCAGCCAGGAAGTTGGCAGTAGCAGAGTCATGAAACACCACCCCGTCATTGAGCTTGACAGAGTTCCTCACCTGCAGCATCCTCATCAGGTAGCGTACACCCTCCTGAAGACACTGAAAAAAGACAAACTGAGAATGAACAACCGGCACTCTGCTAGTGGTAGGAGCACTGAAATTCAAGCCATGCTTGCTATATCAAGTTAGAAGTTTGCCAAATGAGTGGAGGTGCCCCTACCTTGAGGAAAGTGGCCTTGTTCTTCTTGATCCACTGCTTGCGTTGGTGGAGGGTGTGGCAGTACATGTAGAGCAGTGCTCCACGTCTCCAGTAGAGGCACTCCAACACCTCTAGCCCCAAGACTGACTGCACCTGGAACAGGGAGAGCTGTCAGTTAGCAATAGTGTGTATGTAATAATATTTGGAAGATAAATACACAATGCAGAGACAGAGTACAAGAATAGTACTAATGATCAATGTAAAGTGTTTTTTTCTGTAATAGGGAATTATTGATCAATGGTTCAGAGACATGGGAGGAGTATGTCTTCTGAAATAGGATACTTGTTATTTGGCCATTGGCTAGTTTTATCGCAAGGAATTCTAATTGGTCAACCACAGGCTAGGGCTGGGTCTTAACTACATGCTGTTACTTTGTTCTGTGGCGAGAGAATCACTGACAGAGCATCACTGAGGACAGGGGAGAATGACCATCTACTGCCCTGTATGATTTGTCCTCTTTGAATAAACCTATTTTCCTCCCCCTGATTTGCTTTGGAGTTTGTGTTATTGAAGAATAACACATTTCTAACAAGTGTAAAGTTACTATTTTCATGTAGTGAACAAAATACTCGGTGCATATGAGGACCTTGGCACTTGCATTGCCCTTCATGATGGGCTGAGTCTCTTGCACACACACACCTCTTGGGCCGGTGCCAGCCTCCCTGCCAACACCTCTGGCTCTGTGAGGTCCTGCAGCAGCTGTTGGATCTTAAAGGGCGAGCAGTCCTCTGGGAACTCCTGGTCCACCAGCTTGTTCTCTTCATAGAACGTGATGTCCAGGATCACCTACACACACACACAAAATACACACTAGTCTTATTCTTCACTTTAACACATCATTTGACAATTATAACTGTGCAATTTATCCATTGAGGTCTGCTGTGCTTATTCACCGTATTAATTTATTGATTTTTGGTTAACATTTGACAGGCATCACATGCCACTTTCAACTCTAATGCAGGTGAATTGCAGACTTTTTGTAGAGCCTTGATTTGTCCACAAGTTGTTGGCCAATTCTTCCATCATTAATGCAAAGGATGCAAGAAAATCTCTGTCTCTCCACCTGGCTCTTGTCACCAACCTATGTCTACAACTCTGCTATGGTGGGTGGGGATGATGTGGATATGGATGTGGGGATGATGTGGAAGTTATGTCAATGTTGTCAGTAGCAAATGTGTCAAGTCACGGTTTATCACTGCACTTTGAAATTAACATTCAAATCTTTTGAACTCTTCTGATTTCCATATTTGTGGCCTAGCTCCACTACTTTTTTGAAGTCCATCATTATGTCCTTTCATCTTTGAAAGTAGTCACTGATCTTGTATGGTCTGACAAGTGAAAGGATGAAAACATTGCATTCACTAACAGATCAGTGATTGAGTTGCTTCTAGGAAGTGAGGAAGGATACATTTAAAAAAATGTGTGAACATAGTCAGAGGACACTGGTCAGTTAACTTCCAGCATCAAGGACAAAGAAGTGTGTATGCGCTCTCACACCTTCAGGCTAATTTAAGCTCATGTCATTGGATGACAACAACTTAATACAATTGAGTACTATCATCCCATTTCAAACAGCAGGTGGAACATTCTGTGCAGACAGAGACATTTGGGGGAATTTGCTAGTCTCGTGATCCAGCCTGAGCGTGCCATATATCTCACCAAAACAGAATGGTATCAATTTCCTTTATCAGATATGTAGGGAATTGAATGATAACATTTGAATCGACACCTAGCCTAAAACATTTTGTCCAGAATCTATCTAGAACAGTTATATTTAATGACCTGCAATACCTGAGTGTAATCCTGAAGCAGTTTAGGGAGACTGCTACTCTCTCCCCCTTGTCTGTAAAAACTTTTCAACTTGTCTAGTATCGCAGAAGCATTCTGTAAATAGTCATCATCTAGGAGAAAATAAAGTATGTTAAGGACATATTACAGGCCTATATGTAAACAGTGCATCTCATGTTTACAGAGTTCAATGTATCAATTAAAGTGTTAGTCATCATAAACACTGATCATATCTATGACTTTACAAAGTCGTTTCACAGAGAGTGGCATGATGGCATATAATGTAAGGAACTGCCCCCTTGAGTTAGTCTGTAAAAAACAGTGTGTACAATGGTGGACATAGGCTATGACAGTGTAGACTAGAGACTAAGTATTACTTGCATCAATCACATATTAAACATTTGTTTAGCGACACCCATTTTATTTCACCAGAATCAGTAGTGTGTGCAGTACGTAATGTCGAAATCACTTATAACACGCAGTCAGAGAGATGGTAGTAAATTAAATTGGATAATTGGCCGTGAACCCAAGCTACACAACGTGGAATACATGAACCTTGTTAGGCTAGCTAATCCATGCAACATAGCAGTATTTAAGAATAGACTAGTTAGAACACAGCTTGAACCACTAACGTTGGGTAAGGCCCGGGTTGGTGTGCACGGTTTCTGCGGCCAACTAGTTAACGGTTTCTCTCCTGATTCAGCGGATCTGGACAGAAGAGCATCGCTGCTTGGTTGTGGCAAGTCGATGGGTTGTGTTGATGTTTTTAGTTAAACTAACGTTATAAAGGGCATTGTGCAATCTACCTACAATACTAGTATAGGCATTGAATGTGTCGAAAAGTAAATTATAAATGGACCATAGCTCGACAGTATCTTTGTCGACACATTAAGTTAACGCTGTTAGCTGGCTATACGCTACCTAACTAACGTTACCTAGCACAGCATTACCTACCAAGCTTGCTCGCTAAAGCTAACTTAACTAGTTAAATCACGTTAGCTACGAAGCTACGAAGCCCAGCAAACACACCTAGCTAGCTAGCTAGTTAGTTATCTAGCAAACGTATGCTTTGTGTCATAACTACGGTTTAGGGTTGTTGCAATACCAAGGTGACCAAGGAAGTAACGCAGTCTTTTTACGCCTGCTACGTTCGATTAGTATAGTAGCTAGCTACGACATTGGTCAAGTGTATATGGTATTAATTAGGTAGCACTAGCTAATATAGCTTAGCTAGCTAGCGGAAAATAACTTTCAACTGGACACGAAGTGCATCAACGCGACATTACCTTTCTTGACAAATTATCACTGTAACTTTGCGTACACATACCTTGTTTCTCAGTTCTGAGACTGGCGCACTTATTGTCCAACTCAAAAATCCTTCTCTCCAGCTCAAACCCCTGTCGTCTGCAGTCGTCCGCCATGACTAAACACATTGTCACGTGACGCTATGATTATTCACGTGATGAAAGGTCTTTATTTGATTTCTGCGGCACTTTGATCCACGACATGTTTGCTCCAAATATCCATGGATTTGTCCACTCTGTCAATTGCATATAATTATGTTATTGGTGATTACATTTATATAGTGCAGTCAATGCTGGTTTGGGGAACCCACAGTGAAGGAGGCTTGGTCCAGCCAAGAACATGTATAACAAAATGAATAGTTATTTTTAAATCGGTTGATAGCATATGGGCTAGGTTAGAACAAAAGCCCGCGCACTCGGAGCCATGAGTGGCTAGCAGCGAAACGGTTAAATTATAATGAGCTTCGCCGAGCCTCTGTCTCTCCTCCGCTAGCCCCGCCCCGTACACCCTTCTAGTTTCAGTGTCATTTAACCAGCTGGGATCACACACACACACAACACAAACGCCCGGTAGCCCACGTTGCTCATAATTTTGAAGACTGGTGGTTAGCTCCAAAAACATGGCGGCCCTCAAAGTATTGTCAAGAGCGGAGAATTTATTATTGAAAAATCTATCTGCCACCTGCAGACCCAATTTGAACTCCATCACCCATTCCATGTTCAAGGTCAGTATCAAAATGCGTCAATGAAATAACGTTAGACTAAATACGAATAGACCGCTATATAGCTAGCTAACTAGCTACAGCGATTGGGAGACTTTGCCTTTAGTGCTTGGGACACATAGGGCACCTTCAATTTTAACCCCTAAATTGAAATCCAAATTAATTATTTTAATTTACAGTATAGGCTTGCCCCATAAAATATTGGATGAAGTAGCTAATGTTAAGCTACCAGTAATGATGATACCTTTTTATAAATGCGCGTGACGTTTGATGCTTCCATTCCATGCTATTCATCATAGGTATTTCCTAGCTACAGATTGTACACCAGACAATGTGATGTAACCAAATCTTTTTTTATCCATAACTGGATGTTACAGGTTTGCCTATGCAAAACGTCTCCTTATTTTTCTTCAAAGCTGGTATTGGCAATACTTTCTTTGTTCTCAATTCGGCCAAACATGTACACTACATGACCAAAAGTATGTGGACACATGTTCGTAGAACATTAATTCCATTTTAAGAAGAGCAACTGTAGAAATAAACAGGGTTTATGACTTTGTGCCTGTGGTAACTAGTGACGACCAGGTACAACTCCGATATAAAGTGTTTTTCCTCAAAGTTGCCGGGATGTCACGTGTCCTAGTTATATCAGTGCACTTGTAACAACCTCATTTTTGTTAACCAAATTCGACACTCATTGACCTCCATACAAAAACTCCTTGCTTGGTGTGCGAACCCCCCCGAAATAACACCAAAATCATGGGCATTCATATGGAGTTGGTCACCCCTTTGCTGCTATAACAGCCTCCACTCTTCTGGGAAGGCTTTCCACTAGATGTTGAAACATTGCTGCGAGGACTTGTATCGATTCAGCCACAAGAGCATTAGTGAGGTCGTGCACTGATGTTGGAAGATCAGGCCTGGCTTGTAGTGGCGTTCCAATTAATCCCAAAGGTGTTCAATTAGGCTGAGGCCAGGGCCCATGTGCAGGCGAGTCAAGTTCTTGCGCGCCGATCTTGACAAACCGTTTCTGTATTGACCTCGCTTTGTGCACAGGGGTATTGTTATGCTGAAACAGGAAAGGGCCTTCCCCAAACTGTTGCCACAAAGTTGGAAGCACAGAATCGTCTAGAATGACATTGTATGTTGAAGCATTAAGATTTCCCTGGAACTAAGGGGACTAGCCCAAACCATGAAAAACAGCCCCAGACCGTTATTCCCCATCCACCAAACTTTACAGTTGGCACTATGCATTGGGGAAGGTAGTGTTCTCCTGGAATTCGCCAAACCCAGCTTTGTCTGTCGGACTGCTAGATGGTGAAGCGTGATTATCACTCCAGAGAACGCGTTTCCGTGTCCAGTTGCAGGTGGTACGTTTGAATTTAGAAAATGCTCTGTTATAAAAATAAATCCATTATTTGCTCCATGAAGTAATCCAATAATGTGTACACACTCACATGACCTTGGTTGAGAAAGCACTTAGGATTCCAATTTAATGTGACCAATTGTTTGTTTTGCCAGTGCCACTGTGTTCATTGTGTACAGTAGCTAGTTCCCATTGAAGACACTCCCCCAGCTAGACTGTATAAAAAATTCACCTCTACCAATGTAGTATAGCTCAGAAGCCCAAGAATGTTTCCATTGCGTTGCAACCCAGTGCCCCCGGACCCTTTGCAAGCCGTGTGCACTAAAAGGACAGCCAAAATTAGAGCCACGTACAACTGTAGTGCAGAACAGTCTCTGTAACCTGAGGTGTAGTCTACCGGTAGTAGAATAGAAAATAAAGCCATGCCTACAGTTCTCCAATAAGGGTATTGTTAATCTTGTCTATGTTTGCAGTTCTGTTCTAGAATAAGTGCATTTGAGTGTGTACAGCACATTACATAGCCAAGTAAAACTCAACGATGCACTTCACATCAACGGAGTTGTGTGGAGACATGAGTGGGCGGAGTGTACCTCCGACTACATCGAGTCGCTGTCAGGCGATACGAGGAAACAGTCGGTGGTTGTATTTGATTAAAGTTTTATTAAAAAGTATGGATTTCAGCAAACAAAGAAAGGCACACAACAACCGAGGACAAACATAAGAACACGGTAAGGGTTTAAGAATGTATCTTTCTGAAGCATCGACTGCATAGCCACTCGAAGGAGTCGGGAGGTTCATTTCAAAAACTCTAGTCTGCTCTCAACTCTGTGGAGGAGTTGAGGTACTTTGCTACACACTACAATGATTAGGGAATTACAGTCATTGACACAATGCCATTAATGTTCTATGCATTTTATTGTGCATTCCATTACCAATAGAAGTTAGCCTCTCAGTAATCCTATAACATGTTGTATTGTTTGTGTTTTGACCTCCTTTAGTCACATGTAATGCAGTTGCTGCTGTGTGTTATTTAGTGCCACAGTACAGTGTGTGTAGACTGACCCTAAGATAAGGTGTTGTAGGTTATAACAGTAAATAAAGCTAATGGTCGTTTATTTTCCTGAAAGGTTCCATCTAGGTCAGCCTGGGTATATACCCTTAAAGGCCCAATGCCACATTTTTTTATTTTTATCACGATAACAAATATTTTCTCGGTAAGATTCAAGTACCATAATGTGATTCAGGGGGTGGTTGCAGACATTTGAATAATATTTTATTTTGTACTTCAGGGACTTGAGGCTAATGTCAGAGCTAAGAAAAATAACTTCTGTATTGTCAGAGACCGTCTCAGATCCACCAGGCTTCCGATTTCCTCCAGTGAGCCTTCCATCTACAGTAGTACGGTACGGTGGATATAATTAGTTACAGCAGAGGAGTTAATGGATGAGCCAGTGGTGGGATAATGGCTGAAAATAAAAAGCTTGATGAGGTTAAACGGCTTCCGTCTGCTTTCCACGTCTCAGCTGGAGAAATTTGCTTCATTGCAGAGTTCCCAAGATCCCACCAGTTCAAGCCTGTCGGTTTCCTTGCCACATGTCCACTTTGTTTGTTGTGTGTTGCCTTTCTTGTTTATCTTTCCTGTGCTGTAGTTGAATACATTCTTTACTATAGGCCTTGGTTTTTATCTCACTGCGGTCAATGTGAAGTGCTGATTTTTATAGGGCTGATTGCCTTGTTTAGGGGGGTCAAACTCATTTTGCACCGGGGCAGCGTTCGGCCTTCTTCAAGGAGGTCCGAAGGCGGCCCCCGGTGCAATTGGTTTTCTTGCTGTGAAAATTTGCCCAAAGAATACATCGTTCTTGGAATTTTTGATGCTCGCTGACTTTCTAGCTTTCATTTCAGTGATTATTAGTGAGCTGGACACAGTCAAGAAACTATATGAATGTAGATCCATTATTACTACACAGGTTGATTTGGTTTTAGTCATTTTAAAGTATATTGAGTTTGTGCCCTCCCTGTGAGGCTAAAGTTCTCAGCTGTTTTGGTCTTGTAGCTACCACATTGTAGCAGCGTGAAGCATGCGCTGATACTCTGTGTGACTGTGTGAGAGCAAAGTCTTGCATCGTGCTCATCTCAATGGCTACGTTAGAGCGGATCACTTTTGTGAAGTCGGTGACTATCGTTGGCCTTTTCAAAGTGTGTTGCATTCAGCGGATAAAAATGGTCGGACTTGCGCCTACATGCCAACTTCATGAACTTGATGTGATCAATGGTCATGAAGTTTTGACTGCAGTCAGCTGCAAGTTTCAGCAGTTGCTCTTCACCGACTTCCTCCTGGAGCCATCGCCTGCATTGTGGGAGGCTCTATTGTCAACCAATCATTCTTTTTTTTTTTTTTGACCCGGCTGTCACAGATGCACCTCCCCTGTCTTCACTCCTCGACTTTTTAGTCGGTTGCTTTAGCCTTACCACTCAAACGCGTCCAATACCTGCTCATAGCAACGTCATTTCGCTGAGTCTACCTTTTTAAATTTTAAAGTCAATCTCAATGTGACCACCAGAAACAGTAGCTTGAAAACCTCATTAGGTTTTTTGCCCTCTATGTATTATTATTTTTTGTTAGTTTAAGAGTGATTTAAAGTAGTTTCAGTATAGTTAGTTTTTCAAACAGGTTTGTTGTTTTATTTCAGATTACTAAATCTTTTTTCTATGATTTGAGTTTTTGTTTACTATAATAAACTTGGACTGTTCCTCTGTGTTCCCCAGATGTGTGGCTGCTCCTATACCACCTCCAGCCAGAGAAACTCCCAGTTCTACACAGACCCCACAGACGCTGTTAAGGACATCCCCAGTGGAGCCACTATCCTAGTGGGAGGTAATATCAGGAGACCATCAGGACTACACTGTGGGGTTTGAAAGTGCTTTTTCCTGTGATGCATTACAAATGCAGCTGTCACTGTAGACTGTTTACCCCTTAACACTTCATAGATTTGAAAGAATTTGATAGGAGTGTAAGCAAAAAACATTCCACCTAGCCTATCACAGTGCAAGGTGGGGCTATTATAATATTGTTAATACCCATCTCTTACAGGTAGGATATAGATCAACTTGGATATCGGCAAATTTGTTATATGAACCAGTTCATGGCATGCTGCTTATCTTTTTCAGCAGGGGAAATTCTCACTCCCACATTGCCCTGTGTCCTCTTCATAGTAATGGGCCATGCTCTCCTTTTCAATAGAAATCACTGTAAACATTGATTGATTGATTCTCTTTCTCTCTCACTAGGGTTTGGTTTGTGTGGCATCCCAGAGAACCTTATCAACAGTTTATTAAAGACTGGTGTAAAGAGCCTCACAGCCGTCAGCAACAATGCTGGGTAAGTGAGTCAGTGGGGGTGGGTGTCTTCATGTGTGTTTGCACACATGTGCAGGTTCCTGCATGCAACCCAAAACTGTGGGTGCATTCAATGGTGGTGGCCATGCTTTTGAAAGTTGTCACGACAACCTCAGCACACTCAAATCCCACTCTCTTTGTTTCAATAATGAATGGCCAAGTTGAGAGAGGACAGGATAAATTAGTTGTTTACATTTCTGCCATGGCTGGATTGATTTCCACGTCATGTAATTTGTTTGTTTACATTTTAGTTTAAGTGTGGTGAAATTCTCCTCTCATTTCAGTATTGTTTATACAGTTGAAGTCAGAAGTTTACATACACCTTAGCCAAATACATTTAAACTAAGTTTTTAACAATTCCTGACATTTAATCCTTGTAAAACTTTCCTGTCTTAGGTCAGTTAGGATCACCATTTTATTTTAAGAATGTGAAATGTCAGAATAATAGTAGAGAATGATTTATTTCAGCTTTTATTTCTTTCATCACATTCCCAGTGGGAACTTTACATACACTTAATTAGTATTTGGTAGCATTGCCTTTAAATTGTTGGGTCAAACGTTTCAGGTAGCCTTCCACAAGCTTCCCACAATAAGTTGGGTGAATTTTGGTCCATTCCTCCTGACAGAGCTGGTGTAACTGAGTCAGATTTGTAGGCCTCCTTGTTCACACACACTTTTTCAGTTCTGCCCATAAACTTTCTATAGGATTGAGTATCAGGGCTTTGTGATGGCCACTCCAATACCTTGACTTTGTTGTCCTTAAGCCAGTTTGCCACAACTTTGGAAGTATGCTTGGGGTCATTGTCCATTTGGAAGACCCATTTGTGACCAAGCTTTAACTTCCTGACTGATGTCTTGAGATGTTGCTTCAATATATCCACATAATTTTACATTTACATTTTAGTCATATCCAGAGCGACTTACATTTCATTTCATGCATTTTTTTTTTGTGCATTTCCTTCCTAATGATGCCATCTATTTTGTGAAGTGCACCAGTCCCTCCTGCAGCAAAGCACCGCCACAACATGATGCTGCCACTCCCATGCTTCATGGTTGGGATGGTGTTCTTCGGCTTGCAAGCGTCCCCCTTTTTCCTCCAAACTTAACGATGAACATTATGGCCAAACAGTTCTATTTTTGTTTCATAAGACCAGAGGACATTTCTCCAAAAAGTACAATCTTTGTCCCCATGTGCAGTTGCAAACTGTAGGCTGGCTTTTTTTATGGCGGTTTTGGAGCAGTGGCTTCTTCCTTGTTGAGCGGCCTTTCAGGTTATGTCGATATAGTACTCGTTTTACTGTGGATATAGATACTTTTGTACCTGTTTCCTCCAGCATCTTCACAAGGTCCTTTGCTGTCTGGGATTGATTTGCACTTTTCGCACCAAAGTATCTTCATCTCTAGGAGACAGAACACGTCTCTTTCATAAGCGGTATGACGGCTGCATGGTCCCATGGTGTTTATACTTGTGTACTGTTGTTTGTACAGATGAATGTGGTACCTTCAGGCATTTGGAAATTGCTCCCAAGGATGAACCAAACTTGTGGAGGTCTACTTTTCTTTTCTTTCTGAGGTCTTGGCTGATTTCTTTTGATTTTCCCATGATGTCAAGAAAAGAGGCACTGAGTTTGAAGGTAAGCCTTAAAATTCATCCACAGGTACACCTCCAATTGACTCAAATTATGTCAATTAGCCTATCAGAAACTTCTAAAGCCATGACATCATTTTCGGGAATTGTCCAAGCTGTTTAAAGGCACAGTCAACTTAATGTTTGTAAACTTCTGACCCACTGGAATTGTGATTAAGTGAAATAAGATGTCTGTAAACAGTTGTTGGAAAAATTACTTGTGTCATGCACAAAGTAGATGTCCTAACCGACTTGCCAAAACTATAGTTTAACAAAAGAATTGTGGAGTGGTTGTAAAACAAGTTTTAATGCCTCTAACCTAAGTGTATGTAAACTTCCGACTTCAACTGTATATTCTTGCACCAAATTACTTTTCATCTGTGTCTGACTAGTATAATTGATTTTCCATTCACTTCAATTATCTCAACCTTGATTTGTTACTGCTGTTAGGAAATGTTTGTTGCCACAGATGCAGTGCTAGTTGAGAACCCAACTTCAGGATAATGTGTGCATTCTCCTCTTTGCTGCGATCATGATCAGTGTTTTATAAAACCATTTGGAATATGTTTATAATCACTGAACTCCAACAGAGTCAGGTCCAAACATTTTAAACAAGAGTTTCTCATAATGAAGCTTCCGTGTGTGGGACCAGGGGTGTAGGATAAAGTTGCCCCAAGATGCTAATCTGAGGTCAGTTTTACAATCTACACAACTTCCACACAGAGCTGGGGTCAAAGCACCTTTCACAAGGGGTCCTGACCTTGAATGACAGTTTTCACCCACTCCTAAACTCTCGATTTTCTATCGATGTAGTGTTGTCTGGTCTTTTAGGGTCAGGGGAGCTGTTTTGCACCAGTAACCGGAGGGAGGGACTGACCACTGTGCTGAGTGGTTGGCTAGTTTCAACCCAAGCTATCAGTGAGGATGAACTAATCCTGCTAGACGTGTGGTGAACTGCAGGACCAACTCTCTAAGGATGAAGCACCGACTGGAACAAAGTGTCTGTTTGTCTTCAGAAAGCAGAGAAATGCTTCATACTTAATTCATGTTGGCCTACGACTTAACTGCACGTGTGTAGGCTTAATGTGAAGCAGTGGGACAGACTGAATCCAAAAGTAGTTGTGAACTTGCTGCCAGAGTTATATTCTTGTCTCTTCGTTTACTCCATTTCAGTGTGTTAGTTTATAAAGAGATGACTTTGGAACATCCCAGACATACCACAGGAGCTGGATAAAATTATTCTGGCCATGCTAAGCTATGAAGAGGACATCCACCGAAAAACATTTCTCCTGCTGCTTGTTCTATGTGCCTCCCTCTATACTGTACCTAAACTGTTTGACAGAAACCTGAAGAACCAGTCATTTTAGACCAGGTTTCCCCAACTGGTGGACCGCAGGTGGTTTTTATTTGGCCCCATAGTTTTCTGAGCAAGAAAACATTTCATTGTTTTTGAAATTTTCATTGTTTGGTGTAAAAGACTGTAAAAACACCAGTAGATCAGATACAAGATTTACATTTTGGAAATCCGTTCCCAAATATTCCCACACATAATAGAGAGACACATCGTGATCATACAGTGAGGGGAAAAAAGTATTTGATCCCCTGCTGAATTTGTACATTTGCCCACTGACAAAGAAATGATCAGTCTATAATTTTAATGGTAAGTTTATTTGAACAGTGCGAGACAGAATAACAACAAAAAAATCCAGAAAAACGCATGTCAAAATGTTATAAATTGATTTGCATTTTAATGAAGGAAATAAGTATTTGACCCCTCTGCAAAACATGACTTAGTACTTGGTGGCAAAACCCTTGTTGGCAATCAGAGGTCAGATGTTTTTTTGTAGTTGGCCACCAGGTTTGCACACATCTCAGGAGGGATTTTGTCCCACTCTTTGCAGATCTTCTCCAAGTCATTAAGGTTTCGAGGCTGACGTTTGGCAACTCGAACCTTCAGCTCCCTCCACACATTTTCTATGGGATTAAGGTCTGGAGACTGGCTAGGCCACTCCAGGACCTTAATGTGCTTCTTCTTGAGCCACTCCTTTGTTGCCTTGGCCGTGTGTTTTGGGTCATTGTCATGCTGGAATACCCATCCACGACCCATTTAATGCCCTGGCTGAGGGAAGGAGGTTCTCACCCAAGATTTGACGGTACATGGCCCCGTCCATCGTCCCTTTGATGTGGTGAAGTTGTCCTGTCCCCTTAGCAGAAAAACACCCCCAAAGCATAATGTTTCCACCTCCATGTTTGACGGTGGGGATGGTATTCTTGGGGTCATAGGCAGCATTTCTCCTCCTCCAAACACAGCGAGTTGAGTTGATGCCAAAGAACTGCATTTTGGTCTCATCTGACCACAACACTTTCACCCAGTTGTCCTCTGAATCATTCAGATGTTCATTGGTAAACTTCAAACGGGCATGTATATGTGCTTTCTTGAGCAGGGGGACCTTGCGGGCGCTGCAGGATTTCAGTCCTTCACGGCGTAGTGTGTTACCATTTGTTTTCTTGGTGACTATGGTCCCAGCTGCCTTGAGATCATTGACAAGATCCTCCTGTGTAGTTCTGGGCTGATTCCTCACCGTTCTCATGATCATTGCAACTCCACGAGGCGAGATTTTGCATGGAGCCCCAGGCCGAGGGAGATTGACAGTTCTTTTGTGTTTCTTCCATTTGCGAATAATCGCACCAACTGTTGTCACCTTCTCACCAAGCTGCTTGGCGATGGTCTTGTAGCCCATTCCAGCCTTGTGTAGGTCTACAATCTTGTCCCTGACATCCTTGGAGAGCTCTTTGGTCTTGGCCATGGTGGAGAGTTTGGAATCTGATTGATTGCTTCTGTGGACAGGTGTCTTTTATACATGTAACAAACTGAGATTAGGAGCACTCCCTTTAAGAGTGTGCTCCTAATCTCAGCTCGTTACCTGTATAAAAGACACCTGGGAGCCAGAAATCTTTCTGATTGAGAGGGGGTCAAATACTTATTTCCCTCATTAAAATGCAAATCAATTTATAACATTTTTGACATGCATTTTTCTGGATTTTTGTTGTTCAAATAAACTTACCATTAAAATTATAGACTGATCATTTCTTTGTCAGTGGGCAAACGTACAAAATCAGCAGGGGGATCAAATACTTTTTCCCCTCACTGTATACAAATGTAAGCAAGGTCTGAAAGGATTATGTTTTAGTCAAATATTGTAACTGTTTAGGAGTCTTGCGCTCAATTTGCAGTCTACAAATTATTTCATCACATGGCTGAATATATTTGATGATCCCTGTTTTAGAGTGAAAAACCTTTGGGAATTTGAATGATATAAAATGTCTGGGTACAGGCCTATACCCGACCCAGATTAGACAATTTGATATGTTTACTAGTCAGACAACCGTCAGGAATCTGAGAAGGAATGTTTTTTTTTTTATAGGCAAAATAGAAAAGAAAATGATAGCAAACATAAGTTAAGAACTTGTAGTCTACTGTTCTCTGAACCCTGTGGAGTTCTTGTCCTTCAAACTCTGTCTGTCTCTGTCTGTTTCTCTTTCTTTCTCTCTGTTTAGATAATATTTTCAGTATAGTTTTAGTTTTTCAAACAGATTTCTTAATCATTTTGTTTCAGTTTACAAAATAGTTTTTTCATGATTCGTTTTGGTTTACTATAATAACCTGAGGTCCGTGAAGCCACTCAGTATATGTCTTTAGTGAACTGCTTATATGGGTCGGTCACAAGAACGACTGGTGACACATTGCTACCTGGAATTAAAAAGAATAGTTTTATTTACTGCATATCACTACTATTGGTTAACAACTGTCTCTGAGAGACTATTGTGACTGCTGGCCTGGCGCACTTCCCAGCCTTTTCTTTGTCAGGGCAGATGGGCTCATTAGTTTCTATGCCCTCTTGAGGCAACTGTATAAACCATTGTGACTGCTCTCAGCCCAGCAGTAGCTCTATCAGGCCAGTCTTTCAACTCCCAAGAACCAATGAAGTGGGCAACAGATATGCCTACACTACTTACAATATGTCAGGTTTCAATATATCTTAGAATGGAAGAAGGAACCCTGGCATAAACTCTCTCAACTTTTTTTGTGCCTGCAGCAGTCAGGCCAGCGGTAGCTGAAGCTGTATCTGTGTCTGTATGTTACTGTCTACGGCGCTGGTTTGGCTGTCTATCAAGAGGAGGTCTGCTCTCCTCTTCCTGTGACACATAGATGCTTTTCGTGGTAATCTGAGCCCTGTGGAAAACATAATGGAGTCGGTGAAGGGGGAAAACCAGGGCAGGCAAGGAGTTGGAAGAAAGGTGGGGAGGCAAGAAACTCTACAGAATGGGAGGGAGAGAGGGGGTGCAGAGGTTAATTTTATTCCCCCTAATGCGCTGCCTTTTCACTTTAGAGCAATTTCATAGTAAGGTCAACCTGAGCATGAAAAAACGAAAAAGCTTATTTCCTAATTAAACTACCTTCATATTTACCTTGAATGTGTGTATTTTGAAGTGAAGACTACATTTGGCCTTTACATTTGCGAAATTGAATGTTATTGTTACTAAGTAGGATGCAAAGTCTCAAAATAAGTATTCTCAGTCAACCCGATTGCATAGCTTTTGGCAACGGCTCACAGAACTTGTTTTGGTACTTACATCTGTCCCCCTGTGTTTCTGACTAAGTCGGAAGGTTAGTGAAACAATATCAAACAAATGTTTGTCCACTGAGTCCTAATGAAGAATAGAACGCTGATTTGGACAGGCAGTGTCACATCTAACATTTTTAAGGAAATGTTGTTATTGTGGATGCGTTTCGAGTAAGATTGTATGCAAAGCTAACTTTCATCAAGGGCTTAGGTGATATTGATTTCCTTTCTCTCTTTGTCAGTACTCGTTCTAAGCGTAATGGATGTGACTGTTAATTACACTTCATAACATGATCAATGACTCACTAGTCAGCATAACTCGATCATGATAGAATGTTCATGCCCTTCCTACTGCTTCCGAAGTGTGCTTATGTTAGCAAACAAGCTAGCGGCCAATCTTTATCTGTGTGTGATATATTTCGCGTGTTCATATGAACTGCAATCATGCATTGTTCTGCTAACTGGAGCATTGCATGTGATCACACTGCATAATACATCACATAAACATAATTAAGGTCTTAAATATCCATAAACTTTCACCGGTCATGCTGAGTTTGTTTACTTCCATGAGTAACTACGGGTACCCCACAGTGACAACATTGGTCTGTACCTGTGTCTGCCATGCTGCTTGTGAACTGCAGCTTTCAAGCCTCAGATGATTTACGATCTGACAAGAAATGTTTACGAAAGTGCAAACCCTGTGCCACTGGTAGGTTATAATTCCCATGAAGAAGTTTAACCCTTCATGGGAAAGACGTCAAGATATAGTAGGGATGAGTGAGGAATAAGTCCAGTTATCTCAAATACACCCATTTCATTCCCTTGTTTATCAATCCCTGATTCTATTATTAGAGGTATACACTGAATGGCCCCGGAGGGGATGCCTGCCATTTTACGGGCTCCTAACCAACTGTGCTCTTTTGTTAGTGATTTCGTGTTAACTTTTTTTTGTGCTTATTTTGTACATAATGTTGCTGCTACCTTCTGATATCACCGAAAAGAGCTTCTGGGCATCAGAACAGCGATTACTCACCTCAAACTGGACAAAGATGTTTTCTTTAATGAGTCCAATGCGAAGGATATACTGGGGGTGGAGGTCGGGCTGCCTTCTGTGAATTCGTAGGTGAGTGAGTAAACCTCCACTACCATCGGTTCTATTGGCCAACGTGCAATTATTATTCGTAGCCGTCTATATACCACCACAAACCGATGCTGGCACTAAGACAGCACTCAACGAGCTGTATAAGGCCATAAGCAAGCAAACAAATAAATGCTCATCCAGAAATGGCGCTCCTAGTGGCCGGGGACTTTAATGCAGGCCAACTTAAATCTGTTTTACCTCATCTCTACCAGCATATCACATGTGCAACCAGAGGGGGAAAAACTCTAGACTACCTTTACTCCACACACAGAGACACATACAAAGCTCTCCCTCGCCCTCCATTTGGCAAATCTGACCATAAATCTATCCTCCTGATTCCTGCTTACAAGCTAAAACTAAAGCCGGAGCTACCAGTGACTTGCTTAATACGAAAGTGGTCAGATGACGCGGATGCTACGCTACAGGACTGTTTTGCTAGCGCAGACTGGAATATGTTCCGGGATTCCTCCAATGGCATTGAGGAGTATACCACCTCAGTCACCGGCTTCATCAATAAGTGCATCGACGACGTCGTCCCCACACTGACTGTACGTAGATATCCCAACCAGAAGCCATGGATTACAGGCAACATCCTCATTGAGCTAAAGGCTGGAGCTGCCGGTTTCAAAGAGCGGGACACTAACCGGACGCTTATTAGAAATCCCGCTACTCCCTCAGACAAACCATCAAACAGGCAAAGCGTCAATACAGGATTAAGATTGCATCCTACTACAACAGCTCTGACGCTCGTCAGATGTAGCAGGGCTAGAAAACGAGTATGGACTACAAAAGGAAACCCAGCCCAGTGACATGAGCCGACCATATGAGCTAAATGCCTTTTTATGCTCGCTTTGAGGCAAACAACACTGAAGCATGCATGAGAGCACCAGCTATTCCGGACGACTGTGTGATCATGCTCTCCGTAACCGATGTGAGCAAGACCTTTTTAAACAGGTCAACATTCACAAAGCCGCGGGGCCGGACGGATTACCAGGATGTGTACTCAAAGCATGCGCGGACCAACCGGCAAGTGTCTTACTGACATTTTCAACCTCTCCCTGACCGAGTCTATAATACCTACATATTTCAAGCAGACCACCATAGTCCCTGTGCCCAAGGAAGCGAAGGTAACCTGCCTAAATGATTACCACATCAACCCCATCATCCCGGATACCTTAGACCCACTCCAATTTTCACACCGCCCCAACAGATCCACAGACGAATCAATCTCGATCACACTCTACACTGCCCTTGCCCACCTGGAACACTTATTTAAGAATGCTGTTCATTGACTACAGCTCAGCGTTCAACACCATAAGTGCCCACGAAACTCATCCCTAAGCTAAGGACACTGGGACAAAATACCTCCCTCTGCAACTGGTTCCTGGACTTCCTGACGGGCTGCCCCCGGGTGGTAAGGGTAGGCAACAACACATCTGCCACACTGATCTCAACACTGGGGTCCCTCAGGGGTGCGTGCTTAGTCCCCTCCTGTATTCCCTGTTCACGCACGACTGCTTGGCCAAACACGACTCCAACATTTTAAGTTTGCTGACGACACAACAGTGGTAGGCATAATCACAGACAACGATGAGACAGCCTATAGGGAGGAGGTCAGAGACCTGGCAGTGTGTTTCCAGGACAGCAACCTCTCCCTCAATGTGAGCAAGACAAAGGAGCTGATCGTGGACTACAGGAAAAGGAGGGCTGAACAGGCCCCAATTAACATCAACGGGGCTGTAGTGGAGCTGGTCGAGAGTTTCAAGTTCCTTTGTGTCCACATCACCAACAAACTATCATGGTCTAAACACGGCAATACAGTCGTGAAGAGGGCATGACAAAACCATTTCCCCCTCAGAAGACTGAAAAGATTTGGCATGGGGTCCTCAGATCCTCAAAGTTCTACAGCTGCACCATCGACAGCATCCTGATGGTTTGCATCACTGCATGGTACTGCAACTGCTCGGCGTCTGACCGTAAGGCGCTACAGAGGGTAGTGTGTACGTCCCAGTACATCACTGGGGCCAAGCTTCCTGCCATTCAGGACCTACACTACCGTTCAAAAGTTTGGGGTGACTTAGCTTTTCTTTCAAAAACAAGGAAATTTCACATTTTTCTGTCCATTTTAAAATAACATCAAATTGATCAGAAATACAGTATAGACATTGTTAATGTTGTAAATGACTATTGTAGCTACAAACGGCCGATTTAATTAAAAAAAAAATTAAATTTTTTTATTTATTAAATCGGCCGTGTGTGTGTGTGTGTGTGTGTGTGTGTGTGTATATATATGTGTGTGTGTGTGTATATGTGTGTGTGTGTGTGTATATGTGTGTGTGTGTGTATATGTGTGTGTGTGTGTATATATGTGTGTGTGTGTATGTATGTATGTATGTGTGTATATATATGTGTGTGTATATATATATATATATACATCCTGGAGCCAGTTCACTGGTGTTTTGTGGGTACTGTTTAATGAAGCTGCCAGTTGAGGACTTGTGAGGCGTCTGTTTCTCAAACTAGACACTCTCATGTACTTGTCCTCTTGCTCAGTTGTGCACTGTGGCCTCCCACTCTTTCTATTCTGTTTATAGACAGTTTGCGCTGTTCTGTGAAGGGAGTAGTACACAGCGTTGTACGAGATCTTCAGTTTCTTGGCAATTTCTCGCATGGAATAGCCTTCATTTCTCAGAACAAGAATAGACTGACGAGTTTCAGAAGAAAGTCCTTTGTTTCTGGCCATTTTGAGCCTGTAATCAAACCCACAAATGCTGATGCTCCAGATACTCAACTAGTCTAAAGAAGGCCAGTTTTATTGCTTATTTAATCAGAACAACAGTTTTCAGCTGTGCTAACATAATTGCAAAAGTGTTTTCTAATGATCAATTAGCCTTTTAAAATGAAAAACTTGGATTAGCTAACACAGCGTGCCATTGGAACACAGGAGTGATGGTTGCTGATAATGGGTCTCTGTACGCCTATGTAGGTATTCCATAAAAAAGCAACCGTTTCGAGTTACAATGAACATTAATAATGTCTACGCTGTATTTCTGTTCAATTTTATGTTATTTTATTGGACAAAGATTGTGCTTTTCTTTCAAAAACAAGGACATTTCTAAGTGACCCCAAACTTTTGAACGGTAGTGTATATACTAGGTAGTGTCAGAGTAAGGCCCAAAAAATTGTCAAAGACTCCAGTCTCCCAAGTCATAGACTGTACTCTCTACTACCGCACGGCAAGCGGTACCGGAGCACCAAGTCTAGAACCAAAAGGTCCTAAGATTCCGTAACATCTTCTTCTACCAAGCCATAAGACTGCTGAACAATTAATCACATGGCCACCCGGACAATTTACATTGACCCCCTCCATTTTATTTTTTCACTGCTGCTATGTGATGTCTATCTATGCGTAGTCACTTTACCCACACCTTGATGTACAAATTACCTTGACTAACCTGTACCCCCGCTCATTGACTTGGTACCGGTACCCCCTGTATATAGCCTCATTATTGTTACTTTTTATTATTTTATACTTTTAGTTTACTTCGTAAATATTTTCTTAACTCTTTCTTGAACTGCATTGTCGGTTAAGGGCTTGTAAGTAAGCATTTCACGGGAAGGTCTACCTACACCTGTTGTATTCGGCGCATGTGACATATTTAAATTTGATTTGAAATGCAGTTCTTGAGGAGAAACGACCACACAGGATTTGTGTACATCTTTCCAGACAAGGCTTAGATGGCGGCAGGTCAAGTTGTCCAGTCACTTTTGTCCTTTTGTGGACAACAGGGGGAGGAGGTACCATTTCATCGAGCATGCGCTGCCAGATTAAATGGTGTGAGATTAACACAAAGCATGAGTTTATATAAAAAAAAAAAGTTGAATTAAGTTTGAGTTTTTCAATGTTTATTCTGTTACTCGGTAGGTGTTTTGATAATAACATTGAATATTTTAAATAAAACATCAGTCTTTAATGATCTATAATGAAATTACTAAAATGTTGTGCATTTGAAATGGAGTGCAGTGTCATCATTTGCTTTCTGTCTTTTGGGACCCTGTCACATCCATAATGCAGAATGTCACATCCATAATAACATTTTCCTGTAGTGTTATGAAAGTCCATATATTTCTATATTTGAGGTATGCAGCACTTTAATTCGCAATGAAAATAGAGTTTTTCAATTAAAGAATTGTAAATGCATTTTTTAGCACATTTGTGCATTTAGGGTTGGTTAAGACAGGACCCACGAGTGCACTTTGATAGCCTATGCAATGACTATACAAGATACTGGGGATTTATTGGTTCTTTGAGGTACACTGCATTTTCAGATGACAACAAAAGTATTATTGTGAAGTTTGTTGAAGAAATCTTTTAATATATAAACACAATTTGCATAGTGTCACATCCAGAACGGTACATTTTCCTCTAAAGTATACAGTGCCTTTGGAAAGTATTCAGACCTCTTGACTTTTTCCACATTTTTGTTATGTTACAGCCTTATTCTAAAATCGATTTAAATGACTAACGAATCCTCAGCAATCCGCACACAATACCCCATAATGACAAAGCGAAAACAGGTTTTTAGAAATTTTTGCAATAAAAAAATAAAAGATGCCTTGCTATGAGACTCAATTGAGCTCAGGTGCATCCTGTTTCCATTGATCATCCTTGAGATGTTTCTACAACTTGATTGGAGTCCACCTTGTGGGAAATTCAATCGATTGGACGTGATTTTGGAAAGGCACACACCTGTCTATATAAAGGTCCCACAGGTGACGGTGCATGTCAGAGCAAAAACCAAGCCATAAGGTCGAAGGAATTGTCTGTAGAGCTCCGAGACAGGATTGTGTTGAGGCACAGATCAGGGTAAGGGTACCAAAAAATGTATGCAGCATTGAAGGAACCAAGACTCATCCTAGAGCTGAGCGCCCGGCCAAACTGAGCAATTGGGGGTGAAGGGCCTTAGCCAGGGAGGTGACCAAGATCCCGATGGTCACTCTGACAGAGCTTCAGAGTTCCTCTGTGGAGATTGGAGAACCTTCCAGAAGGACAACCATTTCTGCAGCACTCCACCAATCGGGCCTTTATGGTAGAGTGGCCAGACGGAAGCGAATCCTCAGTAAAAGGCACGACAGCCTGCTTGGAGTTTGCCAAAAGGCACCTAAAGACTATCACCTGAATACCAAGCGTCACATCTGGAGGAAACCTGACACCATCCCTACGGTGAAACATGGTGGTGGCAGCATCATGCTGTGGGGATGTTTTTCAGAGGCAGAGACTGGGAGACTAGTCAGGATCAAGGGAAAGATGAACGGAGATGGATCCTTGATGAAAGCCTGCTCAGGACCTCAGACTGGGGCGAAGGTTCACCTTCCAACAGGACAAAGACCCTAAGCACACAGCCAAGACAACGCAGGAGTGGCTTCGGGACAAGTCTCAATGTTCTTGAGTGGCTCAGTCAGAGCCCGGACTTGAACCTGATTGAACATCTCTGGAGAGACCTGAAAATGGCTGTACAGCGACTCTCCTCTCCCCACCCAACCTGACAGAGCTTGAGAGGATCTGCAGAGAAGAATGAGAGAAGCTCCCCAAATAGAGGTGTGCCAAGCTTGTAGCGTCATACCCAAGAAGACTTGAGGCTGTAATCACTGCCAAAGGTGCTTCAACAAAGTTCCGAGTAAAGGGTCTGACCACTTATGTAATGTGATTTTTAAGTTTAAAAATTTTTTTTTCTAAAAACCTGTTTTTGCTTTGTGTGTGTGTGTGTGTGTGTGTGTGTGTGGATTGATGAAGGGGGGACTATTTAATCCATTTTAGAATAAGGCTGTAACCATAAAATGTGGAAAAAGTTGAGGGGTATGAATACTTTCCGAATGCACTGTATATGATACTTTTATATTTTCATCATTGTTGTTTTTGTGTGTAGCCAAGCCTTACCTTCACAGTGGCTATTCATATTTTACCCTAAGACTTTGAGATTCACAGACCTTTGCTGATGTGTCCATTCTCCCAAAAATGCCTGTCAATTTCAGTCACATCCATAACTAAGTTTTGCTGTTCCGTTACTTCAAAGTGGTATTACTTAGAATTTTGTAACACTTCCCCTATAGGGTTCTACAAATATACAATAACATTTTCATTTATGCTTGATAAGTCAATTCTGTGAGATATTTTGTTTCTCATTTTGTGTGCAAAAGTCACATACATAACATTGGCATTGCCCTTTACTGTCATACACAAACATTTATAACAAATATAATTTCATGCTGTTATAGTAGATTGTTGCACTTTGTTAACTTTCACAGTACCTGACTGACAGAGCTGTTAACACACACTACGGTAGTTTGACCTTCATTCATTTAGGATTACTTGCGTAACCCCGGTTCTATGAGAATATGAGGTAATATGTGTCACTTATGGGATACGCCTTTGGGCAGGTCACGAGCTCGAAGTGTCCAATCACACAGCATCTGTTGGAGACAGACAGGTTGAGTGGCGAATGATTTGAGCCCCTCTCTTCAATAAAGGGAGCCACTTGCCCACCAACTGGTCATCCTCAAGCATGCATCACTTCCTTGTGCTTTTGTTATCAGGGAAAAGCAGTGACACATCTCACTAATAGAAACCTAAGATCTGCTTCTAATACTCGTTTCGATGTGTCACTTATGGCATATTGCCAACTCCTGTAACGCAGACATGCTCTCCGAAGCCAGGGTTGTTCCAACAGCATCACCATTCAGAGGCTCCCAAACTAAAGACAGTATACGCCAATGAAGGTGCAGTGATGTCCAGTTGGTAAAAGGGTGGCCCAACATGCCGCCTCACAAAGAGGTTAGCCTTACCTTTGGTGGAGTGAGCCCTCAGGCCCTCCGGGGGCTATAAACCCTTGCTATTATAAGCCAATATAATAGCCTCCACTATCCAATGGGATAGCCGTTTATGAGAGAGGGGCCGATCCTTGCAGGGGATACGAACACAAAGGGTTTGTACTCTTACGCCATGCTCTGGACATAAACGGTGGAGATGCCCTTCCGTAGAAGTGAAGGGTGGCGTTTGGAAAGCCATAAGCTCTAAAGCGAGACAATCGTAATTGCCGCTGATCTTAGGCATAAAGGCAGGGTTACGTAACCACGAAACCCAGGGCAAACTCTAGGCACGAATGGTGGACAGTGCATGCAGCTCAGTCACTTTGCAGATGTAATGGCAATGATCAAAGCCGTCTTGAAGGATTGATATTCAACTTGGCGCTTTCCAGCAGCTCAAAAGGTTGCTGTGAAATCACCTCAAGCACAATAGACAGGTCCCAGGATGGGGATAAAGGCTTGGAGGCTTGAAGACTGGGCGTAAGCGACGTGCTCCCTTCATGAAACGACATACCAGAGGTTGTTTCCCTTCCTGTGTATTGTCGAAGCCTATATGACAGGCTGAGATTGTGGTTGGAAAAACCTTGACAGTTCATTGTTTCTGGTCACACCACTTTTCACAAACGCACAACATGTATCTACAGTTGAAGTCGGAAGTTTACATACATCTTAGCCAAATACATTTAAACTCGGTTTTTCACAATTCCTGACATTTAAATCCTAGTAAAATTCCCTGTTTTAGGTCAGTTAGGATCACCACTTTTTTTATTTTAAGAATGTGAAATGTCAGAATAATAGTAGAGAGAATGATTGATTTTATTTCAGCTTTTATTTCTTTCATCACATTCCCAGTGGGTCAGAAGTTTACATACACTCAATTAGTATTCGGTAGCATTGCCTTTAAATTGTTAATTAACTTTGGTCAAACGTTTCAGGTAGCCTTCCACAAGCTTCCCACAATAAGTTGGGTGAATTTTGGCCCATTCCTCCTGACAGAGCTGGTGTAACTGAGTCAGGTTTGTAGGCCTCCTTGCTCACACACGCTTTTTCAGTTCTGACCACATATTTTCTATGGGATTGAGGTCAGGGCTTTGTGATGGCCACTCCAATACCTTGACTTTGTTGTCCTTAAGCCATTTTGCCACAACTTTGGAAGTATGCTTGGGGTCATTGTCGATTTGGAAGACCAATTTGCGACCAAGCTTTAACTTCCTGACTGATGTCTTGAGATGTTTCAATATATTCACATAATTTTCCTTCTCATGATGCCATCTATTTTGTGAAGTACACCAGTCCCTCCTGCAGCAAAGCACCCCCACAACATGATGCTGCCACGCGCTTCACGGTTGGGATGGTGTTCTTCGGCTTGCAAGCTTCCCCCTTTTTTCCTCCAAACATAATGATGGTCATTATGGCCAAACAGTTCTATTTTTGTTTCATAAGACCAGAGGACATTTGTCCAAAAAGTACGATCTTTGTCCACATGTGCAGTTGCAAACCGTAGTCTGTTTTTTTTCTGGCTGTTTTGGAGCAGTGGTTTCTTCCTTGCTGAGCGGCCTTTCAGGTTATGTAGATATAGGACTCGTTTTACTGTGGATATAGATACTTTTGTACCTGTTTCCTTCAGCATCTTCACAAGGTCTTTCACTGTTGTTCTGGGATTGATTTGCACTTTTCGCACCAAGGTCTCTAGGAGACAGAACGCGTCTCCTTCCTGAGTGGTATGACGGCTGCGTGGTCCCATGGTGTTTATACTTGCGTACTATTGTTTGTACAGATAAACGTGGTACCTTCATGCATTTGCAAATTGCTCCCAAGTATGAACCAGACTTGTGGAGGTCTACAAGTTTGAAGGTAGGCCTTGAAATACATCCACAGTACACCTCCAATTGACCCAAATGATGTCTATTAGCCTGTCAGAAGCTTCTAAAGCCATGACATCATTGACAACTTAGTGAATGTAAACTTCTGACCCACTGGAATTGTGATACAGTAAATTATAAGTGAAGTAATCTGTCTGTAAACAATTGTTGGAAAAATTACTTGTCATGCACAAAGTAGATGTCCTAACTGACTTGCCAAAACTATAGTTTGTTAACAAGGAATTTGTGGAGTGGTTGTAAAACGAGTTTTAATGATTCCAACCTAAGTGTATGTAAACTTCCGACTTCAACTGTATATAGTGAGCACGTAGAAGGGCAAGCCTATCGAATTCAGATTTACCCTCTCACGGGCCAGGCCCAGAGGGCAATGGGTTCTGGGTGAAGGCGGAAAATCCCCTTGTTTGCGTGGGTCAAAAGATGGTAACGGCAGTTGCCAGGGCTCGGCGTAAAGTGAGAGGAGAATGTCCACTAGCCAGAGCTTCCCTGGTCATCAAGGGGCTATCAAGGAAGGATAATCCTTGTTCCCTTACTCTGTCCAGAGTGGAGGGAAATCAAGCATAGAGGAGGAAAAGCGTAAAGCACCACCCTTCAAGGGTGTGCCCGCACATCCAGTCCCAGTGGTGTGTATCATGCTACAGCAAAGAACAATGCACAGTGTGTGTCTTTGTGCAATGCGAATAGATATAAAATCTGGGTCACCATCTGGGGGTGCAGTCTCCAATCCCTGTATAGGGGATTCCCTCTGGACAACAAGTCCACTCCCACATTCAATACGCCTGGGACATGAGTCGCACATATTGAAAATAGTTGTGCCCTGCTCCACAAAATATTCTTGACAGTTAGTCTGTGTAGATGCAAAGAACAAGTGCCAACCTGGTGGTTGATGTGTGCCACCACAGTCATATTGTCTGCCTTTACCAGGATGTGACCATTTTGACGGCAGAGCGGAAAGTGTGTCAATGCATGAAACACTATCATCAGTTTGAGGTGTTTGTGATCGAGAGGCTCTTCTAGTGACAGAGAGCTGAAAGACTCTCTATTTTTTTTAACAATTTTTTTCCCCAAAATTCTTGATGTCCAATTGGTAGTTACAGTCTTGTCCCATCGCTGCAACTCTCGTACGGACTCGGGAGAGGTGAAGGTCGAGAGCCCTGCATCCTCCAAAGCATGACCCCCGCCAAGCCACACTGCTTCTTGACACAATTCTCGCGTAACCCGGAGTCTGTGGACACTTATCTATTGATTGAAGTTCCATAGTGGATATAGGCGATGGGTTTAAACCCAACGCCGAAAATCTCATTCTCATTGATCCTTGCGGTACAACTGAGATGGTAAATGCCATCAACCCCAGCACTCGGAAACCCGTACGGAGTATGACAGAGTGCCCCCTGTTGGGCAGGGAGAGGTACCGTCGGAATGAGGGGTACCAGGGGGCACTCTGGGGTTGAGTGAGACCCCCCCCCCAGTCTTTCCTGTGAGCAGATGCATAAAGATGAGCCGCTGCATGAGGGGCAGGGTTTAAGGAGCACAGATGTGCCTCTTCCCCCATTGGGTGAACGGGTGGGGGGGGGGGCAGTTCTGTGCTCAAATCGAGAGGAGGCAGTTCAGGACACTGATTGACCCTCTCTGCCGCTGGGGACGTACTCCTAGGTCGGACATCCCATCTTTCCCCGTGGGAGAAGTAGATGGGTGGGACATCTGTGGAAGCATCAGAGAGCTTCCCCCTCTGTCGGCCTCTGATAGGAGAGCTGAACTGTGGATTCACAGCCTGCTACGTCAGTGGGAGTTTTGCATTACTGAAAAACCTGGTACTAGCTTTTTACCCACTCCCTCCCTCCCACCGAGCCTTTGCTTTTGGAAGGTGAGACCGGGTTGCCACGTTACCCAGATCTGCTGGGCAAGCAGAAGTTAATGACTTCGCCTTCCTTCTTACGAAGTTCGCACTTTGGTCGCATGTCGGCAACAGAAGGCCCAAACAGTTCCTTTTGGCATGATAGGAGCGTCGAGGAAATCTGCCTTTTCCTTTTCTGAGGCTGGACAAGTCAAGCCACAAGGCTTTCTCCCCCACCACTGCAAGGCTCATGACGCTTGGATGGCGCCTCTAGAGGCCCGTAGGTTGAGATCTTCAGCGACGCACATCTCGTTCCATAGGTACTGGTTGACCTTTGCCTAAGACAATGCCCATCTCTAGTAGCAAATCGGCCTCGTAAGCCAACAATAGGGACATTAAGTTCAACCCCCGTACTGAATGTGCCACAGACACGTAGACCTTATGGAATATGGAGACGGTGAAGTGCTTCGTCTTTCCAGGGAGGGGTTGGGGTGGTTAGCCAGTGACCACTGGCAGTGACCAGTGACCACTGGCTAACCACCCCAAGGCTTGTCGAAGCCTTCCTCCTCCATGCCCTGAATGTCCATGCCAAGAAAGTGCCTGGTTTGGCCATTGCTGGACAAAGGCTTGTCCCAGTTGTGTTTTCCCTCTGTCACGCATGCTGGGGCCGCTGGGCAAAGTCGCTTTCCCGGGATGGTGCGAGAGGGGAGTGTCCTCCCGTCGAACTCGGGGTTAGTGAGTGCTGCTTTAGCCTGCTATGCCCCGAGGCAGATGGTACACAAACAGTGAGTGTCCTTGCCTGATTGCTTAGCTCCACATGGACAAGGGTGCTCCGGTAATGGGGCAGTGGCAGGCGCCCTGTGAGGGGTAGCAGGCTCCATGGCTCAGAGAAATCGTATTCTTTGAGCAAAGTGTAAGCTACCGTCGCGCTGTGAAGTAAGGGCGGTCAGTCTTGTCAACACAGCACAGTTGAATGTGGGTTGAGCTAAATGCGAGAGTATAGCTAGCAATTCTACCCTTGCAGGTGGAAAAGCTAGTCTTGTGGAAACTTATCCGGGTTAGCTAAGCCTTACGGCGAGAGCTAGCCCATTCTGGTGTCGTTAGCTAGCTTTCCAGTTAGCTAGACGCGAGATGGGAGCTAGCAATATTACCATGTTGCAGCTAGTAATGCTGGTGTGATTAGCTTGCCTTACGGTGAGCTAGCCAGGTTAGCTTAAGCCTTGCGGCGAAAGCTAGTCCTTTGTTAGCGTGGTTAGCTGGCCTTACAGCAAGCTAGCCAGGTAAGCTAAAGCATTGCAGCGAGGGCTAACCAAGTCTCGATTGCTAGCCATGTGACGTTAGCTACAATGGGGACTGACGAGTAGAAAATGAATTCTACTCAAAGCAAAATCTTCCTTTCAGTCAGTACTCAACACTATCGACAGGAGCTGAGGTCCTACGTTCGGCAGCTTTAACCTCACGGTTCGCCTGAGAACAGTTCAATAGGAAGACAGGAATCTAGTCGTGCTGAGGAGAGCTTCTTGTGAACGCAGTGACTTCCGCAAGAGGCCATAATGATCAGTTGGCGGGCAAGTGGCTCCCTTTATTGAGGAGAAGAGCTCACCTCATTTGCCACTCGACCCATGTCTCCAACAGAAGCTGTGTGATTGCATACTTCAAGCTTTTGACTCACCCTAAGGTGTATCCATAAGTGACACATCGAAATGAGTATTAGAAATAAAATCCAACAAGCATTTTTTTTGTAAAATGTTGGGAATAATTAGAATCTACCTGGGTAGGGTGTGAGTATGTGGTGCAGCATACCCTGAGGAGCTGATGATCTGTTTGCTCTCTCTGTAGGCTGGTGTGTGTGTGTGTGTGTGTGTGTGTGTGTGTGTGTGTGTGTGTGTGTGTGTGGTGGGGGGGGGGGGGGGGGGGGGGGAACCTGTGTGTGTTCTCTCCCTGCAGGGTGGATAACTTTGGGTTGGGTCTGCTCCTACAGACCAAACAAATCAAGAGGATGATCTCCTCCTATGTGGGAGAGAACATCGAGTTTGAGAGACAATACCTGTCTGGGGAGCTGGAGGTGGAGCTAACGCCACAGGTGACACGCACGCACATACCTCCTTGCTTCACTAGGTTATCCATTCGAGTTACTCGAGGTCATATACATTTGTTGTGGAGGCTTGGAATGTCCAGGTTCAGTGATTTTGAGTAATGATCCAATTGATGACCCTGACCTCTCTCCCCCAGGGTACCCTAGCAGAGAGGATCAGAGCTGGGGGTGCGGGTGTTCCTGCCTTCTTCACGGCTACAGGCTACGGTACCCTCATCCAGGAGGGTGGCTCCCCCATCAAATACAACAAGGACGGAACTATCGCCATCGCCAGTGAACAGAGAGAGGTCAGACCCCAGCCTCTACCACCATGTGGTTTCTAGCACCACATTCACCACATCGTGACACAAAGACACATCTAATGTTATTGCATCAAATTGTTTTTCTCACCTCTTGTCTGTTTTCATCACACAATCTGCCTATACTGATATGGCGCACTAGCCTCTGTAACCACACTCAAAATACTGTCATGTCCAGCAGTCTTCTAGTCCATCTCTTGAGCTGCTTGCTGTGTTGTTGTTTGGCAGGTGCGGGAGTTTAATGGAAGGCACTACATCCTGGAGAAGGCCATCACTGGAGACTTTGCTCTGATCAAGGCCTGGAAGGCCGACAAGGCCGGGAACGTAATCTTCAGGTAGCTACCAATACATTCACTCGCTCTAACATGTCTGTCAATCACTTATTTTTGGGATAAAGGTTACCTGATATCAGGGCAAGCTACTTCCTCCTACCCTTGAATCCTTGCACAAAGCATAGGCGCTTATTTACACCTTAAGTCTGCTGTCACTAAGACTGTAAAGCTGTTGAAGAGATGAGGTGCATCATTATTTCAAAAAAGCCATCAGCGTAGTATTGAGTAAATGTACATTATGTAATACATATCCATTTGACACTAAATATTTACCCAAGCCACTGTGATTTAGGCCACTGCTTGTCCCAGGACAGGTTTAACCCTTTCTAATCACCTAGTGATGTTTCCACAATAAGCAAAACTCCGGGCCTGCAGGTCGCTCTGTGCCATATGGATTGCTGGTAGGATATTAACTTTTAGGCTCAGTGACTGAATTAAGATGTTGACACTACACAGTTTAAAGAGACTGAACGTTCTCCAGAAAAGCTGTAGAAAATTGAAATTACGTCTGACTTAAAGGACTTTTCTTCTTAGTTCCCTTGTCTGTCAGTATGTGAGAAGAACATTCTCTCGGTCCACATAAAAACAGGCCCGTATTGTTTTTTGACCCTGAATATTTACTCTCCTGTACACTGAAAATAAGTGATAGTAAATGCAATTCAATTGGTCACCACAAGAGCGCAGTATCTACTTTGCAATAAACAATCCCCCTTTGATTTCACAGGCAAAAACAGGCAATGTTGAAATGACTGTTGCACGGTTCATGATTGCTCTATGTTGATGCTGTAACTCATGTTATAAAACCTTCCCTATCGCGCCGGGCCGAACAACACCATTTACCTGTGATTGTGTTCATGATACTGCACTGCCTGTTATGCCTTAATGCTTAATTGACTTATTGTACTTCCATTCCATTACTTCTCTGTGCCTGCTTTCTTGTATTGCTCCCTTGTTGCCTCCCTCATGAATGCTTGTTAGCTAATGTCATCTCTTTCTCTCTCTCTCTCTCTTTTTCTCTCTCTCCTCTCTCTCTCTTTCTTTCTTTCTTTCTTTCTTTCTTTCTTTCTTGCTCTCTTTCTTTCTTTCTTTCTTTCTTTCTTTCTTTCTTTCTTCTTTCTTCTTCTTGCTCTCTTTCTTTCTTTCTTTCTTTCTTTCTTTCTTTCTTTCTTTCTTTCTTTCTTTCTTTCTTTCTTTCTTTCTTTCTTTCTTTCTTTCTTTCTTTCTTTCTTTTCTCTCTCCATGTAGGAAAACAGCCAGGAACTTCAACCAGCCCATGTGCAAGGCAGCCAAAGTCACCATTGTAGAGGTATGAGCCATGTCCCTGGCCAAGATAAAGCAAAGCAGTTTGACACATACAACAACACAGAGTTACACATGGAGTAAAACAAACATACAGTCAATAATCCAGTAGAATTTTTTTTATTTTTTTTTTTTTTTTTTTTTAATCTTTATTTTAACAGGGAAAACAGACTGAGACCTGGATCTCTTTTACGGCTGTGCCCTGTGTAAACATGTTGACATGTACAGTTTTAGGCATACAGACAAGAACATTTCAAACATACAAAACAAAGACACAATTCAACAGAAACAATCACAGACAACATCATATTGATCCTCCATAACATTTTTTAAATGGGCAAGGGACACCAGAGTGTCTAACTTAAGTTGGATCTGCAGTTTGTTCCATAAATAAGGCGCAAAGGAACTAAAGGCAGTCCTACCCAACTCTGGAGACCGCAGGAGTCTGTAATGTAATCCACATCTGTGATCTGGTTTTAAAATGTGTATATCTAGTGGAAATTAATGATGATATATATGGAGGTAGTCTATATACAATGTGAGCAAATGAGGTGAGGGAGGTAAAGGCAAAAAAAAGGCCATGGTGGCGAAGTACATACAATATAGCAAGTAAAACACTGGAATGGTAGATTTGCAGTGGAAGAAAGTGCAAAGTAGAAATAGAAATAATGGGTTGCAAAGGAGCAAAATAAATACAGTAGGGGAAGAGGTAGTTGTTTGGGCTAAATTATAGATGGGCTATGTACAGGTGCAGTAATCTGTGAGCTGCTCTGACAGCTGGTGCTTAAAGCTAGTGTTTCCAGTTTCAGAGATTTTTGTAGTTCGTTCCAGTCATTGGCAGCAGAGAACTGGAAGGAGAGGCGGCCGAAGGAGGAATTGGTTTTGGGGGTGACCAGTGAAATATACCTGCTGGAGCGCGTGCTACAGGTGGGTGCTGCTATGGTGACCAGCGAGCTGAGATGAGGGGGGACTTTACCTAGCAGGGTCTTGTAGATGACCTGGAGCCAGTGGGCTTGACGACTAGTATGACGCGAGGGCCAGCCAACGAGAGCGTACAGCGCACATTAAGAAATCAGTCATATGATTTCAGCTGTGTCTGACTAGAGCATGGGTAATGGTTGTTTAATAGTTGCGTTATAATGTAATAGCTGTTTTATATCAAATAAGAATGTGTTCTTAACTGACTTGCCTAGTTATATAAAGGTTAAATAAAACATTTTAAATAAATATCTGACCCTTTCAGTAGGATGGCCTGATTGAAAGTCTAGATTCCACAAGTTGGCTCAGTCTTCTGGTATAATGTCAACAGCAAGGTACTCGACATAAAGAGTCTGAATACATGAGTTGGGGGTCACAGAATGTTGTATGGTCCAGTGTTCCCACATGGTGGCTTTCAGCCAGTCCTTCTGCGGTCACGGCTAAAAACTGGGTTGTCCTGAGAAACATTTTGTTGGTCAAAAACCTTTAGGTGGGGCATAGTGCAAAAACGTTTAGTAATACTCCTCTAGTAGTCTGGCCTCTCTCTCCATTAGTGTGATACAGACTGGGCTGGGGCTTTGTGTGGTTACGTTACTGCTCTTTCGTTTCTCAAAATCAATGTCACATGGTTAATCCTAAAAATTGGTATTAAAATGATACAAATCTGAAAGTTCAAATTTCACTAATGCCAAGCACCAGCCTCTGCCATATGGACACATTGATACACTGTGATCCATTGGAGGCTAAAGAAATGAGCGCATGGAACTCAGGGATAGCATAGGCCAATGCAGCAGTAGGCCTATAACGTCCATCATCAACTAAGTAAAATGAATAGGCCAAAAGCCGACAAATTAAAAACAGTAGAAAATATCCTGATGGAAATTCAGGTTCTTTCAATATCATTCACCTCTCTTCTCCACCTGTCTGCCTCCCTTTCTATCTGTCTTGACTTGAGCCATCGCTAGTGAAGTGCAACATTGATTTAATACAATCAACTGGATCTGGCCTGAAGCTGTTCCTAGTTAACTTGCAACATTGTATCAATAGTCTATTCTGGACCCTCAGAGTTTCCAGCAACAGTGAGCTCAGGGACAGACAGCTGTTTATGCCTAAGGGAAAAATTTTCAGGTATTTTATGACATTTCCACTGGATATATGGGATCATCAGATCATGATATTTTGCTCTTTCACGCTGAGGCTTGGTGATTATTGAGGCCTGGATAGTGTTGGAAAGATTTTTTTATGTGAGGAACTATTATCATTGAAATGGATGTTAAAAACAGACTTTGTTGACTTACTGTGTGAGGTGAAGAAAAAATGAGTGTTGGAGGTGGTGAGTTAAGACAATCCAGCAGGTCAGGTACTTCTATGCATGCTCTCTCAACATTATTAGCACAGAGAAACCAGACACATGCTTATTGCTCACATGGAACCCTCCAAACAAAAGACAATGAAATAAAGGACAACTCGTAAATGATGGTTATGAAATAAACCAAATCTTGTTTCTCACAAGTGTAGCAGGTTGTGAACTCTGCAAAAACTATTTCCCCCCCGAGAATGAGAACAGTAAATTACTATAGCCTAATTAATACAGGCATTAACAAATGAATGTAACCAAATGACGGGGATTAACGGTACATCTACTAGGCCTACTGGTGACATATGTAATGGGGAATTGATAAAAATAAACAGTCCAAAGGCAAACAATTCTCATAGTGAAACAATGAATTTGCAAGAACTGGCGGGAGACAGCTGAGTGCATTCTGGAGAGAGACGAGCCATATCTTAGCAACACCCCCCCCCCCCCTCTTCTTCTTGTCTCAACATTTTAAAATATACTCAAGACACATTATCTTTACACATCTTTTAGATGCTTTTCACTGACAGCCGCAACTCAATTATGAGCTAGGCCATTTGCCAAATGAGCTTCCCAAATAGGCATAGGCCTACGTGTTTGTTAGGCCTAAGTCATGCTCTCTAGTGAAGTATTTTGAATTATTTTATTTAGACAGGTATAATTATATCATTTTAGGAAAAACCTCAACTTACTTTTGTGGAAGCCAGCAACTGAACAGTGCACTGTGCACACGCCAACTTTACTTTCCAATTCGCAAATGGCTGCATAAAACCTATATACATTACCAGTCAAAAGTTTGGACACACCTACTCATTCCAGGGTTTTTCTTTATTTTTACTATTTTCTACATTGTAGAGTAATAGTGAAGACATCAAAACTATGAAATAACACATGGAATCATGTTGTAACCAAAAAAGTGTTAAACAGATCAAAATATATTTCAGATTCTTCAAAGTAGCCTCCCTTTGCCTTGATGACAGCTTTGAGCATTCTCTCAACCAGCTTCATGAGGTAGTCACCTGGAATGCATTTCAATTAACAGGTGGGCCTTGTTAAAAGTTAATTTGTGGAATTTATTTCCTTCTTAATGTGTTTCAGCTAATCAGTTGTGTTGTGACAAGGTAGGGGTGGTATACAGAAGATAGCCCTATTTGGTAAAATACCAAGTTCATATTATGGCAAGAACAGCTGAAATAAGCAAAGAGAAACGACAGTCCGTCATTTCTTTAAGACATGAAGGTCAATCAATGCGAAAAATGTCAAGAACTTTGAACGTTTCTTCAAGTGCAGTCACAAAAACCATCAAGCGCTATGATGAAACTGGCTCTCATGAGGACCGCCACAGGAAGACCCAGAGTTACCTCTGCTGCAGAGCACAAGTTCATTAGAGTTGCCAGCCTCAGAAATTGCATCCCAAATAAATGCTTCATAGAGTTCAAGTAACGGACACATCTCAACATCAAATGTTCATACTGTGTGAATAAGGCCTTCATAGTCTAATTGCTAAAAAGAAACCACTACTAAAGGACCCCAATAATAATAAGAGACTTGCTTGGGCCAAGAAACACGAGCAATGGATGTTAGACCTGGTGGAATTCTGTCCTTTTGGTCTGATGAGTCCAAATTGGAGATTTTTGGTTCCAACCGCCGTGTCTTTGTGAGACGCTGAGTAGGTGAATGGATGATCTCCGCATGTGTGGTTCCCACCATGAAGCATGGAGGTGTGATGGTGTGGGGGTTATTTGCTGGTGACACTGTCAGTGATTTATTTAGAGTTCAAGGCACACTTAACCAGCATGGCTACCACAGCATTCTGCAGCGATACGCCATCCCATCTGGTTTGTGCTTAGTGGGACCATCATTTGTTTTTCAACAGGACAATGACCCGATACATCTCCAGGCTGTGTAAGGGCTATTTGACCAAGAAGGAGAGTGATGGCGTGCTCCATCAGATGACCTGGCCTCCACAATCACCCAACCTCAACCCAATTGAGATGGTTTGGGATGAGTTGGACCGCAGAGTGAAGGAAAAGCAGCTAGCAAGCATATGTGGGAACTCCTTCAATACTGTTGGAAAAGCATTCCAGGTGAAGCTGGTTGAGAGAATGCCAAGAGTGAAAAGCTGTCATCAAGGCAAAGGGTGGCTACTTTGAAGAATCTCAAATATAAGATGTATTTTGATTTGTTCATCACTTATTTTGGTTACTACATGATTCCATATGTGTTATTTCATAGTTTTGATGTCTTCACTATTATTCTCAATTTAGAAAATAGTAAAAAATAAAGAAAAACCCTTAAATGAGTAGGTGTGGTCAAACTTTTGACTGGTAATGTGTAGTGATGAGATGCTCATGTCTCCGCCCTAATGGGAGTCATTGTCCCAAAGGTGGGAAGGCAGGCAAAAGCTTAGGTCTGCATATTAAGCCCATAGAAACCCGTTGGGCTTATTCTGGACATATTTAGGTGAGAGTGAGCCCTCTCGTGTCGCCTCTTCCTCTCTGCTGAAACAATCTCGCCGTAGAAAGCATCCGAGTGAGCGAAACAGTGCCCCTCTGTCTCACTATATGTAGCCCATGTATCGAATGCTGTCTGGCTAAAAAGAGTATGATATGCTATACTCATTTTGTCCAGACAGCATCAGATTCATGGGCTACATATAGTGAGACAGAGGGGCGCTGTTTCGCTCACTCGAATGCTTTATCTGAGATTAATGGGTCTTTCTGTTGGCGTGTGTCCCGGTCAAATAAATGATCAATATTTTATTTGGATGTGCAAGGAAGTACGGTAGGGCAGGCCAGGCCCCATAATGCCTGCCCATAACGCCGGTCCTGTCTCTGGGTCATGTATAGCAGTAAGCTCTGATAACATTGATCAACCCCCAGCCCCAGACTGGCTATAAACTTGCTGTCACCCCCGTCTCCAAACTTACGATGGCTGACATAAATCCCCTGCCCCACACCTTGGGCTCGCTGGTGATCTAAACCGTCTTAGTCATAAAATTGAGAAGAAAGTCTGTTGGAATAGCTGGGTGCTCTGGGCTAGATTTATGAGCTGGGAGAGAGAAGCGCTTTCCTATATTTCATTAGACATTTTTAATGTACTTCTCTTTTTCAATTAAGCCAAGGCAGACATTAAAGAGATTTATCATGCTATAGAGTGCAGTGAGCTGGAGAGCTGTCTCTATTCAATGCAAGCAGCATATTTTCTAAGTTAAGGAGGTAAAAGGGGTATTAGCAAGGTCAATGAGGCCAGTCCAGTGAAATGCTGAAACTACTGTCTGTATACAAGTACATTTTACAATGGTTTATTACACCAGGTACTCAAAGTCCTTTAGGCTACATTGTATGGAGGGAAACTCCCTTCATTCACTACACAAGTATAGCACTCACATGGCTTATATGTATGTATGTATGTGTGTGTGTGTGTGTGTGTGTGTGTGGTGTGTGTGTGTGTGTGTGTGTGTGTGTGTGTATGTATATGTATATACCTATATGTATACATATGTGTGTATGTATGTATGTATATGTATATACCTATATGTATACATATGTGTGTATGTATGTATGTATATGTTGATGCTTTGTCAATGTGTGTTATGTGGGTGTGCGCACGCACGTGCATGTGTGTTCTCTTGAGTCCTCTAAATAATACACCCGTTGAGCGGGAGAAGAGGAGAGATTCAGGCTGCTGGGGACGTAATTGCATGTTTAATCATGGACTGTCAGCTTCAACCTTTAGGCGTCTCAACCATCTGTGCAGAGTGTCTGTGTCTGAGCTGACGGACCTGGACAACATCTGATCCAGCACTACCTTTACTACTATCTTCCATGGTGTTATTGACCCCCATGCTGTGGCTGATGTGGCACACTCAGTCAGATTATTATGACTTTATTATTATGGACTTTTTATCGAATTGGGGTAGGAAATGTCTCTCTCACACATTATTTCTCTCTCACTCACACACATACATCTCTCTCTCAATTCTATTCAATTCAAGGGGCTTTATTGGCATGGGAAACATATGTTAACATTGCCAAAGCAAGTGAGGTAGTTAATATACAAAAGTGAAATAAACAATAAAAATGTACAGTAAACATTACACTCACAGAAGTTTCAAAACAATAAAGACATTACAAATGTCGTATTATGTATATACACTGCTCAAAAAAATAAAGGGAACACTTAAACAACACATCCTAGATCTGAATGAAAGAAATAAGCTTATTAAATACTTTTTTCTTTACATAGTTGAATGTGCTGACAACAAAATCACACAAAAATAATCAATGGAAATCCAATTTATCAACCCATGGAGGTCTGGATTTGGAGTCACACTCAAAATTCAAGTGGAAAACCACACTACAGGCTGATCCAACTTTGATGTAATGTCCTTAAAACAAGTCAAAATGAGGCTCAGTAGTGTGTGTGGCCTCCACGTGCCTGTATGACCTCCCTACAATGCCTGGGCATGCTCCTGATGAGGTGGCGGATGGTCTCCTGAGGGATCTCCTCCCAGACCTGGACTAAAGCATCCGCCAACTCCTGGACAGTCTGTGGTGCAGCGTGGCGTTGGTGGATGGAGCGAGACATTATGTCCCAGATGTGCTCAATTGGATTCAGGTCTGGGGAACGGGCGGGCCAGTCCATAGCATCAATGCCTTCCTCTTGCAGGAACTGCTGACACACTCCAGCCACATGAGGTCTAGCATTGTCTTGCATTAGGAGGAACCCAGGGCCAACCGCCCCAGCATATGGTCTCACAAGGGGTCTGAGGATCTCATCTCGGTACCTAGTGGCAGTCAGGCTACCTCTGGCGAGCACATGGAGGGCTGTGCGGCCCCCCAAAGAAATGCCACCCCACACCATGACTGACCCACCGCCAAACCGGTCATGCTGGAGGATGTTGCAGGCAGCAGAACGTTCTCCACGGCGTCTCCAGACTCTGTCACGTCTGTCACGTGCTCGGTGTGAACCTGCTTTCATCTGTGAAGAGCACAGGCCGCCAGTGGCGAATTTGCCAATCTTGGTGTTCTCTGGCAAATGCCAAACATCCTGCACGGTGTTGGGCTGTAAGCACAACCCCCACCTGTGGACGTCGGGACCTCATACCACCCTCATGGAGTCTGTTTCTGACTGTTTGAGCAGACACATGCACATTTGTGGCCTGCTGGAGGTCATTTGGCAGGGCTCTGGTAGTGCTCCTCCTTGCACAAAGGCGGAGGTAGCGGTCCTGCTGCTGGGTTGTTGCCCTCCTCCGGCCTCCTCCACGTCTCCTGATGTACTGGCCTGTCTCCTGGTAGCGCCTCCATGCTCTGGACACTACGCTGACAGACACAGCAAACCTTCTTGCCACAGCTCGCATTGATGTGCCATCCTGGATGAGCTGCACTACCTGAGCCACTTGTGTGGGTTGTAGACTCCGTCTCATGCTACCACTAGAGTGAAAGCACCGCCAGCATTCAAAAGTGACCAAAACATCAGCCAGGAAGCATAGGAACTGAGAAGTGGTCTGTGGTCCCCACCTGCAGAACCACTCCTTTATTGGGGGTGTCTTGCTTATTGCCTATAATTTCCACCTGTTGTCTATTCCATTTGCACAACAGCATGTGAAATTTATTGTCAATCAGTGTTGCTTCCTAAGTGGACAGTTTGATTTCACAGAAGTGTGATTGACTTGGAGTGACATTGTGTTGTTTAAGTGTTCCCTTTATTTTTTTGAGCAGTATATATACAGTGTGGTTAAACAAATGGTTAAAGTACAAAAGGGAAAATAAATAAGCATAAATATGGGTGGTATTACAAAGGAATTTGTTCATCACTGGTTGACCTTTTCTTGTGGCAACAGGTCACAAATCTTGCTGCAGTGATGGTACGCTGTGGTATTTCACCCAGTATGGGAGTTTATCAAAATCGGGTTTGTTTTCAAAATCTTTGTGGATCTGTGTAATCTGAGGGAAATATTTGTCTCTAATATGGTCATACATTGGGCAGGAGGTTAGGAAGTGCTGCTCAGTTTCCGCCTCATTTTGTGGGCAGTGTGCACATAGCCTGTCTTCTCTTGAGAGCCAGGTCTGCCTACGGCGGCCTTTCGCAATAGCAAGGCTATGCTCACTGAGTCTGTACATAGTCAAAGCTTTCCTTAAGTTTGGGTCAGTCACAGTGGTCAGGTATTATGCCACTGTGTACTCTCTGTTTAGGGCTAAATAGCATTCTAGTTTGCTCTGTTTTTTGTTAATTCTTTCTAATGTGTCAAGTAATTATCTTTTTGTTTTCTCATGATTTGGTTGGGTCTAATTGTGTTGCTGTCCTGGGGCTCTGTGGGGTGTGCTTGTGAACAGAGCCCCAGGACCAGCTTGCTTAGGGGACTCTTCTCGAGATTCATCTCTCTGTAGGTGATGGCTTTGTTATGGAAGGTTTGAGAATCGCTTCCTTTTAGGTGGTTGTAGAATTTAACGGCTCTTTTCTGGATTTTGATAATTAGCGGGTATCGGCCTAATTATGCTCTGTATGCATTATTTGGTGTTCTACGTTGTACACTGAGGATATTTTTGCAGAATTCTGCATGCAGAGTCTCAATTTGGTGTTTGTCCCATTTTGTGAATTCTTGGTTGGTGAGCGTACCCCAGACCTCACAACCATAAAGGGCAATGGGTTCTATAAATGATTCAAGTAATTTTAGCCAGATCCTAATTGGTATGTTGAATTTTATGTTCCTTTTGATGGCATAGAATGCCCTTCTTGCCTTATCTCTCAGATCGTTCATAGTTTTGTGGAAGTTACCTGTGGCGCTGATGTTTACCCCAAGGTATGTATAGTTTTTTGTGTGCTCTAGGGCAACGGTGTCTAGATGGAATTTGTATTTGTGGTCCTGGCGACTGGACCTTTTTTGGAACACCATTATTTTGGTCTTACTGAGGTTTACTGTCAGTGCCCAGGTCTGGCAGAATCTGTGCAGAATACAGTGAGGGGGGAAAAGTATTTTATCCCCTGCTGATTTTGTACGTTTGCCCACTGACAAAGAAATGGTCAGTCTATAATTTTAATGGTAGGTTTATTTGAACAGTGAGAGACAGAATAACAACAAAAAAATCCAGAAAAACGCATGTCAAAAATGTTATAAATTGATTAGCATTTTAATTAATGCGGGAAATAAGTATTTGACCCCCTCTCAATCAGAAAGATTTCTGGTCCCAGGTCTCTTTTATACAGGTAACGAGCTGAGATTAGGAGCACACTCTTGAAGGGAGTGCTCCTAATCTCAGTTTGTTACCTGCATAAAAGACACCTGTCCACAGAAGCAATCAATCAGATTCCAAACTCTCCACCATGGCCAAGACCAAAGAGCTCTCCAAGGATGTCAGGGACAAGATTGTAGACCTACACAAGGCTGGAATGGGCTACAAGACCATCCCCAAGCAGCTTGGTGAGAAGGTGACAACAGTTGGTGCGATTATTCGCAAATGGAAGAAACACAAAAGAACTGTCAATCTCCCTCGGCCTGGGGCTCCATGCAAGATCTCACCTCGTGGAGTTGCAATGATCATGAGAACGGTGAGGAATCAGCCCAGAACTACACGGGAGGATCTTGACAATGATCTCAAGGCAGCTGGGACCATAGTCACCAAGAAAACAATTGGTAACACACTACGCCATGAAGGACTGAAATCCTGCAGCGCCCGCAAGGTCCCCCTGCTCAAGAAAGCACATATACATGCCCGTCTGAAGTTTGCCAATGAACATCTGAATGATTCAGAGGACAACTGGGTGAAAGTGTTGTGGTCAGATGAGACCAAAATGGAGCTCTTTGGCATCAACTCAACTCGCTGTGTTTGGAGGAGGAGGAATGCTGCCTATGACCCCAAGAACACCATCCCCACCGTCAAACATGGAGGTGGAAACATTATGCTTTGGGGGTGTTTTTCTGCTAAGGGGACAGGACAACTTCACCGCATCAAAGGGACGATGGACGGGGGCATATACAGTTAAATCTTGGGTGAGAACATCCTTCCCTCAGCCAGGGCATTGAAAATGGGTCGTGAATGGGTATTCCAGCATGACAATGACCCAAAACACACGGCCAAGGCAACAAAGGAGTGGCTCAAGAAGAAGCACATTAAGGTCCTGGAGTGGCCTAGCCAGTCTCCAGACCTTAATCCCATAGAAAATCTGTGGAGGGAGCTGAAGGTTAGAGTTGCCAAACGTCAGCCTTGAAACCTTAATGACTTGGAGAAGATCTGCAAAGAGGAGTGGGACAAAATCCCTCCTGAGATGTCTGCAAACCTGGTGGTCAACTACAAGAAACGTCTGACCTCTGTGATTGCCAACAAGGGTTTTGCCACCAAGTACTAAGTCATGTTTTGCAGAGGGGTGAAATACTTATTTCCCTCATTAAAATGCAAATCATTTTATAACATTTTTGACATGCGTTTTTCTGGATTTTTTTGTTGTTATTCTGTCTCTCACTGTTCAAATAAACCTACCATTTAAAATTATAGACTGATCATTTCTTTGTCGGTGGGCAAACTTACAAAATCAGCAGGGGATCAAATACTTTTTTCCCTCACTGTATCTAGGTGCTGCTGTAGGCCCTCCTTGGTTGGTGACAGAAGCACCAGATCATCAGCAAACGGTAGTCGTTTGACTTTCGATTCTAGTAGGGTGAGGTCGGGTGCTGCAGACCTTTCTGGTGCCCGTGCCAATTCGTTAATATATATGTTGAAGAGGGTGGGGCTCAAGCTGCATCCCTGTCTCACCCCATGGCCCTGTGGGAAGAAATGTGTGTGGTTTTTGCCTATTTTAACCGTACACTTGTTGTTTGTGTACATAGATTTTATAATGTTGTATGTTTTTTCCCCCAACACCACTTTCCATGATTTTGTATAGCAGACCCTCATGCCAAATTGAGTCGAAGGCATTTTTGAAATCAACAAAGCATGAGAAGAATTTGCCTTTGTTTTGTTTGTTTATTCGTCAAAAAATAAATTTTGCTGTTAATGATGATGCAGAGGATTTTCCCAAGGTTGCTGTTGACGCATGTCCCTCGGTAGTTATTGGGGTCAAATTTGTCTCCACTTTTGGGGATTGGGGTGATCAGTCCTTGGTTCCAAATATTGGGGAAGATGCCAGAGCTAAGGATGATGTTAAAAAGTTTTAGTATAGCCAATTGGAATTTGTTGTCTGTATATTTGATCATTTCATTGAGGATACCATCAACACCACATGCCTTTTTGGGTTGGAGGGATTTTATTTTGTCCTGTAGCTCATTCAAGGAAATTGGAGAATCCAGTGGGTTCTGGTAGTCTTTAATAGTTGATTCTAAGATTGGTATTTGATCATGTATATATTTTTGCTGTTTGTTCTTTGTTATAGAGCCAAAAATATTGGAGAAGTGGTTTACCCATACATCTCCATTTTTGATAGATAATTCTTTGTGTTGTTGTTTGTTTAGTGTTTTTTCCAATTTTCCCAGAAGTGGTTAGAGTCTATGGATTCTTCAATTACATTGAGCTGATTTTTGACGTGCTGTTCCTTTTTCCGTAGTGTATTTCTGTGTTGTTTTAGTGATTCACCATAGTGAAGGCGTAGACTCAGGTTTTCCGGATCTCTCTGTTTTTGGTTGGACAGGTTTCTCAATTTCTTTCTTAGATCTTTGCATTCTTCATCAAACCATTTGTCATTGTTGTTAATTGTCTTCGGTTTTCTATTTGAGATTTTTTGATTTGATAGGGAAGCTGAGAGGTCAAATATACTGTTAAGATTTTCTACTGCCAAGTTTACACCTTCACTATTACAGTGGAACGTTTTACCCAGGAAGTTGTCTAAAAGGGAATGAATATGTTGTTGCCTAATTGTTTTTTGGTAGGTTTCCAAACTGCATTCCTTCCATTTATAGCATTTCTTAATGTTACTCAGTTCCTTTGGCTTTGATGCCTCATGATTGAGTATTGCTCTGTTCAAGTAGACTGATTTTGCGGTGGTCTGATGGGGGTGTCAGTGGGCTGACTGTGAACGCTCTGAGAGACTCTGGGTTGAGGTCAGTGATAAAGTAGTCTACAGTACTACTGCCAAGAGATGACCTATAGGTGTACCTACCATAGGAGTCCCCTCGAAGCCTACCATTGACTATGTACATACCCAGCGTGCGACAGAGCTGGAGGAGTTGTGCCCCGTTTTTGTTGGTTATGTTGTCATAGTTGTGCATATGGGGGAGGAAATGCCGTCACCTGCAGGCAGGTGTTTGTCCCCCTGTATGCTGAGGGTGTCAGGTTCTTGTCCGGTTCTGGCATTTATGTCGCCACAGACTAGTACATGTCCCTGGGCCTGGAAATGATTGATTTCCCCCTCCAGGATGGAGAAGCTGTCTTCATTAAAGTATGGGGATTCTAGTGGGGGGATATAGGTAGCACACAGGAGGACATTTTTCTCTGTTAAGATAATTTCCTTTTGAATTTGTAGCCAAATGTAAAATGTTCTTGTTTTGATTAATGGAGTGAGTTAGATCTGCTCTATACTAAATTAGCATACCCCCTGAGTCCCTTCCTGTTAAGGGAATTATTTTATCCCCATGATAATAATTAACAATCAATAAGCCTTGACTAATTACCAAGGTTTGTAAGACAATGGGTTAATAATTAGGCAAAGACTCAGCATCTGCAAAAGGTTTGTACGGTTTATTCAGAGAACGTTCTCCCGAACATTACACAAAGAAGTTCATTTTATTCTCCCTCCCCGCTTACGCACTTACCTCCACACAAACAGTAGATATCCTACGCACACCCATACACCCGAACAGTAGGTGAATAGTATCCCTCTTAATCACTATCCAGCGCTGCCTGTTCCTTTCCCCTGAGATTAGGGGAACCTTGAAGGCTACTCCCTGTTTCTTCACACACGCATGTCTACAGTTCCCTTAGGCCCACTAATCACACACACACACACACACACACACACACACACACACACACACACACACACACACTTCTCTCCCTTCCGGGTCTCTACTAGACCTTATGGGACTTCCGCTCAGTACTTTAATTATTCTTTACCCATGCTACATAACTACTAATGACTAATTGGTTACGTGACAGGGTCGGATTCTTTATTCATTTACCTTTATTATATAGTTCTCTTATCACTTCCCTGTTTCACACCTGGTAGTTTGGTGGATGGGACTACCAGCTCTCTGTAACCTAGAGGGCAACCAGTGGGTCCGTCTCCTCTATACCAGGTTTCTTGCAGGATGAGAATGTTTGTATTACCGATTTTCACTCACTCACTCACTCACTCACTCACTCACTCACTCACTCACTCACTCACTCACTCACTCACTCACTCACTCAGAAAGGGCTAAACAAATAAGCATCAGTGTTTCCCCTATATTAATTTAGCAGTGACGGGCAACTGAAACACTGGGCCTACAGGTCGAGGGATGAATGGTCGATCTGGAATGCAAACCGATTGCAAAGTGTGGCTTGTGCAATTTTCTTCTCAGTCTAATGAATCAAGCTTGATGGCAACTGTTGTTCAGGGGACTTGGTCATCAAGCTTGGTTGTAAAACATTATTGCACATGCCACATTTTATGGAGTGCAGGTCAAATGCTCTAAATTCATGACACCTAAATGGTATTTATGTCATGCTTTTTATGAACTAATTTGACGCAGAACGACTGTGGCAGGGAGGAACACCCTAGAGAGGAAAAAGAGGGAAGGGAATTGCATTTAAAGCAAGATCAGAAAGGAGTTAAATTATTTTGAAAAGGGGATATGATATCTTAGTTAGGCTACCTACAGTAATATTTCTTTAGTCTATTTTAAATTGTTGTCACGTCTCAATTAATGAATAGTTTCTAACTTAACACACTTCCCAAACATCCTTGGAAATCAGATTATGAACAGAAACAGAGTTTGAAAATTGCATCCAACTCCTTAATTAATCGTCTTTAAACATCAGGTATAACATTTTCCCTGACGCCCAAACCAGGGTGCACAAAATAAATTTCAGCAGTAAGCTTTTAATTTTTTACTTGTTAGCTCTTTTTCATTTACTTTAATTCAGAAGTGCCTTTCAAACAGACATATGCATATCAAATAAATGCTTTTATCCACTCTATTGTCTAAATTGCACTGAAGCCAAGCATTGACATATCAAACAGTATTCTCACGTGTAATGGGAGTAGCGCTTCTAAAAAATGTCTTCTTCACACACACGGCATACTATCATAGAGAACCACCACGGTCCCGTGTGGCTCAGTTGGTAGAGCATGGCGCTTGCAACGCCAGGGTTGTGGGTTTGATTCCCACGGGGGACCAGTACAAAAATCTATGCACTCACTACTGTTAGTGCTGTGGATAAGAGTGTCTGCTAAATGACTCGTGTAAATGTACCACCAGAGTTCTTAAACACTCTAAAATACTCTCGCATACATAGAATGAGTAGAACTGATATTCCCATTCAAAGCAAGTGCTGTCATGGGTGCACCCAATAATAATTTAGGATAGAAATTGTAATGAGAATATGTCTGGAATTTAGCCTCTCTTGTGTATTTATAATGTAACACCACCATACTCTGTCAATTTGTTTGCATAAAGCAACACATTCAATATGAGGTACAAGTCTTAACGCTTTCCCCCTGTGTTAACTTTGTGACCGGAAAATGTCCATATCCTCATTAACCACTTTTTATGGCGACTCCTTTTCATGGTGCCAATGCACATGAACATTATCTATGAAATTGAGGCAATATAGCAATCGCCTTATATTGCCATAGCCACTAAGACCCTTTTATCTCTGATAGGGAAACAATTATGGCCTCACTGAATATAAGTTCATCTTTGAAATTCGGAACATGTTCTGCCATCAGTCTGGAGTGTTGTGGGTATTGATCTGGTGGCATTCTACTAAATGTTTCCTGGGTTGAGCAGTGTGTTGGAATAGGTCAGGTGTTGGAGTGGCCCCGGTAATAATGTATGTATGACTCTGACCCCCAGCGACAGACAGCACAGCACAGCAGACAGACTGACCAGTGTGCCTCTGTGGAGGACACACTCTGCATGCACCCCTGTATCTCCAGGTGTGTGTGTGGGTGTGTGGGTGCGTGCACAAGCATCGGCACATGCGTGCTCTTCTACATTCTTATATGCAATTTAAATGAGTTAGGCTATACATTGACTGCGTAGACATAACGGGTCTCTATAAACAAATGGTGTGACGGTCATTCTGAAGATATCGATGCTTCTGTGGAGAGAATGTTGAGGGTTATTTACTCAAGTATCTATGGAGAACAAATGTGGGTATTGAAACCGATAGGGGAAGGATTGCAGCAAGTGTGCTTTGTATCTTTTTGCAATTAAAGGGAAAAGTGGGCTGAATTTGAAAGTGTTTCTTTCAATGCATTATTAAGACTTTATTTATCCCGCAAGGGGCCATAGGTTATCTGCAGCAGCAGAGTATCTCCGGTTGGTGTTCATATTGGACAGGGATGCTGATGAGTAAACTAGATTTGTTTCATAATAAAACACAAAAAAATGTACGTTACAGGAGCACGATACTGCCATGTATGACATGACAATGACAATGATTGTAGTTGGCTAAAACACATAAGAGATCCGGGACCAGGCTATGAACCTAGGTAGGCTGTCTTCTCTCTTCCAAAATAATGGGCATTAATATGGAGTTGGTTCCCCCTTTGCTGCTATAACAGCTTCCACTCTTCTGGGAAGGCTTTCCACTAGATGTTGGAACATTGCTGCAGGGACTTGCTTTCATTCAGCCACAAGCGCATTAGTGAGGTTGGGTACTGATGTTGGGCGATTAGGCCTGGCTCGCAGTCGGCTTTCCAATTCATCCCAAAGGAGTTTGATGGGGTTGAGGTCAGGGATCTGTGCAGGCCAGTCAAGTTCTTCCACACCGATCTCGACAAACAATTTCTGTATGGACCTCACTTTGTGCACAGGGGCATTGTCATGCAGAAACAGGAAAGGGCCTTCCCGAAACTGTTGCCACAAAGTTGGAAGCACAGAATCATATAGAATTGCATTGTATGCTGTAGTGTTAAGATTTCCCTTCACTGAAACGAAGAGGCCTGAACCATGAAAAACAGCGCCAGACCATTTTTCCTCCACCAAACTTTACAGTTGGCACTATGCATTGGGGCAGGTAGCGTTCGCCTGGCATCTGCCAAGCCCAGATTCGTCTGTTTGACTGAGCATGATTCATCACTTCAGAGAACACGTTTCCACTGCTCCAGAGTCCAATGGTGAAGAGCTTTATACCATTCCAGCCGACACTTGGTATTACTTATGGTGATCTTAAGTAATATGGAAATCAATTTCATTAAGCTCCCGACTAACAGTTATTGTGCTGACGTTGCTTCCAGAGGCAGTTTGGAATTCGGTAGTGAGTGTGGCAACGGAGGGCAGACTATTTTTACGCGCTACGTGCTTCAGCACTTGGCGGTCCCGTTCTGTGAGCATGTGTGGCCTACCACTTCGCGGCTGAGCCGTTGCTGCTCAAAAAGACGTTTCCACTTCACAATAACAGATCTTACAGTTGACCGGGGCATCTCTAGCAGGGCAGAAATGTGACGAACTGACTTGTTGGAAAGGTGGCATACTGGTGGTTGTGGTGTGCAGTAAATAAAAAGAGTAATTTTCCTACATGGCTAAGCTATTTGTGACCATATTGTTGAAGATGGATCTTACCACTGTGCTCCCGACACACTTTAATGAAAACAGTATTGAATGACACACATCCTCAACTCAACCTCAGATATAGGCTACTACACTGCACACTGGCTTGACTTATCCCTCAGTCTTCCAAAGGTGGTGGAACTAGCTAAAGGTTTTACTGGTAAAATAATTTAAAAAGTAGGCAACTTTCTCGTTCTCTTAGGAGATGGATAGAATGCTTTGAAAATGATGGAATAATTGCAGGCCACCCTGGTTGCTAGGCAACGAGTCTATGCTGGGCTCCATTGTGGAACGTTCCGTAGCACACATCTCTCTGTCTCTTGTCCCCTTATCACAGGTACAATCATCATGTCCAATGGATTGTGGGCTGTAATGCAAAGGTTGTTCAATTAACCTAGAGTCAATTGACACACCACTGCGTCAATCTAAGTAACATAATTGAAAAAAATCCCCATCAAAATCTGTCTGTTTAAGCTAGAGATATGTATTTTTGTTGTTCCATCTGCGGTGGAAGGTGGCCGAGTTGCAGCTGTGTTTGTCAGACGATGAGACATCCCGAAAGTCGGTCTTCTCACGAAAACATCTGTAGCGTCCGAACCGTTTGGGCTACAAACTAATGTGACTCCACTGTGGAAAGGGGAGATTCTCCATTTTGCTCTACAACCCCCACAAGTGTCACTGAACTTGTCTGAAGGAAACGGTATAAACATTTTTATGGAGGTAGTTTTGTGCCTACAAAAAACAAGTTTAAATATGTGTAAAAAAAAAATGCATGAAATGAAATGTATGCATTCTCTACTGTAAGCCGCTCTGGATAAGAGCGTCTGCTAAATGACTAAAATGTAAATGTAAATACATGTATATACAAATATTTCCTGAGCTTTCTTATATACAGTGATTTGGAAAGTATTCAGACCCCTCGACATTTCCCACATTTTGTTATGTTACAGCCTTATTCTAAAATGGATTAAATAGTTTTTTCCCCCTCATCAATCTACACACAATACCCCATAATGACAAAGAAAAAGTTTTTTAGACATTTTTGCACATTTATTTAAAAAAATGAAATGTCACTTTTACATTAGTATTCAGGCAGCGATTACAGCCTCGGGTCTTCTCGGGTAGGACGCTACAAGCTTGGCACACCTGTATTTCGGGAGTTTCTCCCATTCTTTTCTGCAGATCCTCTCAAGCTCTGTCAGGTTGGATGGGGAGCGTCGCTGCACAGCTATATTTAGGTCTCTTCAGAGATGTTAGATCGGGTTCAAGTATGGGCTCTGGCTGGGCCACTCAAGGACATTCAGAGCATTGTCTTGGCTGTGTGCTTATGGTTGTTGTCCTGTTGAAAGGTGAACCTTCGCCCCAGTCTGAGGTCCTGAGCACTCTGGAGCAGGTTTTCATCAAGGATCTCTCTGTACTTTGCTCCAGTTGTCTTTCCCTCGATCCTGATTAGTCTCCAAGTTCCTGCCACTGAAAAACATCCCCACAGCATGATGCTGCCACCACCTTGCTTCACCGTAGGGATGGAGCCAGGTTCCTCCAGACGTGACGCTTGGCATTCAGGCCAAAGACTTCAATCTTGGTATCATCAGACCTGAGAATCTTGTTCCTCATGGTCTGAGAGTCCTTTAGATGCCTTTTGGCAAACTCCAAGCGGGCTGTCATGTGCCTTTTACTGAGGAGTGGCTTCTGTCTGGCCACTCTACCATAAAGACCTGATTGGTGGAGTGCTGCAGAGATGGGTTTTCCTTCTGGAAGTTTCTCCCATCTCCACAGAGGAACTCTGGAGCTCTGTCAGAGTGACCATCGGTTCTTGGTCACCCCCCTAACCTAGGCCCTTCTCCCCCGATTGCTCAGTTTGGTCGTGCAGCCAGCTCTAGGAAGAGTCTTGGTGGTTCCAAACTTCTTCCATTTAAGAATGAATGATGGAGGCCACTGTATTCTTGGGGACTTTCAATGCTGCAGAAATGTTTTTGTACCCTTCCCCAGATCTGTGCCTCGACACAATCCGGTCTCGGTGCTCTACGGGCAATTCATTCGACCTCATGCATCCTGTTTGCAGTAGGACACTAAAGTAAAACTGAAAAAAATGTGTTAAAGAAATTAACATTATGTCCTGAATACAAAGTGTTATGCTTGGGGCAAATCCAACACAAAAAAAATCACTGAGTACCACTCTTCATTTTTTTTAGGATAACAAGAAATGGAATAAAGCTAAGCACAGGCAAATTCCTAGAAAACCTGGTTCAGTCTCCTTTCCAACAGACACTTGTAGACAAATTCACCTTTCAGCAGGACAATAACCTAAAACACAAGGCCAAATATACACTGGAGTTGCTTACCAAGACGACATAGTTAGTGGCCTAATTACGGTTTTGACTTAAATCGGCTTGAAAATCTATGGCAACACTTGAAAATGGCTGTCTACCAATGATCAACAAGCTCTCGACAGAGCTTGAAGAATTATAAATGGAGTAATGTGCAAATATTGTACAATCCAGGTGTGCAAAGCTCTTACAGACTTACCCATAAATACCCACAGCTGTAATCGTTGCCAAAGATGTTTCTACATAAGTATTCACACCCCTGAGTCAATACCATGTAAATTCGATATTTATGTATTTCACTTTATCATTATGGGATATTGTGTGTAGATGGGTGAGATTTCTTTTTTTAAATCCTTTTTGAATTCAGGCTGTAACACAACATGTGGAATAAGTCAAGGGGCATGAATACTTTCTGAAGGCACTGTATGGGCAGAAAATGTATGCTTTCAGAGAAAATAGTTGGTGACCCCTCTAAAACTGCAAGAGAAAGAAGTAAAATTCAGTGTATGGGTGAATAGTGTGTCTGTGATTGTAAGACTTCAGTCTTACATGTTAAATGTTGTGGGTAGTGTGTGTGATGGAGAGACTTGTAAAGCTGTTCCACTTCAAGAACATATTCAGCACTTTATAAACATCAGTTCTCTATAATGCCCTATTGGAGGAACTATATACAGTATAGGGTATAACAGAGGTATAAATAGGGTATCCACGAGTTCATCTGACTCTGAGGAAGTATATGAAGGGCCAAAGTACCATTTTAAATTGCCTGCAAATATTGTTTCTATTGTGTTGTAAATGTTGTACATTTCTATGATTTGTGTTCATGTAGGGCTCCCTTGGAAAAGAGGCCTTGGTCTCAATGGGGTTTCCCTGCTAAAATAAAGGTTAACAAAATGTTCACTGCTACCAATCACGTATCATTGACATTGTCTGGACCATGCAAAGTTCCCGTTGACCACTGGTAGCTGAGCTAGGGTTCATATTGAAAACCAGTACACTACTCGTTTAATCCTACTCCTTGTAGCAAAGTTAGCCAAAACCTGAAGAGAAAGCTCACCTTGTGGTGACTTCACACCTCTTTTTCCCCCCCCCAGTGATACATTTTCTCCAGAGCAATCTGAGGTAATTGCAGGAATCACAGGAAATTGCAGGTAATAACAGTGGTCACATTTGCATAAAAGCTTTCTGATACTCACTGTGAGAGACTATTGATTTTTTTTGTCTGTCTCTGTGTAAACGTGCGTGCACTGGCCCTTTTGTGTGTGTGCTCACCTCTGAACTACTTCTCACCAGAATCCGTGGCACAGCTCACCTGCTTGCCTACACACATTAATGGCTATAGCATAGCATAGCTATAGCATAGCGTCCTAATGGAGCTAATGATCTCAGACAGGCAGGTGGGACTCTCTGCCTGCATGTTCAGATCTACTGGTACATACTGAACAACGTCTGGGATGTTATGCATTTATTCTATTTATTGTTATCATACAAAGAGCTGTTTAACTATGAAATATATTCTAATAATAGTAGTCTAATATATGGAATATGGCCTAGTTTCAGGAGACTCTGGGTTGAGTTGAGAAATTGGCTACAGCAGATTTGAATTCAAACGGATTTTTTCAATTTAGTCTGACTGGCTGGAGGTAATTGAGTTCATTACTTTCGCAGAGCCAGGCCTTCTGGGGTAGTGTTGTGTTAGGGTCGGCCTGCAAAAACTATTTGTGCCTACTTCCTAATTCCACTCCATTATTTCATCCCAGTGCACCAACCAAGACAACAGAACATAACACACCAGGAAACTGTCATTTTTTTCTCAAACAAAGTACACACACATTCTGAAGTAACAGGCCTTCAACTAAGAGAGCTTGTTGGAAACAGATTGCTTGTGATGTCAATATTCGGCTGTTTCCCAGCTTAGTGGAATCAAGCCTGAGACCTGACTGTGACAAAGAGTCCACACACGCATGCATACACACAGACACAGAGGGAGATGGAGTGGCTATGAATAAGTTGGATGCTAAGGGTCGCTGTCATCCTCATGCTCCATCGCCCGCAGCCAGACTGACCCCTACTTCCCCTCGCCGACACTCTCTCACACACATTCTCTCCCCCCCACACACATATCCAAGCTGCAGGCAAAGGTTAAATCTAGACTTGGTTTCCTCTATCGTAATCGCTCCTCTTTCACCCCAGCTGTTAAACTAACCCTGATTCAAATGACCATCCTACCCATGCTAGATTACGGCGACATAATGTATAGATCGGCAGGTAAAGGGGCTCTTGAGCAGCTAGAGGTTCTTTACCATTCAGCTATCAGATTTGCCACCAAAGCTCCTTATAGGATGCACCTCTTTACTCTGTAAACTGGCCATCTCTGTATACCCGGCGCAAGACCCACTGGTTGATGCTTATTTATAAAACCCTCTTAGGCTTCACTCCCCCCTATCTGAGAGATCTACTGCAACCCTCATCCTCCACATACAACACCCGTTCTGACAGTCACATTCTGTTAAAGGTCCCCAAAGCACACACATCCCTGGGTCACTCCTCTTTTCAGTTCGCTGCAGCTAGCGGCTAGAACGAGCTGCAGAAAACACTCAAACTGGACAGTTTTATCTCTAAATTCAAAGACTCAATCATGCACACTCTTACTGACACTTGTGACTGCTTCATGTGATGTTTGTTTTGTACAATTTTGTCCTTCGTGCTGTTGTCTTTGCCTAAAAATGTTTGTGCTTCCATGTTGTGCTGCTGCCATGTTGTGTAGTTGTCATGTTGTGTTGTTGTCTTAGTCTATGTAGTGTTGTGGTGTCTCTTTTGTCATGTGTTTTGTCTAGGGCTGGGCGATATGGCAAAAATATAATATCACAGTATTATTATTTTTTGATGGTATGACAGTATTTTATGTTTCTGCATTTCCTGCCTTCATTTGAGATCATTTCCACACTGCCATGTAGGGCTGCACAACAATCTAGGCCTTATTTTTTTTAATGTAACCTTTATTTAACTAGGCAAGTCAGTTAAGAACAAATTCCTATTCCTATTGACAATGATGGCCTACCTAGGAACAGTGGGTTAACTGACGTGTTCAGGGGCAGAACAGCACATTTTTACCTTGTCAGCTCTGGGATTCGATCCTGCAACCTTTCGGTTACTGACCCAACACTCTACCTGCCGCCCCAAAACCAAAATGTTGCAATTGCAATTTGACTTGTGATTTAGAGCAAAACGCTTTGGTGAACTGTTGGAATCATGGAAATAGAATGATTATTCTAATTCTATAGTTAGAATATAATAGTGGGCATACAGTGTTTGACATGACAACAAATGAAAATGCCAAGGAGAAGTTATTGTGACACATAGGAACCCAAGTGTTTCGTAGGGGACCCTATAATCTTTGGCTACATTGAATGTATTCTCTTAGCTACTTCATGGAGCATACATATTCTTGCTTCGCATAGTCCATACCGCTGCAAAAAAAACATGTACATTTAGGTTTACACACATCACTGGTATTATCAGGCTGGAAAGCTAGTTACGTTCTCTGACTCAGTACATTTATTAGCTAGCTAGCAATTAGCATTAGTAGTTAGATGTTTGCAGATGTAAGAAAAACAAAAACAAATAGTGTAATTATAGAACGCTAGTGGATTTATATTAAGAATAAAGGTGAAAACAGCATCGTCGTCATCAACATTGTTGCAAATGCTGCATTGACCATGCAGAGACAGAACGTAAGTGTATTCTGGGCTACAGTCCAAACATTTAAAAGACACAGCCTATCCCATCAGCCCTCATAATTAAGTGGACACTTTTAATGACGTATCATGACATCTGCCGAGTATACACTTGCATGGCAAGGGGAGGCCAAGATGGCGGCTTGAACAGACGCTTTTTTTTACAGAACTCCGCACCAAACTTCAGAAAGATTGTGAAAAAAACAAGTTTACAGTCATTACTATTACTGTTTTTATTTGTTCAAGATATAAGAACTTTCCTGTGACTGGAATAAGAATTGGATAATTTATTTTTGCATGTCCATGCGAAGTCATGACAAAAAAAGAAAGGAAGAAGCTAGCTGTTCTATTGCTAATCAACAAGAGAGAATTGTGCTTATAGACAACTGCCATAACTACGCTTGCCCTATGGATAATATCATGCTTTCGAATGCTGTTGAAGATGACGAATTCCCCTCTTTACCGGTTACTCCGTGCAAACCTCCACCCTACAAAAAACCCAACATGAACTCTGACATCGTGGCTACCCTCTCCTTACTCATCAACTCCAGGTCTGACGCCATTGAGAAAACGGTAGGCGTGAACACCATGGTTATCGAAGGCTTGAAAAAGACTGGAGTTTGCATGTGGTGAATCAAGGATGTGAAAACAAGAGTGGCAAAAGTTGAAAAAAGTGTGGAAAAGGTGGAAAAGAATAACAATGTCTACCATAGACGTCTCACTGATCTGGAACAATACACAAGAAGATGGAGCCTGAGACTCTACGGCGTGCCAGAGGTGGAGAATGAGGATGTGCGAGGAGAGGCTATCCACATCTGCCAAGAAGTTATGCCTGCAGAGAAGAACAAAGTTGGTGATACCATCGACGTTGTGCATCGCCTCGGCAAGAAGCAACAGCAAAACGATTGAAGACCAAGGGGTATCATCATCCACTTCACTGCCAGATTCTACAGGGATGCTGTCTGGAAAGCTGCTAGGAAGAACGCCTTGCTTCAGAGCCATGGTATGCGTTTTGCCGAGCATCTCAGCCCGGAGGACATAGAAAGAAGGAACAAGTTGTGGCCAACGATCAAGAAAGCCCGAAATGAGGGAAAAGCTGCTTACTTCGTCGGAAGACGAGGCTTCATCAACGGTTCAGAAATCCATATTCCTCCCTAGAATCTCACCAGAAGGAATAGATTGATGGTTTCGGCCAAGGTATTCTCATTTTCCTTGTATTGATTAATGTTACCTAACAAAGATCAGGGGACTATTTTTCGGAATACTCAAGTACCTCAATTTATTAGTTTGTTCTTGTATGACCAGAAGGCCTATTTTGTTTACAAACTTACGAAGAAGACTAAAAGATGTATTTATTTTTTATGTATACAGTAACTAAGATACTGCTCTAAAGGGAATACAGGTCTGCTCTGACTTTACACGGTTATTGTTCTATTTAGTTATTAATACTTATTTCCAAGTGAAAAAGGACTTAAGAACATTTATATGTAAAACCATTTTTTTATTCAATTTTTTTATTAGTTTTCATATGCCCTTAAAATAGTAAGGTACCCTTTTATTTAAATTATTCTTTTGTATTTTATTTCTCAGAATAGTTCCTGATTACACTAAAGAGGGTTTTTAGTCTCTCTTACTACAAAGAACCCTTGGTTTGGTCTTGAACATAATTTTCTCTTGAGTTGAATTTCAAAAGCTGGATAACATCTAGCTCAGAGTTTATGGAATAAGCTAATTTCACTTTAAGTTGACTTAAATTGTGCAGATCTCGGTTCATTAACGCTTACGTTCACTGCTCCTACGTTTGACTCATCCTACTACAGTTTATACTTTTATATAATCTTTGTTGTTTTGTCTTTGTCTATAGTTTCTCTTAATGCTAGGGGGTTACGAAAACAATGTAAAGAGCAAGGCCTTATTTTTATTTGCTAAACAATTTCGAACAAATTTCTGCTTTTTTCAAGAGTCTCACTCAATTTCGGCTGATGCCAACTTCTGGAGGTCACAGTGGAGCAACGATATTTGGCTTTCCCATGGATCTGAACGCTCCGCTGGTGTCACTACAATGAAAATACCTTTTGGTGGTAATATTCTACACTCGGAATGTGACCCCTTTGGTACCTTTATTTGTCTTGTGATCAATGACATTACGCTCATTACTGTAAACTGCTACGGGTACAACACCAAACATGAGAATGATGAGTTGCTTGAATCTATAGAGAAACATATACATCATTGGTTATCTAAATTTCCAAATTTGTTATTATTGATAGCAGGGGACTTTAACATTACTATAGATAATTCAACTGATAGATGGCCCCCAGGTAGGCCAACCAATCAGAATTTGGGTTTAATACTTTTTATGGAAAAGTTTGATCTTACTGATATATGGAGAGAGAGGTTTCCGGCCGACAGATCGTTCACTTGGAGTAACAAAACAGGTTCCAGACAATCCAGAATAGATTTTTGGCTTATATCCAAATGTATTGATGTTTGTACTACTCCCCTCACAGACCACAGGGCCATTTACATTGATATCAAAATATTTACCCCTGATACTAACCTTGGTAGAGCATCCTACTGGAAGCTAAATAGCTCGTTATTAAATAATTATATAGTTACGTTTGAGGTTAAAGATCTGCTTTCACACTTTTGGGAAAGGGCTTGTGAAGAAAAATCTGGGAGCTGGGAGCTCTTTAAATTTGAGGTGTCCAAATACCTTCGAAAATATGGTAGTAATGTTGCTTAGACCAGAAGAGCTGAGGAGGAAACGGTGATCATTAAGATAACTTCCCTTTCTCAAAGGTCCCCAGCCGGCCTCTGGGGGAGGAGAAGATGGAACTAATTGAGTTAAAAAATAAACTGATAATATATACAGTGGGGAGAAAAAGTATTTGATCCCCTGCTGATGTTGTACGTTTGCCCACTTACAAAGAAATGATCAGTCTAATTTTAATAGTAGGTTTATTTGAACAGTGAGAGACAGAATAACAACAACAAAAAATCCAAACAAATGCATGTCAAAAATGTTATAAATTGATTTGCATTTTAATGAGGAAAATAAGTATTTGACCCCTCTGCAAAACATGACTTAGTACTTGGTGGCAAAACCCTTGTTGGCAATCACAGAGGTCAGACGTTTCTTGTAGTTGGCCACCAGGTTTGCACACATCTCAGGAGCGATTTTGTCCCACTCCTCTTTGCAGATCTTCTCCAAGTCATTAAGGTTTCGAGGCTGACGTTTGGCAACTCGAACCTTCAGCTCCCTCCACAGATTTTCTATGGGATTAAGGTCTGGAGACTGGCTAGGCCACTCCAGGACCTTAACCTCTTGGGGCTAGGTGGGACGCTAGCGTGCCACCTGTGGTGCACTCCATCAACAGCAGGTGCATTTCAAGAGCGGCAAATTTGAATCCAAATAAATGTCAAAATTCAAATTTTTCAAAAATACAACTATGTTACACCATTTGAAAGATAAACATCTCCTTAATCTAACCACGTTTTACGATTTCAAAAAGGTTTTACGGCGAAAGCATAAATTTAGAGTATGTTAGGACAGTACATTTACAAGAGTTGTGTGTAATGTTTTGTCAAGTCAAAGACAGGGTCACCAAAACCATAAAACCAGCTAAAATGATACACTAACCTTTTACAATCTCCATCAGATGACACTCCTAGGACATTATGTTAGACAATGCATGCATTTTTAGTTCTATCAAGTTCATATTTATATACAAAAACAGCGTTTTACTATGGCATTGATGTTGAGGAAATCGTTTCCCTCCAATAACCGGCAGTCAAGTCAGCGTCAGAAATTAAATAATTAAAATTAGAAAACATTGTTAAAATATTATATTGTCATTTAAAGAATTATAGATTTACATCTTTTGAACGCAATCAACTTGCCAGATTTAAAAATAACCTTACTGGGAAATCACACTTTGCAATAATCTGAGCACTGTGCCCAGAAAAATACGCGTTGCGATACAGACTAGACGTCATGTTGGGGAGATCTAAAATCGAAAATACTATGTAAATAATCCATTACCTTTGATTCTCTTCATCAGATGTCACTTCCAGGTATCACAGGTCCATAACGAATGTAGTTTTGTTCAAAAAAGCTCATCATTTATGTCCAAAAATCTCCGTCTCGTTAGCACATGATGTAAGCCAGCCGGACTTCTCGTCATGAACGAGGGGAAAAAATATATTTCCGTTCGTTCAAACATGTCAAACGTTGTATAGCATAAATCATTAGGGCCTTTTTTAACCAGAACATGAATAATATTCAAGGTGGACGAATGCATAGCCTTTTATAACGTATTGGAACGAGGGTACCCAACATGAAGTAGCGCGCCAGGTGTCTAATGGGACATCACCGTTCCATGGCTCTTGTTCGGTCAGATCTCCCTCCAGAAGACTCAAAACACTTTGTAAAGGCTGGTGACATCTAGTGGAAGCAATAGGAAGTGCCAAAATATTCCTAAACCCCTGTGTTTTTCAATGGGATAGCTTTAAAGTCAATACAACACATCAGGTATCCACTTCCTGTCAGAAAATGTCTCAGGGTTTTGCCTGCCAAATGAGTTCTGTTATACTCACAGACACCATTCAAACAGTTTTGGAAACTTTAGAGTGTTTTCTATCCATATATAATAAGTATATGCATATTCTAGTTACTGGGTAGGATTAGTAACCAGATTAAATCGGGTACATTTTTTTTATCCAGACGTGCAAATGCTGCCCCCTAGACCCAACAGGTTAATGTGCTTCTTCTTGAGCCACTCCTTTGTTGCCTTGGCCGTGTGTTTTGGGTCATTGTCATACTGGAATACCCATCCACGACCCATTTTCAATGCCCTGGCTGAGGGAAGGAGGTTCTCACCCAAGATTTGACGGTACATGGCCCCGTCCATCGTCCCTTTGATGTGGTGAAGTTGTCCTGTCCCCTTAGCAGAAAAACACCCCCAAAGCATAATGTTTCCACCTCCATGTTTGACGGTGGAGATGGTATTCTTGGGGTCATAGGCAGCATTCCTCCTCCTCCAAACACGGCGAGTTGAGTTGTCAAAGAGCTCCATTTTGGTCTCATCTGACCACAACACTTTCACCAGTTGTCCTCTGAGTCATTCAGATGTTCATTGGCAAACTTCAGACGGGCATGTATATGTATTCTTGAGGAGGGGGACCTTGCGGGCGCTGCAGGATTTCAGTCCTTCACGGCGTAGTGTGTTACCAATTGTTTTCTTGGTGACTATGGTCCCAGCTGCCTTGAGATCATTGACAAGATCCTCCCATGTAGTAATGGGCTGATTCTTCACTGTTCTCATGATAATTGCAACTCCACGAGGTGAGATCTTGCATGGAGCCCCAGGCCGAGGGATATTAACAGTTCTTTTGTGTTTCTTCCATTAGCGAATAATCGCACCAAATGTTGTCACCTTCTCACCAAGCTGCTTGGTGATGGTCTTGTAGCCCATTCCAGCCTTGTGTAGGTCTACAATCGTGTCCCTGACATCCTTGGAGAGCTCTTTGATCTTGGCCATGGTGGAGAGTTTGGAATCTGATTGATTGCTTCTGTGGACAGGTGTCTTTTTTACAGGTAACAAGCTGCGGTTAGGAGCACTCCCTTTAAGAGTGTGCTCCTAATCTCAGCTCGTTACCTGTATAAAAGACACCTGGGAGCCAGAAATCTTTCTGATTGAGAGGGGGTCAAATACTTATTTCCCTCATTAAAATGCAAATCAATTCATACAATTTTTGACATGCGTTTTTCTGGATTTTCTTGTTGTTATTCTGTCTCTCACTGTTCAAATAAACCTACCATTAAAATTATAGACTGATCATTTCTTTGTCAGTGGGCAAACGTACAAAATCAGCAGGGGATCAAATACTTTTTTCCCCCACTGTATAGATTAAAAGCAGAAGGAGCCTTTATTAGATCTAGGAAAAAATGGATTGAGGAGGGAGAACAGAATTCATCCTATTTCTTTAGACTTGAGAAATGTCACTCTACAAATAACACTATCCATAAGCTATAAATTGATGGTGTTATTACAGATGACCAATAATGTATTGCAATTTTTACAGAAAATTGTATAGCTCTACGTACTGTCAGGAATCCACAGATATGTTTTTTGACTCACTGAATAATGTTCACTCTATCAGTGATATAGAATCTAAACAGTGTGATGAACCCATCAACATTGAAGAGATTATAGAGTCTATCAAACATCTAAAGAACAATAAATCACCAGGTGTTGATAGAATAACATCAGAATTTTACAAATTATTTTCTGAACAAGTAGCTCCCTTCTTATTTTAAGTATTTTTAGAGAGTATTAAAAACAATGTTCTCCCTCCTACAATAAGTCAGGGGTTAATAAGCCTAAAAAAGAAGTGCTGCTCATCGATAAATGGCGTCCAATTTGTCTTCTTAATAATGACTATAAGATATTAGCCTTACTACTTGCAAAAATAATTAAAGAAGTCCTGGATGCAATCATTGATGAAACACAGTCTGGCTTTATGAGGAACAGACATATTTCTAACAATATCAGACTAGTATTAGACATACTTGACTGCTCAGACCTAACAACCGAGGATAGCTTCATATTATTTTTCGATTTTTATAAAGCATTTGACACAGTAGAACATCAGTTCCTCTCCCACTCCCTTGAGAGACTTGGCTTTGGGGATTTTTTTTCTGTAAGTCTATTAAGACTCTCTATACAAATGGTAACAGCTCTATCAAATTGAAATATGGCACCTCACCTAGATTTGAGTTAAAGAGAGGAATTAGGCAAGGTTGTCCTATCTCTGCATACCTTTTTTTATTAATCACCGAACTTCTTACAAATTCTTTAAATAATAGTCCTGTACAAGGTATTTCCATAGCTGGTAAAGAAATTATTATAAGCCAGCTGGCTGACGATGCTACACTTTTTCTGAAAGACGCTAACCAAATTCCCATATCGATCAATGTGATACAATCCTTTTCCAAAATGTCTGGTCTATATCTTAACATTAATAAATGTGAACTCGTGGCTGTCAAAGATTGTGTGACACCTTCATATTATGGTATTCCAGTAAAAGAAGAACTTACATATTTAGGCATAACCATTACAAAGGATCAGAAGTCTAGAGGCTTACTAAGTTTTAACCCTCTTATTTAAAAAAAACCCAGAAGAAGCTAAATCAATGGCTACAGAGGGACTTATCTTTAAAAGGAAGAGTCCTAATAACCAAGGCTGAAGATATCTCTAGACTAACATATGGTGCTCTATCTTTATATCTTGACGGCAAAATAAGCAAGGAGATAGACCAGATGCTTTTCAACTTTCTGTGGAGAAACCGTACCCATTACATTAGGAAAACCGTTGTAATGAACACTTATGAGAATGGTGGGCTGAATTTTCTCGACTTTACTACCTTAAATAATACTTTTAAGATCAATTGGATAAAACAATTCCTAAGAAGACCCATTTCTATGTGGAATTTTATTCCTCATCATGTCTTCTCTACTTTTGGTGGCCTTAACTTCATGTTGGTTTGCAATTATAATATTGACAAAGTTCCAGTGAAACTTTCTGCTTTTCATCGGCAGGTTTTCTTGGCATGGTCCTTAATTTATAAGCATAATTTTTCTCCATACAGATATTATATATGGAATAAGCGGGATATATTGTATAAAAATACTTCTTTGTTTTTAGAATATTGGTTCCGAAATAACATCCTATTGGTGAGCCAACTGGTAAACGCAAGAGGGTCTTTTACTCAGCTATAATGAATTCTTATCACTTTACAAGGTCCCTGTAACACCTAAAGATTTTGCAATTTTTTAGATGCCATTCCCTCAGGTGTTGCTTTATTATTCAGGAACGTGTCAAGACCTGACCCTCAGAGCCTACCTTCCATTAACCCTCTTGACTCATCAGTAGGAAAGATTTGTTTCTCTTTTGGTCCATTCAACAACAGAGCGATACGAACCTTGTTTCAGCAGGATGTTGTATCTATACCTTATGTCATGCCTTATTGGAATGGATTTATTGATAATATCTGTTGGGAAAAAGTTTGGATGTTGCCACACACATACCTACTTGTTAACAAAATTAAGGAAGTTTCCTTTAAAATTATTCATAAATATTATCCTGCCAACCACTATATGAAGAAGTTTAAGGAAAACATCAACTCAAATTGTTCCTTTTGTAATGACCACCCAGAAACAGTGTTGCATCTTTTTTGGCATTGTATTCATGTAAGAGAACTGTTGCAAGACATCAGTGGATTTATAATTGAACACATTTATGAAAATCTTACACTATTGTGGAGAGATGTACTGCTTGGATGCTTTACCTACGATAGAAATAAGCTAAAACATTTTTATGTAATTAATTTCATTATTCTTTTGGCCAAATTTCATATTCACAAATGTAAATTTACAAACAAAACACCACATTTTCTTACCTTACAAAAAGAAATTGAACTGTATTTTAAGACAATTAAATACTTACTAACAAAACATTTGTTAGAATAATAAGTGTATGTATGTCCCTTAAGGTCCTTGTATAATGTGATATTGTACCCCCTAGCCCAATTGTCCTTTGTATATTATTTATATATACTTGTGTTCCCACATGTACTTCCTGTATTGATTTGTTGTTAATAAAAAACGTTTTTTTTTTTAAGTACACTTGCATGGCAAGGGGCGAGTGAGGAAGGAATGATTTTTAAATGGACCGGAAATTCATCACTCGTTCATCCCACGATGATTGTGTTTTCAGCTACCGATAGCTTGTGGGTGGTTTATATGCACTATAGTCAATTATGATTATGTCTACTTACATTAAATATATAATTATTAATATATGCCTACTGTACGATAGCTAGCAAATCAATTAGCTAAATAACGTTAGCTTGCCAAGCTGCAAAAATGCTGCGAAAATGTTTTATTTCTACAATTTCCAAAAGCTAACCAAACAAATCGTCATTACTTTTACGAGATGTGTTTGTGCCGTCGTGTATTAGTAGCACAATTTCTAACTTATTTACATCCATTTTTACTTACACTTGTATGTTCACTCCATATTGACGTTGAGGTTTTAATATTTGGCTGACTTTTCTTAGCGGATGTACAATCATCACGAATTGAATTATGGGGAGTTTCAGGCCCCGGAGTGAACATAATTGTACACTCGCCAACTCGACTTAAAAACGAGGGCTGAGGGGCTTACGTTTCAAACTTCCCTTGCTTGGCTAATCATTTGCACCGCCCTCAAAGATGGTGATGGGGAATTCCCCCAAGGGCATAAGATGAGGGTAAGTGGACAAGGGTGTGTCTTTTATGAGTTTTAACCGCAGCCCTTGTCGAGGATGAACAACAACATGCGCTCCTTGAGTGGCAGGGTGTGTGGCTAGGTCTGTGTGCAAAGCGGCATGGAGGGAGATGGGGAGAGTGAGTGAGAGAGAAAGTGCGGAGAGAGATGACTGAAGTAGCGACGTACTCATCGCTTTTGATTGGCTCCTTGGTATATAACGAAGGTTTAGAAAAGGCTGAGCCTCCGCTCAAAGAGAAATGGATGCCCTTCATATGTGTACTGATCAGAGCAATTTGTCTGAACGTCCTTTAATGTCAGCACACGAACACACACACAGCTGAGGTGGGACAGGGCTGGGTCACAGCAGTTGATTCACATCAATGGATTTGTAAAAAGGTCTTATCAACAGCCTTGTGTGTGTGGAACTCCTGTCTTATTCATTTCCATTGATCACATCAGCGAGCTGTGCCTTGACTTGACGTTTTGATCTAATAATATGACTGGGGCTGAAGGAGGTGAATATGCTGGGCACAGCTAACCACAACACACTAGGACAAAGGCACACACACATATACACACTGTATGCCCATCAGTTTGAGATGAATATGCCCTGACAGCGCTCAGAGTTCTAAAAAAGAACACACTGACCAAAAAAAAGGTTTGTGTTTCCCAGTGGACCTTTCATTCCCTGTGTCTCCCTCCCAGGTCACTTCAAGCCTCTCCCCGCTCTCATTGATGTGAAAATGCTACTACAGACACAGGAATATCAATTAACATATGTATGTGTGTCGATGGGTGGTTTGTGTGTGCGTTTGCGTTCCTGTGTGTTTTATTGTCTTTTGATTCATTCCAGTTCTGTTCTGTCCTGCTGAGCCCTGCTGCAGCCCCACTCACACACACACACACACCGCGCAGATCAAAGCCACACTGGGCCCTTTATACACATATAATATTTAAATTGGATGAGTTTGTTTATTGTGCTGGCTGGGCTTGGCTTAGCTTAGGCAACAGCTCACTGAGCTGAGGACAGACCGTGTGTCGAGTGAGGCAGGGTAGAGCGACATGGGTGGGTGGCGTAACACCCCCTTACAATGATGTCTTCATCATCACTAACACCATCATCCTCTAAGGAAGCAGGGCTGGTGATTGAATCTGGTATCTAGGATGTAGGCTATTGAAGCACATACAGAAGACTTATAGAAACTAGTCTACAATCATCCCCCCCTCCTTACGTTCAACCACTAAGGTCAAACCGGAGCGCTATTGACAACTAGAGATCGGGAATATGAACCTCTAGCATGGCTTGTCAATCACTCACTGGCACAGCTGCAACCCGTCTGAAGCAGTTTATTTAAAAAAAAAAAAGCCTAGTTCTCCACTAATCTGGAAAACCTTGCCTGATTTTTATAGTCCCGTACTCCTTCAAACATTCAACCTCCAGCTGCTCCTCTAGCACCAGGGCCAGCGCACTCTCTCAAATGTTGTTTTTTCCAGTCATTGTAAGCCTGCCACACACACACACACTATACATTTATTAAACATAAGAATGAGTGTGAGTTTTTGTCACAACCCGGCTCGTGGGAAGTGACAAAGAGCTCTTATAGGACCAGGGCACAAATAATAATATTATAATAATCAATAATTTTGCTCTTTATTTAACCATCTTACATATGAAACTGTATTTGTTCATCAAAAATGGTGAATAACTCACCACAGGTTAATGAGAAGGATGTGCTTGAACAGATGCACATAACTCTGCAATGTTGGGTTGTATTGGAGAGAGTCTGTCTTAAATCATTTTCCACACACAGTCTGTGCCTGTATTTAGTTTTCATGCTAGTGAGGGCCGAGAATCCACTCTCACATAGGTACATGGTTGCAAGGTACGTGGTTGATTAAATTCAATTTTCACAGAACCGCTTGTTGCAATTTCAATGAGGCTCTCTTGTTCAGATATTGGTAAGTGGACTGAAGGCAGGGCATGAAAGGGATAACGAATCCAGTTGTTTGTGTCGTCCGTTTTGGGAAAGTACCTGCGTAATTGCACACCCAACTCACTCAGGTGCTTCGCTATATCACATTTGACATTGAGTTCATTTGCACACACAAAATCATACAATGATGGAAAGACGTGTGTTGTCCTTGTTAATGTAGACAGAGAAGAGCTCCAATTTCTTAATCATAGCCTCAATTTTGTCCCGCACATTGAATATAGTTGCGGAGAGTCCCTGTAATCCTGGATTCAGATCATTCAGGCGAGGAAAAAAACATCACCCTGATAGGCCAGTTGTGTGAGAAACTCTTCATCATGCAAGCAAGCGGTCAGACAAGTGAAAATTATGGTTAGTAAATAAAACTTTACGCTCGTGTCAATACTTTGCCCCTTGATAACCAGCGCACTTCTGTATGTTGTAAAAGCGTTACATGGTCGCTGCCCATATCATTGCATAGTTCAGAAAATACATGGGAGTTCAGGGGCCTTTCTTTAACAAAGTTAACCATTTTCACTGTAGTATCCAAAACGTCTTTCAAGCTGTCAGGTATTCCCTTGGCAGCAAGAGCCTCTCGGTGGATGCTGCAGTGTACGCAAGTGGCGTCGGGAGCAACTGCTTGCACTCGCGTTACCACTCCACTATATCTTCCTGTCATGGCTTTTGCGCCATCAGTACAGATACCAACACATCTTGACCACCAAAGTCCTTTTGATGTCACAAAGCTGCCCAGAACTTTAAAAATATCCTCTCCTGTTGTCCTGGTTTGCAGAAGAGGATGTCTTCCTTAATTGATCCCCCATAAACGTAACGGACATATAGCAGGAGCTGTGCCAGGCCCGCCACGTCTGTTGACTCATCCAGCTGTAACGCATATAATTCACTGGCTTGTATGCGAAGCAGTAATTGCTTCAAAACATCTCCTGCCATGCCACTGATGCGCTGTGAAACAGTGTTGTTTGATGAGGTCATTGTCTGTATAGTTTTTTGGGCCTTTTCCCCCAGCATTGTCCCAGCCATATCCGCGGCAGCAGGAAGTATTAATCTTCTCCACAATAGTATGGGGATTGCCTGTCCTAGCCACTCGGTAGCTCACCATATAAGATGCTTCTAGCCCCTTCTTATTAATGGCATCTGTTGCTTTTATACATGTCTTACTACTCGAAAGTCGTCTTAATTCTCGCTCAAACAACTCCAGTGGCTTATTTTTCAAATCGGCATGTTTTGTTTCTAAATGTCTGCCCAAGAGTGACGTTTTCATAAAGTTATGAGCTAGTACTTTTGCACATATAACACACTGTGGCTGAGGAAAGGCACTACTCCCAATATAAGTGAACCCCAAATCAATGTAGTTCTCATCATATTTGCGCCTCTTCGATGGTCCAACGTCCCCCGTCTGTTTTTCGGTGCTTTCCCGGGTAAGGGGGCAGTAGCTCTTCGGCTGCTTCAGATTCACAACTGTCAGTGTCCATACTAGCTGGGCTAACAACAAATGTAGAATTACCCCGGACAATTTGGCCGGCTGCAATTTTATCGGCTTCTAATTAATTTTATCGTCCAAAAGCCTGCAATTACCTGCTAAGGGAAACCTTGGTGTGTGTGTGTGTCCGTGCTTGCATTCCGTGTGTGTGCATCTGCTTGTGTCAGATGCTGCATCAGCCCCTAGCAAAGTGTCAGTCTCTCATCCCCGCCCTTGGCTCCCCTTTCGCACTATCAGAGATTTAACCCAGAGAGAGAACGCGCCTCAATCACTTTACTGCCCTGAACCGCCCGGCTAACCACCAAAGCCCCTGTAGCCATGACAACGCTTAGATGGGATCCTTTCGGCTTTTACCCATTGGCTCGTCTCAGTCAGTCATTGTAGAGTGTGGAGGGAGAGGAAGCTGAGATAAGGAAGGACTCAATTCTACGTGTCTGTAAATGCCCACCTGTCCCCCTTAAAAAAAAATGTAACCTTTATTTAATTAGGCAAGTCAGTTAAGAACAAATTCTTATTTACAATGACGGCCTACTGGGGAACAGTGGGTTAACTGGCCTTGTTCAGGGGCAGAACGACAGATTTTTACCTTGTCAGCTCGGGGATTCGATCCAGCAACCTTTCGGTTACTGGCCCAATGCTCTAACCACTAGGCTACCTGCTGCCCCCTTGTGTGAATGCAATAAATATATAATATCCTCTGTTACATTGGCGTGGAGGATGTAGGGGGATGGTAGAGGGCTGCAATTTATGTTGTCCCCCTTTCTGTAGAGATCTCTTTTTTTCCCTCGTTTCTGCAAGTCGATTTGGCCTACCTCTCCCTCTCTGAAGTGTCTCCCCTCTGAGTCTTTATGAAGAGGGATGATTTCAGCATCGTATTATAAGATTATTGCTCCTGAAAGAGTCCCTGAGCCCCTCTTCCTCTCTCTAGCATTTTCTCTGTCTCCTTTCTCGCTCTCTCTTCCCCCGCTCTCTCTGTCTCCCCCTGTCTCTCTCTCTCTCTCTCCCCCCCTCTCTCTCTGTCTCTTCCCCCCTCTCTCTCCCTCCCCCTCTCTCTTTCTTCCCCCCCTCTCTCTCTCTCTCTCTCTTCCTCTCACTCTCTCTCACCCTCTCTCTCTGTCTCTCTAAAGCTTAGTGAGGGTCTACTTCAGCAGAAAGTGTTGTTGTTATCTCGTGCTGTTCTTCATAGGCAACTGGGGTACCATAATAAACAGCACAGGACGATGGGATGAAGGGGTCGGAAATCAATAGGCTCACTCCAAAGATGTTAATATTCTTGCAAAGAGGTTTAGACCCAAAACAGACACTTACTTTTGCAGCACACAACCTTCTATGACAGCTAGCTAACGTTTGCGATTTAACACAAAACAAACGGAATGTGTCAGCTTGTGTTAACGTTCACAAACTAGCCATTTCCCTTGTTGAACGTACTTCTGGTAAATAGAAGTGTGCTGTCCAAAATATCTCTAGTCACTGGGTTCTTTAAAGGAAGAGAGTGTTTACCTTCTGCCCTTTTTACCGAGTCACGTTGACCTCTTTCTTCCTGGGATCCATACCTATTACAATGAATGTCTCATTAAATAACATGGGGAACATATCTCAGGCAGAACCCAGGACACACTCTGGAAATAATTCATTTAGCAGGAAGCTTTCTGAAAATGTTGCTTAGTAACAAGCCAACTGAGGCTGGTTCATTTTAAAGCTTTTTAATGAACGTTAGCTATCATCTTTGCTAGTCGTCATAGCTTCTGTTATGTGGCTGGTATGATTGGGGTTTAGATTCCTTGCTAAGTGACATAGTCAGTAATGGTGTCTTCACCTCCACATTGTGTAATTCCCTTATGGTTGACACTAATTGATTACTGATGATGATGGTCATGGTGGCGATGAAGACAATTGAGTTGATGATTGTGATGCTTCTTGAAACCCTTGCCAACGCCCCTTCTTCAGGCCATACTTGGACCATTCCAAGTCCTTCTAAATCTAATAACATTGGGACAGAGCTTGTAATGTAACACCAGGTTTCTCCTTGTGATGGACAGAACCTGCACCCACCTTCCATCACCTCTGATCCCAGGATCAGGCCCTTTCCCCTGGGCTCGACCTCTCTAAAGGCCCCACTGCCAAGCTGTCGCATGAAAGCAGCTTACTCTAGGCTTGGTGGTTGTCAAAGCTGGGGAAATGAATACAGTGTGGTTCCTGCTCCCTGTTAGCAGATAGAAAAAGAGAGGTTTAAAGACACACTCCTCTAAAACTCTGTTTCCACCCTCTATCAGCCATAAACAAAGACCAGAATGAAAACATTGAACGTTGTATTTTACAAATGTGAATCGATCACAGCGGTTGGACACAGAGATCGAGGAGTGTGGCTTTAGTTAACCCCCTAGGATCAGTGTTTGGAGTGACCAACAACACTCTGTTGATTCATGCTTGATCGCACTGCTTTGCTTTATCTTGGCCAGGTCGCAGTTGTAAATGAGAACTTGTTCTCAACTAGCCTACCTGGTTAAATAAAGGTGAAAAATAAAATGCTTCATCCAACTCTATCTGTGTGTAGGTAGAGGAGGTGGTGGATGTGGGGACGTTTGCTGAAGAGGACATCCACATCCCTAGCATCTACATCCACAGGATCATCAAGGGAGGCAGCTACGAGAAGAGGATAGAGGTGGGCCTCCAGACATCTCAGTGGATTCATACTGGGTTGCAAAATTCTCATTATTTTCTATGAATTATAGACTTCCTGTTATTTTTTGGACTAAGTTGATGTGCAATCAAGTCCTCTCTACCCTGTTCTAGTACCTTGAGGAATCAAATGAGTGGCAGTATTACTGATTTAAAAAGGGTTGCAAAAGTTCCAGTAACTTTCCCAAAATTCCCAGGTTTTACAGAAATCTCTATTGGAAGATTCCCAAAACTATGAGGGAATATGCAGGAAATCTGGAAACCTCCAACCAGGATTTCTGGAAAACCTGGGAATTTGGGAGAAAATGTGTTTCCACCCACTGATCTATAATTCATCACTCCCAAACCTTTCATAGTCCAATATGGAAGTGTGGGTAATCAATTGGTACTAAGCCGAGATGGCTTAATTGTCTCTCTCTCCACTCTTCAGAGGCGTACAGTGCAGAAGGCCCAAGCAGAGAAGCCAAAACCAAAGAAGGACTCTGACATCGTACGAGAGAGGATCATTCGCCGGGCAGCTCTGGAGTTTGAGGATGGGATGTATGGTATCCTTGAACATGAAATGGGAGTTGACTGAACAAATCATCATTGATATCTCACCAAAAGGTGGATTAATAGTAAAAGGGTTTAAATGTACTACTATATTGGTGCTGCCCTATGTACAGTTGAAGTCGGAAGATTACATACACCTCAGCCAAATACATTGAAACTCAGTTTTTAACAATTCCTGACATTTAATCCTAGTAAAAATTCCCTTTCTTAGGTCAGTTAGGATCGCCACTTTATTTTAGTAGAGAGAATGATTTTCTTCAACTTTTATTTTCATCACATTCCCAGTGGGTCAGACGTTTACATGCTACCAAATACTAATTGACTGTATTGCCTTTAAATTGTTTAACTTGGGTCAAACGTTTCGGGTAGCCTTCCACAAGCTTCCCACAATAAGTTAGGTGAATTCTGGCCCATTCCTCCTGACAGAGCTGGTGTAACTGAGTCAGGTTTGTAGGCCTCCTTGCTCGCACACACTTTTTCAGTTCTGCCCACAAATTTTCTATAGGATTGAGGTCAGGGCTTTGTGATGGCCACTCCAATACCTTGACTTTGTTGTCCTAAAGCCATTTTTCCACAACTTTGGAAGAATGCTTGGGGTCATTGTCCATTTGGAAGACCCATTTGCGACAAAGCTTTAACTTCCTGACTGATGTCTTGAGATGTTGTTTCAATATATCCACATAATTTCCCTCCCCCATGATGCCATCTATTTTGTGAAGTGCACCAGTCCCTCCTGCAGCAAAGCACCCCCACAACATGATGCTGCCACCCCCGTGCTTCACGGTTGGGATGGTGTTTTTCGGCTTGCAAGCCTCCCCCTTTTTCCTCCAAACATAACGATGGTCATTATGGCCAAACAGTTCTATTTTTTTTCATAAGACCAGAGGACATTTCTCCAAAAAGTACGATCTTTGTCTCCATGTGCAATTGCAAACCGTAGTCTGGCTTTTTTATGGCGGTTTTGGAGCAGTGGCTTCTTCCTTGCTGAGCGGCCTTTCAGGTTATTTCGATATAGGACTCGTTTTACTGTGGATATAGATACTTTTGTACCTGTTTCCTCCAGCATCTTCATAAGGTCCTTTGCTGTTGTTCTGGGATTGATTTGCGCTTTTCGCACCAAAGTACGTTCATCTCTAGGAGACAGAACGCGTCACCTTCCTGAGCGGTTTGACGGCTGCGTGATCCCATGGTGTTTATACTTGCGTACTATTGTTTGTACAGGTGATTGTGGTACCTTCAGGCGTTTCGAAATTGCTCCCAAGGATGACCCAGATGTCTGGAGGTCTACAATTTTTTTTTCTGGGGTCTTGGCTGATTTCTTTAGATTTTCCCTTGATGTCAAGCAAAGAGGCACTGAATTTGAAGGTAGACCTTGAAATACATCCACAGGTACACCTCCAATTGACTCAAATGATGTCAATTAGCCTATCAGAAGCTTCTAAAGCCATGACATCATTTTCTGGAATTGTCCAAGCTGTTTAAAGGCACAGTCAACTTAGTGCATGTAAACTTCTGACCCACTGGAATTGTGATACAGTGAATTATAAGTGAAATAATCTGTCTGTAAACAATTGTTGGAAAAATTACTTGTGTCATGCACAAAGTAGATGTCCTAACCGACTTGCCAAACTATAGTTTGTTAACAATACATTTGTGGAGTGGTTGAAAAACAAGTTTGAATGACTCCAACCTAAGTATATGTAAACTTCCGACTTCAACTGTACATGGAATCACTGGTCATTTTAATAATGGACACTAGTCACTTTAATAGTGTTTACATGCTGCTTTACTCATTTCATATGTATATACTGTATTCTACTGTATTTTAGTCAATGCCACTCCGACATTGCTCGTCCTCATATTTATATATTTCTTAATTCCATTCTTTATCTTTTAGATTTGTGTGTATTGTTGTGAATTGTTAAATACTACTCCACTGTTGGAGCTAGGAATACAAGCATTTCACTTCACCCGCAATAACATCTGCTAAATATGTGTATGTGACCAATACAATTTGATTTGAAATTGGGAAAGTTCATTATCTTTGACAAAGCAACTCTATCAGTTAACACAGGTTTTGGCATCGGTAGTGCAGAATCAGATGAGATCAGGGTACTAGTATGTCTTTCATGTATTGGGTGTGTGTTCTTTAACGTTAACCCCTGTCAGCTAACCTGGGCATTGGCATCCCCATGCTGGCCAGCAACTTCATCCAACCTGACATAACTGTCCACCTGCAAAGCGAGAACGGCATCCTGGGATTGGTAAAACGCTAATTTAAATCCCTCTCACTGTAAAACCATACTAACATGGTTTGACAACAGGTGTTGGGACTGACGTTTGAAACGTGCCGGATTCTTAACCCAACATTGTGGAGATTGCGACCATCTGCCTTCTTTTTCCTCCATCCATTATTTGTATACACAGCTGTGGGCTGTGTTAACAAAGACTGCAGCTCCACCAAGCCTTTCACATCTATTCTGTTGTCAGAGAAATTTCAGCAGAAATATGCCAATGCCTCATTTGTGAGAATGTTCCCCCAATTATGAATGTCAGGTTAAGAGATGTGATGTCAGAAGCTCTCTTGCTCCCCTCCTCCTCCTTTTATAGTGCTGTAAAGAAACAAGGACTGTTCCTTTGTTGAAGGGAGAGAACATATGTGTGTGGTTATGGTGCTTAGAGACCGGATGTGTGTCATTGTGTGACGAATGTGTGTGTTCTGTGTAGGGCCCCTACCCCACAGAAGACGAAGTGGATGCTGACCTCATTAACGCCGGTGAGTGATGTTGCCTCACACACACACACGCGAAACGAAACAAACTATCCCGTTTATGAGAGATGTTGACATTTCCCCCTGTGTTTGTGCAGGTAAAGAAACGGTGACTGTGCTTCCAGGAGCTTCCTACTTCTCCAGTGACGAATCGTTTGCCATGATCAGAGGGTAACAACAGTATAACTGATTTATTGCTGTTTGAAGTCATCGAGACAGAGGGCTCTGTGTTTTTGTTTGTGCGTTATAGTCAAACTCTAGGGGGCTAGGTTAGGGCTGAATGATCGGGTAACTGTTTAGGCTACGGGTGATCCGGAGAGGGAAAGTGTAGGGATGAGGGGGCAGGAAGTGTGTGTGTCGTGTGGGTGGGTGAGCGGGCGCATGTTGGGGTTGTCTCTAAAAGTAGTGGTTGTCTGACCATTATTGACAAGATGTGGATGCCATGAAGCATAATGACCCTTTGTGAGACACATGAAGTCCTATTGAATATGGAATCGGAGACTCACTGATCAGGATATTGACACTAGGATTAGCTTGGACAGTGCAGCTTCAAAAACCTCCCGTTTTCTGTCGAGACCTTGGGATGATATACACAACATGGCCAAAAGTACGTGGACACGCCTTCAAAATAGTGGATTTGGCTAGTTCAGCCACACCCATTGCTGACAGGTTTATAAAATTGACCACACAGCCATGCAATCTCCATAGACAAACACTGGCACCATCATAGGATGCCACCTTTACAAATTTCTGCCCTGCTAGAGTTGCCCCGGTCAACTGTAAGTGCTGTTATTGTGAAGTAGAAATGTCTCGGAGCAACAACGGCTCAGCCGCAAAGTGGTAGGCCACACAAGCTCACAGAACAGGACCGCCGAGTGCTGAAGCATGTAGAACGTAAAAATCTTTCTTCGGTTGCAACACTCGCTACCGAGTTCCAAACTGCCTCGGGAAGCAACATCAGCACAAGAACTGTTCGTCGGGAGCTTCATGAAATGGGTTTCTGATGGCCGAGCAGCCACAGACAAGCCTAAGATCATCATGTGCAATGCCAAGCATTGGCTGGAGTGGAAACGCGTTCTCTGGAGTAATGAATCACGCTTCACCATCTTCCATTCCAATGGACAAATCTGGGTTTGGCGGGAGAACGTTACCTGCCCCAATGCATTGTGCCAATTGTAAAGTTTGGTGGAGGAGAAATAATGGTCCGGGGCTGTTTTTTGTGGTTTGAGCTAGGCCCCTTGTTCCAGTGAAGGGAAGTCTTAATACAATGCCATTCTAGATAAGAAGGCCCTTTCCTGTTTCAGCATGACAACGCCCCCGTGCACGAAGTGAGGTTCATACAGAAATGGTTTGTCGAGATCGGTGTCGAAGAACTTGACTGGCCTGCACAGATCCCTGACCTTAACCCCATCAAACACCTTTGGGATGAATTGGAAAGCCGACTGCGAGCCAGGCCTAATCGCCCAACATCAGTGCCCAACCTCACTAATGCTCTGAATGGCTGAATGGAAGCAAGTCCCCGCAGCAATGTTCCAACATTTAGTGGAAGGGAGTGGAGGCTGTTCTAGCAGCAAAGCGAGACCAACTCCATATTAATGCCCATGATTTTGGGATGAGATGTTCGACGAGCAAGTGTCCATATTCCTTTGGTCATATAGTGTATATTACATAAATAGATGTCGGCTGAGCTCAACAAAACTGCCATGAAACCATGAAATGCTGCTTACAAATCAGGGCTTGGCCATGGTTGTTAAGCCTTGTATATTAGCTGTTAGCTATTGTTGACCATGCAGCTCGGCAAAAGCAATGGCGATAATTCACCGGTTGATATTGATTTCTGGATCAGCTGAGACTCAGCCCACCCACCCTATAGAAGTAGATCTGTTTGTCCACCCGTGGAAATCCAATAAGATTCATAAATACAGAGGACTAATGGCCAATGTGCCAGAGACCGCACAAAGACATGGCTCATACACACACACACACACACACACACACACACAGACACACACGCTGGTCATAGTGAGTCATTGCACTGCAGTGTCTATGCTCTGATTTTACAGGGTATCTGGCTGTGAGTGCCCTTCCCACCTACGGACTCACTAACGCACACACAAACAGAGAGAAAGAGCGACGCATACACACTGTCCCTCTTCGATCTGAGCATGGTGCCACTGGTGTCAAAAGTTGATCCGGTGAAGGTGACGTAAACAGTTTTGGGTGGGTTTCGGCAGAGATTTCTGAAACGCATGACATTGGCCTGTCGCTGTGTGTGTAGCTCAGGTCTCTCTCTCCCTGTGGCACAATGTCTCCTTGTCTTGTCTCAGAGGTGAGGTGACGGCGAGGGAACATGGCTATTCTAATAGGCTGCCACCTGTCTGATTACACCAGCTGTCCTATTACCAGAGTTACAAATTGAAACCATCCTCCTCCTCACCCCTCCCACACAGAGTTAATTAGAATGTCTTCATAGTTTAATAGCACATGTTTAATCATGTGGAACAACCCAACATCATTCTCTCTATAACTCAGAACACAGTTGATGTTTCTTATGCCTTCGACGAGGTATCAAACCCTCCTTCTGTCTCCATTTGCCACATTTACCTTGTTGGTGATTGATTGACCGATGGACTGATTGGGTTAGTTAATTGATGTATAGATTGATTGATAAGGTGATTGTTTGTCTTCTCTCTGCAGTGGTCACATCAACTTGACGATGCTGGGAGCCATGCAGGTTTCTAAGATGGGAGACCTGGCCAACTGGATGATCCCGGTACGAACGTCACCATAGTTACTATCAGTGTTTCCCCCTAGCATGGCTTTAGCAGGATGGGCCCTGCTGCCTCTCTCTGTTATCCTGTCTACAAATGGTTATTCTCTATCCGTGTCAATTATTATTATTATTATTGAACTTTTGGTTGTTTACTACCCTGAATGCGGCTTCAGAGGCATTTGCACCCCACTTAAGAAGAAGCTGGCATACTTTACTGTGTGGTAGAAGGTCATGGTTCCTCTTCTGTTGATGCACAGATCTACAGCACAGGGAGAGACTTGACTAACACAACAAAAGATTGTATTTCTTCACTGCTTTTTCTTTTTTTTTCTTTCTGACATGGACTGCACACTCCCTCTCTCCACTGCACGCCTCTGTGTCTCGTTACGTTGTAGACAAACATGTACAGTTTACCAAACCAGCGTGCCTCTGGCTCTGCCCCTGCTCCTTGGTCTGCCATTATGACCTGTATTATAATTTCTGACCTATGGGGAGCGGTAATGGAGTGAATGTGTGGTAGGTCAGTTATTACCTGAGGCTGTAGCCACTTCCAGCCCCTCAGCCAACCAGATCAAGCAGCGGTGTGAAGGCAGAGACTACAGAGGCTTAATGGAGGTTAGCCACTAGAATCACTGCTCCTAATACAGGGCAGCCTAGCAACACCACCCACAGAGCTACTGAAAGCTGGAGAGGCTGACAGCAGGAACATGCTCAACGCAAATACTGTACGTCTAGTATTTATTTGTATTACGCTCAATGCAAATACTGTACGTCTAATATTTATTTGTATTACGCTCAATGCAAATACTGTACGTCTAGTATTTATTTGGATTTATTAGGGATCCCCATTGCTCTTCCTGGGATCCAAGCACACCAAGTACCGACATTAAATATACAGTTGAAGTCAGAAGTTTACATACACTTAGGTTGGAGTCATTAAAACTCGTTTTTCAACCACTCCACAAATTTCTTGTTAACAAACTATAGTTTTGATAAAGAATGGAATTAAGAAATATATAAATATTAGGACGAACAATGTCGGAGTGGCATTGACTAAAATACAGTAGAATACAGTATATACATATGAAATGAGTAAAGCAGCATGTAAACACTATTAAAGTGACTAGTGTTCCATTATTAAAATGACCAGTGATTCCATGTACAGTTGAAGTCGGAAGTTTACATACACTTAGGTTGGAGTCATTCAAACATGTTTTTCAACCACTCCACAAATTTATTGTTAACAAACTATAGTTTGGCAAGTCGGTTAGGACATCTACTTTGTGCATGACACAAGTAATTTTCCCAACAATAGTTTACAGACAGATTATTTCACTTATAATTCACTGTATCACAATTCCAGTGGGTCAGAAGTTTACATACACTAAGTTGACTGTGCCTTTAAACAGCTTGGAAAATTCCAGAAAATGTGTTGGCTTTAGAAGCTTTTGATAGGCTTATTGACATCATTTGAGTCAATTGGAGGTGTAGCTGTGGATTATCTTGGCCAGGTTGCAGATGTAAATGAGAACTTGTTCTCAAATGGCCTACCTGGTTAAATAAAGGTGAAATTTAAAAAATAAATGTATTTCAAGCCTACCTTCAAACTCAGTGCCTCCTTGCTTGACATTATGGGAAAATCAAAAGAAATCAGCCAAGACCTCAGTTTTTTTTTTTTTAGACGACCATAAGTCTGGTTCATCCTTGGGAGCAATTTGCGAACGCCTGAAGGTACCACGTTCATCTGTACAAACAATAGTACGCAAGTATAAACACCATGGGACCATGCAGCCTTCATACCGCTCAGGAAGGAGGCGTGTTCTGTCTCTTAGAGATGAACGTACTTTGGTGCAAAAAGTGCAAATCAAGAACAACAGCAAAGGACCTTGTGAAGATGCTGGAGGAGACAGGTACAAAAGTATCTATATCCACAGTAAAATGAGTCCTATATCGACATAACCTGAGAGGCCGCTCAGCAAGGAAGAAGCCACTGCTCCAAAACAGCCATGAAAAAGCCAGACTACGGTTTGCAATTGCACATGGGGACAAAGATCGTACCTTTTGGAGAAATGTCCTCTGGTCTGATGAAACAAAAATAGAACTGTTTGGCCATAATGACCATCGTTATGTTTGGAGAAAAAAGGGGAATGCTTGCAAGCCGAAGAACATCATCCCAACCGTGAAGCACGGGGGTGGCAGCATCATGTTGTGGGGGTGTTTTGCTGCAGCAGGAACTGGTGCACTTCACAAAATAGATGGCATTATGAGGGAGGAATATTATGTGGATATATTGAAACAACATCTCAAGACATCAGTCAGGATGTTAAAGCTTTGTCGCAAATGGGTCTTCCAAATGGACAATGACCCCAAGCATTCTTCCAAAGTTGTGGAAAAATGGCTTTAGGACAACAAAGTCAAGGTATTGGAGTGGCCATCACAAAGCCCTGACCTCAATCCTTTAGAACATTTGTGGGCAGAACTGAAAAAGTGTGTGCGAGCAAGGAGGCCTACAAACCTGACTCAGTTACACCAGCTCTGTCAGGAGGAATGGGCCAAAATTCACCCAACTTATTGTAGGAAGCTTGTGGAAGGCTACCCGAAACGTTTGACCCAAGTTAAACAATTTAAAGGCAACGCTACCAAATACTAATTGAGTGTATGTAAACTTCTGACCCACTGGGAATGTGATGAAAGAAATAAAAGCTGAAATAAATAATTCTCTCTACTATTATTTTGACATTTCACATTCTTAAAATAAGGTGGTGATCCTAACTGAGTTAAGACAGGGAATTTTTACTAGGATTAAATGTCAGGAATTGTGAAACTGAGTTTAAATGTATTTGTCTAAGGTGTATGTGAACTTCCAACGTCTACTGTAAAACAAAATATAAAACAGTGAACTATGTTTGTACTGAATGAGCTAAAGATAAAGCAGTACATCATATAACATCTTTACACCACCACATATCCACAACACAAAATGTTCACTACCACCATACAATAATATCACAATGTGTGCGTATGCATGTGTCTGTACCTTTTTGTGTGTGCCTCTTCACAATCCCCGTTGTTCCGTAAGGTGTATTTTTCCCTGCTTTTTAAATCTGATTTTACTGCTTGCATCAGATACCTGATGTGGAATAGAGTTCCATGTAGTCATGTCTCTATGTAGTACTGTGTGCCTCTCATAGTCTGTTCTGGACTTGGGGACTGTGAAGAGACCTCTGGTGGCATGTCTTGTGGGGTATGCATTAGAGGTCGATCGATTATGATTTTTCACCGCCGATACCGATTATTGGAGGACCCAAAAAAAGCCGATACCGATTTAAATCGGCCACTTCTTTTAATTTTTGTATTTATAATAATAATTACAACATACTGAATAAACACTTATTTTAACTTAATATAATACATCAATAAAATCAATTTAGCCTCAAAGAAATAATGAAACATGTTCAATTTGGTTTAAATAATGCAAAACAAAGTGTTGGAGAAGAAAGTAAAAGTGCAATATGTGCCATGTAAGAAAGCTAACGTTTAAGTGTCTTGCTCAGAACATGGGAGCTCCTTTTAACATGAGTCTTCAATATTCCCAGGTAATAAGTTTTAGGTTGTAGTTATTATAGGCATTATAGGACTATTTCTCTCTATACGATTTGTATTTCATATACAGTGGGGGGGAAAGTATTTGATCCCCTGCTGATTTTGTACGTTTGCCCACTTAAAAAGAAATGATCAGTCTATCGTTTTAATGGTAGGTTTATTTGAACAGTGAGAGACAGAATAACAACAAAAAAATCCAGAAAAACGCATGTAAAAAATGTTATAAAATATTTTGCATTTTAATGAGGGAAATAAGTATTTGACCCCTCTGCAAAACATTACTTAGTACTTGGTGGCAAAACCCTTGTTGGCAATCACAGAGGTCAGACATTTCTTGTAGTTGGCCACAAGGTTTGCACACATCTCAGGAGGGATTTTGTTTACTCCTCTTTGCAGATCTTCTCCAAGTCATTAACGTTTCGAGGCTGACATTTGGCAACTCGAACCTTCAGCTCCCTCTACAGATTTTCTATGGGATTAAGGTCTGGAGACTGGCTAGGCCACTCCAGGACCTTAATGTGCTTCTTCTTGAGCCACTCCTTTGTTGCCTTGGCCGTGTGTTTTGGGTCATTGTCCCATTTTCAATGCCCTGGCTGAGGGAAGGATGTTCTCACCCAAGATTTGACGTTACATGGCCCCGTCCATCATCCCTTTGATGCGGTGAAGTTGTCCTGTCCCCTTAGCAGAAAAACACCCCCAAAGCATAATGTTTCCACCTCCATGTTTGATGTTGGAGATGGTGTTCTTGGGGTCATAGGCAGCATTCCTCCTCCTCCAAACATGTTGAGTTGATGCCAAAGAGCTCCATTTTGGTCTCATCTGACCACAACACTTTCACCCAGTTGTCCTCTGAATCATTCAGATGTTCATTGGCAAACTTCAGACGGGCATGTGTATGTGCTTTCTTGAGCAGGGGGACCTTGCGGGCGCTGCAGGATTTCAGTCCTTCACGGCGTAGTGTGTTACCAATTGTTTTCTTGGTGACTATGGTCCCAGCTGCCTTGAGATCATTGACAAGATCCTCCCGTGTAGTTCTGGGCTGATTCCTCACCGTTCTCATGATCATTGCAACCCCACGAGGTGAGATCTTGCATGGAGCCCCAGGCCGAGGGAGATTGATAGTTATTTTGTGTTTCTTCCATTTGCGAATAATTGCACCAAATGTTGACACCTTCTCACCAAGCTGCTTGGCGATGGTCTTGTAGCCCATTCCAGCCTTGTGTAGGTCTACAGTCTTGTCCCTGACATCCTTGGAGAGCTCTTTGTCTTGGCCATGGTGGAGAGTTTGGAATCTGATTTATTGATTGCTTCTGTGGACAGGTGTGTTTTTTACAGATAATGAGCTGCGGTTAGGAGCACTCCCTTTAAGAGTGTGCTCCTAATCTCAGCTCGTTACCTGTATAAAAGACACCTGGGAGCCAGAAATCTTTCTGATTGAGAAGGGGTCAAATACTTACTTCCCTCATTAAAATGCAAATCAATTAATAACATTTTTTACATGCGTTTTTCTGGATATTTTTGTTGTTATTCTGTCTCTCACTGTTCAAATAAACCTACCATTAAAATTATAGACTGATCCTTTCTTTATCAGTGGGGAAACGTACAAAATCAGCAGTGATCAAATACTTTTTTCCCCCACTGTACCTTTGACTATTGGGTGTTCTTATAGGCACTTTAGTATTGCCAGTGTAACAGTGTAGCTTCCGTCCCTCTCCTCGCTCCTACCTGGGCTCGAACCAGGAACACATCGACAACAGCCACCCTCGAAGCAACGTTACCCATATAGAGGAAGGGGAACAACTACTCCAAATCTCAGAGCGAGTGATGTTTGAAACGCTATTAGCGCGCACCCCGCTAACTAGCTAGCCATTTCACATTGGTTACACCAGCCTCATCTTGGGAGTTGATAGGCTTGAAGGGGTGGGTATAATTTGTGGAACGTTCCAACAGGAATCTGTTCCAAAAAACGTAAAGTAAAAGGTTGCCAACCAACAACGCATACAAAGTAGCAACGCATACAAACCTAGCTAACTAGCTGCCGAATAGGCATCAACTCACCACGTAGCTTATTCTTAATATTTGTCCATAGGCAACCAGAGTGAGGACAGACATTTTTCGGAATAAACGTGATGAGTGAAAAACGCAATGAAATAGACCACTCCCTACCCGGTATCTTATTCTGCCGCTATACAACTTTGTATGCGTTGTTTTTTGGCAACCTTTTTATTTACGAAGTTTTTGGAATAGATTCCTGTTGGAACGTTCCACAAATTATACTCACCCGGGTTGAAGTCATAAACAGCGCAATGCTTGAAGCACAGCGAAGGGCTGCTGGCAAAACGCACGAAAGTGCTGTTTGAATGAATGCTTACGAGCCTGCTGGTGCCTACCACCGCTCAGTCAGACTGCTCTATCAAATCATAGACTTAATTATAATATAATAAACACACAGAAATACGAGCCTTAGGTCATTAATATGGTCGAATCTGGAAACTATCATCTCGAAAACCAACGTTTTTTTCTTTCAGTGAAATACGGAACCGTTCCGTATTTTATCTAACGGGTGGCATCCCTAAGTCTAAATATTCCTGTTATATTGCACAACCTTCAATGTTATGTCATAATTACGTAAAATTCAGTCAAATTAGTTCGCAACGAGCCAGGCGGCCCAAACTGTTGCATATACCCTGACTCTGCGTGCAATGAATGCTAGAGATGTGACACAATTTCATGTTAGCAGGCAATATTAACTAAATATGCAGGTTTAAATATATATACTTGTGTATTGATTTTAAAGAAAGGCATTGATGTTTATGGTTAGGTACATTGGTGCAACGACAGTGCTTTTTTTGCAAATGCGCTTGTTAAATCAACACCCGTTGTCACGTCCTGACCAGTGAAAATGGTAATTTTGCCATAGTAGAATGGTCAGGGCGTGGCAGGGGGGTTGTTTTGTGTGTTTTGGGGTTGGTTTGTTTCTAGGGGAATTTGTTCTAGTTTTCTGTTTCTATGTTTCATTTTCCATGTGTGGCCGAGTATGGTTTCCAATCAGAGGCAGGTGTCTTTCGTTGTCTCTGATTGGAAGCCATACTTAGGCAGCCTGTTTTCCTTTGGGTTTTGTGGGTGGTTATTTTCCGTTTAGTTGTTTTACCTGACGGAACTGTTGGTCATTGGTTATTTTGTTTAAAGTGTTCTCATAAAATAAATCAAGAATGAGCACTATACACGCTGCGCCTTGGTCTCTTCACTACGACGCTTGTGACAGAACCACCCACCATAAGAAGACCAAGCAGCGTGGGAGGAGGTACGTCGAGTCATGGACCTGGGAGGAAATCCTGGATGGGGCAGGACCGTGGACAAGGCCGGGAGAGTATCGCCGCCAGCCGGAGGAGATAAAGGCAGCGAAGGCGGAACGGCGTTACTGGGAGGAACGGCTGGAACGGCAAGAGGAGGCTGAAAGGCAGCCCCCAAAAATGTTTTTGGCGGGGGCATACGGGTAGTTTGGCTAGGTCAGGGGGGAGCCCTGACCTAACTTCCCGGGCGTACAGGAGAGAGCCGTGGAGCAAACCGGAGCCAAGAAAGGAGTCAAGCGCTGAGTTCGACGCGAGATTCCGGGAAATGGTACTGGCAGAGAGGGCACTGCGGAGCGGGCGTGCAGAGGGGCGAGAAATGCATTACCGGGTGATGCGCACTCTCGCCCATCCGCACGCACAGTCCGGTGCGGTCTGTACGGGCTCCGCAGCGTTGCCAGGCGAGAGTTAGCCGGCAGCCAGGAAGAAGTGCGCCGGCTCAACGCATCTGGCCGCCAGTGCGTCTCCTCGGCCCAGTTTATCCTGCGCCTGCTCTACGCACGGCAGCCCTCATTCCCCAGCACAGCCCAGTTCGCCCTGTGCCAGCGCTCCGCCCGTGCCGGGCTACAGTGACCATCCAGCCAGGACGGGGTGTGCCAGCCCTGAACTCCAGACCTCCGGTGCGCCTCCACGGCTCAGTGTGCCTTGTGCCTGCTCTGCGCATCCTCATTACACACCACAGACCAGCAAATATTCTTTACATGAACATATGCATCACTACAAAAATTATTGTATGACCTCTTACACTATATTAGGCTCAGCCTCTGGAACATTGGTTTTCCTAGATATGGCTATTATATTGTGATCACTACATGCTATGGATTTGGATACTGCTTTAAAGCAAATTTCTGCAGCATTAGTAAAGATTTGATCAATACATGTTGATGATTTCATTCCTGTGCTGTTTATAAATACCCTGGTAGGTTGACTGACAACCTGAACCAGGTTGCATGCACTGGTTACAGTTTAAAAAAAATTGAGTGGGCAGCTTGATGAGAGCCAAATATTTAAATCACCCAGAAAATATACTTCTCTGTTGATATCACATACATTATCAAGCATTACACACATATTATCCAGATACTGACTGTTAGCACTTGGTGGTCTATAGCAGCTTCCCACAAGAATGTGCTTTAGGTGAGGCAGATGAACCTGTAGCCATATTACTTCAACCGTATTTAACATTAGATCGTCTCTAAGCTTTACAGGAATGTGGTTCTGAATAAGACCGCAACACCACCCCCGTTGGCATTTCTGTCTTTTCGGTAGATGTTATAACCATGTATTGCTACCACTGTATCATCAAAGATATATCTACGTGAGTTTCAGATATAGTCAGAATATGAATGTCATCTGTTACAAGCAAGTTATTGACTTCATGGACCTTGCTTCTCAGGCTGCATATATTAATATGGGCTATTTGTAGCACTTTTCTAGGTTGCTTGATTGTTTTTAATGCTTTACTGGGAGCTTATCAGAAGTAGACTTGCTTGTGTTATTTATATTGGAGCTGATAGTGCAGGGTGAGCTGCACAAAGTGGTCTTCCTACTAGGACACACCGCCTCAGTGCTAACTGATTACTGCATACAAAAGCTGTAGGATCAACACGTATTCAGGGAATTAGGGGGACATACATTACGTTACTTACATTGTGTTTGCCAACGCCCCTAGGATTATGTACATTTGATGCAGCATTATGACAACTCATTGTCACAATGGTAGGGATTAACTGAGCTGGTCTTAAATCATTGATTCAACGCAGCCTTGAAATGCGTGGACAGAGTCCAGGAGACAAGATGATTTGGATGGACTCCGTCATTCCTGTAGAGTATCTTCTGTTTCCAGAAGGTGTCAAAGTCATCTATAAAAGTGACTCCAGCAGAGCTACAGTAATCTTTTAGCCAGATGTGTAATGCCAGCAGTCTGCTGAATCTTTCACACCCGCGGCCCAACGATGGTATTGGACCTGAAACGATTGGCATTTTTTTTTGAGTCTTTTAATGCTCAAGTCAGTTCTTTAAAATACATTTTCAGATGTTCAGAGCTAGCCCTCCTGATGCCGTTTGACCCAACATGGACTACGACTGTGTCAGCTCCCGGGCATCTGTCATAAAACAGTCGGAAGCAGCCTTGTGATGTCCTGTACTCGTGCTCCTGGGTAGCGCAGGGTTTTTGCCTTGGGAACCGAGATGTTTCTCACCATAGAGTTGCTTATGAAGCACATTGAGCTGATGTTTATGTTCATCAAGTGTTGTATGTTCTGGTCTTAATAATAAGAGAGGTAAAGGGGATAGATGGACAGCCATACAGATAACTGGCGACTGGCAGTATGACATTTTATAAGAACTAAGCAAAATACCAGATCTGGGTATAGAATGTTCAAATGACACAGATTAAGCCTAGTCCTGGACTAAAAAGCACTTTCAATGCAAAAACCCTGTTGACCTAGGCATCACCTGTGTCCGGGAAACCGCCCCTAAAGCTGTGTTTACACAGGCAGCCCAATTCTGATATTTTTTTTTAACAAATTGGTCTTTTGACCAATCAGCTCTGAAAAAGTTCTGATGTGAAAAGATCTGATTTGATTGGTCAAAAGACCAATTGGTGGGGGAAAAAATATCAGAATTGGGCTGACTGTGTAAACGCAGCATATGTCTATTAAACTGTTATGAATCTGATCTCTTAGCTTTCCATTAGCCGTTTTTGTCTTTGGTAATTGATTAGCTGGCGGCCTACTTGATTCACTGTGTTATTTTACTAATGTCTTAATGCTAAGGACACACAAGGCACTGGATGAGCTTGTTCTGTAAGGGCAGTGACCGTTCATTCGTCTGTCTTTGTCTGTCTGACAGTTACACAAAGGAGCTACAGACACCCATCTACCTCACCCCCATCTCGTTTCAATCTTCATTATGTGGAACTATGAGAGGAAGGAGAGGAAAATTAAATGTCCCCGCCGCGATTCTGAAAATTATTCAATATCTAAAGATGGGTGTAAAGCGTGAAATTGGAAACGATTTACGTAGGAGTCGCAAATGCAGCGCGCCGCTGCAGCGATTATGTCGATTATGGATGCTTTTAATAAGCGAAATGTCGATGAACATTTTACGGTCCAGGGCTTTCAAATGCTCTTACAAGTGATGACTGTCAATCTCCTGCTCAGTCAGAGGCTGGCGGAACAACAACCCATGGAGAGCGACAACAGATCATCACATTCTGAACCTTTATTGTTTTTCAGTTTGTAGCTAGACATGTTTTTGCGCATATTTTGATTAGACTTGTGTGTTCCTCGCTTGACTATTAGATTGGGATTGGGAGATGCATTTGCCTATCTGAGCTGAAGAAGAGAACAGTCAATAGTATATTGGTTACAAAGTGAAAAAAAACAATGTGAAGTTGGACAATATTTCCTCCTTTTGGAAATGGAGCGGGTTTACAGCCCACCAGAATAGAATAGAGCAGCTTCTAAGTGTATGTAGTTTATGATGAATCTGTTGTTCCTCTCTCTCTGTAAGTGTTCATCTGTTGGGCCTTAATGTGAGAAATGAGGCTGGGGGAGTAGTGCATGTGTGTGTCTACAGCCAGGCTCTGCTCTACTGATTGCGAGTCAGTCCCAAGGTACTGTTTAACTCCCTGTGGCGCCTAGGCTGCTCCTAGCCTGCTCCCTCTGTCAACTTCCAGGGACATCCATCTCCAAGGCTGCGCTCCAAATCCACCCCTAGACCCTACATCAGGGCACTTCATGTAGATCAGAAATTGGCAATCAGGCCACTTTGAAACCCTTTCCTAGTCACTTACTGACTCCTTCAGATCTGAAAGACCGGTGTTGCTCATTCGTGTAGTACAATCAGGTGTAGGTTATTGGTTCTGGGATAGTAACAAAAGCCTTCACACAATGTATCTTTCCAGGACCTGAACTGGTGCTCTGTGTACAAGTAGTTAACACCATATGGCTTATTACCCTACATGAATCCATCATTTGAGATCTGTAAGGACAGGAGTATTCTGACTGGAAGTCAGCCTTTGAGACGCTGAGCCTGTGGCCACTGTGGCTCAGACAGACGGCATTCTGGGATATTTATTGTCCTCCAGGGTCCCTGTGGTGCTGACAGACGCCTCTGTGCCTCCTACCATCCGCCTCACACTCACTCATGCTGTGCGTGTGTGCGTATGCGTATGCGTGTGTGTGTGTGTGCTCGTGTACTCTGCCTGGTGATCAATCATGCTGCTCAAGGTTACTCCCCTTTTTCAAGCTCGTTGTGTGTGTGTGTGTGTGTGTGTGTGTGTGTGTGTCTCTCTCTCTGTGTGCCTCCTGCTGCCCCTTGCTTGCAAGTGTGTGCCTTCTGTCTTCTGCTCCCTCAGTCAGCTCAAGGTTATTCCTCTAAAACATGGTGTGTGTGTGTGTGTGTGTGTGTGTGTGTGTGTGTGTGTGTGTGTGTGTGTGTGTGTGTGTGTGTGTGTGTGTGTGTGTGTATCTACACCATAGGTCTCAATTGTCATGTTTTGCTCTTTCAAGTTTTTCATATTTGACTGTAGGAACTAGGGCATCAGGATGTGCAGAGAAAGAGGGTCTTTGTATAGAGTAGACTACACACAAACACACACACACCAAGAGGTTCTAGTCAGTAATCTTCCGTTTGTTGTTCCACGCAGTTCGCTGTGAGAGAGAACCAATCTGAAATGGGAGCAAATGCATATATGCATTAGTATTTTAACATTCAAAATACCTCTAAAAAATACAAAGCTCAAAAAGCACAGTGGGGAGAGATGTCAGATGACAGCGTTTCAGTTTGAAAGGCTGCTGTTTTTTGTAATTATGTAGGTACAGAATGCATGGGGAGAGCATTATCTGATGGCGGGGGGGTGGAGAGGAGAAGAGTTAGACGAAGACTAAAGTGCAATCACTTTTGTGTTTTTTGATCGACGGAAACCCTCAAGTCCTTGCTCTCACTATGAGAAAGATGACAACACATTACATCTTTTATGCTCCTTGTTCATAACAGAGCTATTGTCTCACTACAGGAAATACCTTTGATGTTTTGTAGCTGTGTCAGACATAACTTTGAAGGGTAGTTATGTTGTTTTCCTCCATTATTTTTGGTTTACTCTTTACTACTTCACTTTGATTCCTGACAAATACTAAAGCAGGTAGCCTACAGGGAACTGGGGGGGGGGGGGGGGGGGGTGTGCTGTGGACTTCTGATGCTATTCTTATTCTTCAGGGGGTGGCTCCGATTGGGCACGATGAGCACTACTTGTTTTTCACACCCGCACCCTTGAAACGATGGGGCAAATATAGTAAATTGTCTGACACTCCTCTCTGCACATAGGGTTGTTGACCCTCACCATTCAACTCCCAGTTATCCCAGTAGCCTTTTGGCTTTAACAGACCTCCAATCACGGACCACTTCAACAAGTTGCTATCCAATCACAAACCTCTTCAAATGTCTCGTCTGCCTACCTCTGAAGAGACCTTCTTCAGTGTACTTTTTATGGAAAGCGTAAAGGAAAACTCCACCCAAAAACTATATTTTGGTATACGTTTCATTAGTGCATTGTTGATATAGTCCCCAAAAAGTTTTTAAGATGCAATATATAACTTTTAAAATACTGAAATGCATGATACCAGCTGTAATTCTGTATTTTGAAAGTGGGGGTCTACTTGGGGTGAGTGGGTCATCCGAGAGACTGAAATGGGATGAGTGGAGTGACCTAATCCCCTAGATTTAGCACCTTTCCATTCTCACCAATAACCACCACTACATCTTAGTTGCAATGACAAACAAGGAATAATAATGATTTGGCATCCTTTCCTTATTTATATATTTTTTCCCCCAATTGGTAGTTACAGTCTTGTCCCATCACTGCAACTGCCGTATAGACTCGGGAGAGGCGAAGGTCGAGAGCCATGCGTCCTCCGAAACACAACCCTGCCAAGCCGCACTGCTTCTTGACACACTGCTCGCTTAACCCGGAAGCCAACCACACAATTGCGTTGTAGTATAATTAAGTCCTCCTACCTTCACTCTCTCTCGAACCAAATACATCCCTCTCCACCAACCTATCCCAGTTCTCACCCCTTTACACCATCCAAGCCAAGCTTATCCACACTTCCCATCTTTACTCACCGTTGTCCCCCTAAGCCAAGCTTATCACTACCTCCCATCCTTACCCTCTCTTACCCACCCTTGCCAAGTTTATCCCAACTTCTGTCTTTTCCCCCCTCCCTTCTTAATAGACACATTTACACCCCTTTATACAGTGCATTCGGAAAGCATTGACAACTTTACTTTTTCCACATTTTATTATGTTACAGCCTTATTCTAAAATCGATTCAATTGTTTTTTTCCTTATCAATCTACACACAATAACCCATAATGACGAAGCAAAAGCAGTTTTTTTAGAAATGTTTGTAAATAAAACATTTTTTCAAAAAATATTATATTTACATAAATATTCAGACCCTTTACGCAGTACTTTGTTGAAGCACCTTTGGCAGCGATTACAGCCTCAGGTCTTCTTGGGTATGACACTACAAGCTTGGCACACCTGTATTTGGGGAGTTTCTCCCATGATCCTATCAAGCTCTGTCAGGTTGAATGGGGAGCGTCGCTGCACAGCTATTTTCAGTTTTCTCCAGAGATGTTCGTTCGGGTTCATTTCCAGGCTCTTGCTGAGCCACTCAAGGACATTCAGAGACTTGTCCCGAAGCCACACCTGCGTTATCTTGGCTGTGTGTTTAGGGTTGTTGTCCTGTTGGAAGGTAAATGTTCGCCCCAGTCTGAGGTCCTGAGCACTATGGAGCAGGTTTTCATCAAGAATCTCTCTGTACTTTGCTCTGTTCATCTTTCCCTCGATCCTGACAAGTCTCCCAGTCCCTGCCTCTGAAAAACATCCCCACATCATGATGCTGCCACCACCATGCTTCACCGTAGGGATGATGCCAGGTTTCTTCCAGACGTGACGCTTGGCATTCAGGCTAAAGAGTTCAATCTTGGTTTCATCAGACCAAACAATTGTTTTTCTCATGGTCTGAGAGTCTTTAGGTGCCTTTTGGCAAACTCCAAGCGGGCTGTCATGTGCCTTTTACAGAGGAGTGGCTTCCGTCTAGCTACTCTACCATAAAGGCCTGATTGGTGGAGTGCTGCAGAGATGGTTGTCCTTCTGCAAGATTCTCCCATCTCCACAGAGGAACTCTAGAGCACTGTCAGAGTGACCATCGGGTTCCTGGTCACCGCCCTGACTAAGGCCCTTCCCCCCGATTGCACAGATTGGCTGGGCGTCCAGCTCTAGTATGAGTCTTGGTAATTCCAAACTTCTTCCATTTAAGAATGATGGAGGCCACTGAGTTATTGGGGACCTTCAATGCTGCAGACATTTTTTGGTACCTTTCCCTAGATCTGTGCCTCAACACAATCCTGTCTCGGAGCTCTCGGAGCATCATGGCTTGGTTTTTGCTCTGACATGCACTGTCAACTGTGGGACTTTATATAGACAGGTGTGTGCCTTTCCAAATCATGTTTAGTCAATAGAATTTACCACAGGTGGACTCCAATAAAGTTGTAGAAACATCTCAAGGATGACCAATGGAAACAGGAAGCACCAAAGCTCAATTTTGAGTCTCAAAGCGAAGGGTCTGAATACTTATGTAAATAAGGTATTTCATTTTTTATTTATTTTTAATACATTTGCAACATTTTCTCAAAACCAGTTTTCGCTTTGTTATTTATGGGGTATTGTGTGTAGATTGCTGAGCTTTTTTTTTTTTTTTTTAACCATTTTAGAATAAGGCTGTAACGTAAGAACATGTGGTAAAAGTCGAAGGGTCTAAATACTTTCTGGAGGTACTGTATAACTGACCTCTCACTCGCTCCCGGTTGCTTGGAGATATTGGACTATCGATTTTAAAGGCTTATTTTAAACTATGTTGTTTGGCTTCTACATATAATCACAGTTTTGATGTTACAAAACGGAGCTACTCCCCCATGCGTCCTATCGGTACGCACATGCGCCTCTTTTCATGAATGGTCAAAAGCAGAAGGTGGCCGCGGTGTGTTAGAGGTCACCTGCTGGGGATTGACGAAGGGTGGCGATTACAACATGTAGAATCGACGGGAATTGAACAGAAAATGGCTTCTGATGTTCTGGTCAGAGGCGATAGGGCAGCCACCTGCTGTTTTTAACTGTTTGTCGTCCAAGTGTATTTTGTCCTTTACTACTACCTCACTTAAGTAAACATTGGACAAGTAAGCATTGTTAAAAAACAAACAAAAAAACAAGTAAGCATTGTCTGAACCGAACGGTTCATATGGGCAGAAGCCTATTTCCAGCTTCTGTAGCGTGATGTCCTTGATGTACTAGTACAGCCCCGCTGTCGCAGGGCCTGACCTCTAATTATCTCCTTAATGCTGAGTGCCAAGCAAGAGAGGCATGTCCCATTTCTTTTAAAAAACATTTTTTTTTACTTCGGCACTCTAACCTTCCAATCTCAGGGCATTTACTCCCTAATTTACCATTTCGCATTCTCATGAAAAACACTTTACAATGGCAGTGATTTGTACTGTATAGTATGTTTCTCTGCACATTGACTTTTCAAAGAGTTGAACATTAACTCAAATGAGAGAAGGAGTTGCAGGACTGCTATGAGCAATCATCGGTCGATCAATGTCAAAGCAATCACTGCTTTTTTCAGTCAGTATGTGTTTGTGGTGTTTCTCAGAACACTCTAAACGAGCTTATTGTCCAATCCAGTTGCACAAGGCTGGCTTTTGGGACACACAAGGCTTTGTCTTCATGTCTACCTGTCCAATACTCTGTATGCTTGTCATTGGTTGTCTAGGAAACCGAGGCCTTCGCTTTTCTGTCGCTATGTTATTAAACAGAGAGTGGCATTTCTAGTAGACTAAAAAATGTTGGCGCCGTGTGAACGAAGGAGAGAGCATGTAAAGAAGGGAGAATGAGAGCAAGAAAGCGAGACAATTGTTAAGTAGAAACCGGTGGAAGTGAAGGCGTAATTCCTTTAGTGTTTGGTGGCTGGCAGGAAAAGTGAGTGCAACACAATAAACTGAACAAGGGGAAACATATTTGACAGGTTGTCATGGTGACGCCACAGGTTGAGCTACACCAGAGATACTTTTGAGGAGATGGGAAACTCCATTGGAATCGTATTAAAGGGGAACTGCACCTGCTGATTTGGCCTCGTTTTTTTGGCTTGCTCCTCAAAGAAATGCTGACGTCCATGACAGAAGCCAAACGCGAGTTGGGTTGGGGGTGTGGTTTGATGTCGGTGTTTCTTGGGAGTGGCCTTGCCACCAACAAGACACCCATCTGTCAGAACCTTGCCCGTAGCTGTTTTCCGCCACTCAATCACAACAAACAAACCTCCTGCAGTTCAATAACTACAGGTGGAAGCTTTGAATATGTCAGTAGCCTACAGAGTAATATGAGAATAATGTAATTGCTGAATTTATGTAGATATTCTAAACTAATTGTTTTAATAACTTTCAAATGTAATAACAGGTCTGTGTAGAATAAACAACTTTTTACATAATACCATAAAATCAGTGTTCTGCTAATATAATAATGTGTACAATTTACCTTTCATTGTCATTGCCAGCTGATACAGATACTGTGCCAATCCGCATTTTATCTGGTGGTAATCGGGCTACCTTGGCAAACATGTAAGAAAATGGAGCTTGGCAAAAGGGGGTGTGATTTGTTGACGTAATTGTAATCCAAACCCAACCTTAATTTACTCGTTGTGACGCACTGAGGTTCCAAACTCTATTTTAGACAAGACTGACTTGATGACCAAAATTATCCTATTTACACTTTGTAGTCAATTTTGACACTAGGATAAATGTTTCTGACTCATATCGATGCCACGTTTTCAAAGGGATTAGTTGCTATTTAGTGGCAGTCGCTCTTTAACACCCATTGTGTACGTTGCCCATGCGTAGTCAATGTATTTCACAGTGCATTCTGGGTGATTCTGAGACCAGGAGACTATAGGAGAATCTCAATTGCATACTGCTTGCATCCTCTCTCTCCTCGCCTCCTTCTCAAAACCCATTGGAGGAGAAGGTCATAGGGACCTCTGGCTTTCTCATCCAATGGGTTTTGAGAAGGAGGGAAGGAGAGAGGATGTGAGGAGTATGCAATTGAGATCTTCCCCAGGACAAGGAGACTCCTTCAAGGAGTATATGAGAGTCAATTGGGTGCTAGCTCAAAAACCCAGCATTAGCATGAATTACATGAACAAGAAGTACAACATTACAAATATTTTCTGAGCTAATTAACTTGTTCTCTGTGATATCGTAGAGCTTTGGAATCGTGACATTACGTACTTTTGAGGGAAATAGGCAGGTTTCTTGACTCATACCCTGCCTTTTAGAAAGGATTGTGTGACAATTAGCTTAGCAACCGTGTGACGCAGCATGACAACGTGAATGTGATTGGTTAACATTCTGCTGGGTGGGGCGTTGTACGTTCCTCCATTCATTGGCCACACTACAGCTGAAGTAGCCCATTTTAGAACTGTTTTCATTCAACCAGAAGAGGCCTTGTCTACTGTAAAGTGCCTGAGTAAGTAGAGACAATAGCATTGCCTTTGCTCCACTTCAACTTGACGTTATGGAGACCCGTACACTTACAAGTGCCCTCTTACAGTCTAGTCCTGATAAATGCAACAGTTTAAACTGGAGCATGTAGCTACCAAGACCAAACTCTGAGTGATTGTTTTTGGACTGGGTCTGTTGAGTTTGGGGGGGGTACCCCCAAAAAATGAATGGTCAGAAAATAAAAAAGTGACATCATTTGAATCTTACTGCTGGCAATGTCATAAGAATCTCTATGGTCATATTCATAGAGTATGCGATGTAGGTCAAGTCACCAAAAAGTGCAAACATTTAGTAATGCCCTTATGGTCATTGTAAAGGAATCCATTTCCTTGTATGCATCCGCCACATGCGCTGTTGATCTAGCTCATTGTTTACAATAGGAAACGTGAATGGGAAAATAAGTTTGAAGTTCCCTCACCCCTGTTTTTTTTTTATATATACTTGAATGTCCTGATTGCTAAGTTAATTTTAAGATGTCAGGCTTGAGAATCCATTCGGCCATTTTGGCACAGTGACTCACTACCCAAACCAGATGCAAGTGGCCAAGAGATGTCATGTGATCTCCTACTGCTATCTAGTGCGGTGTTTCCCAACCCAGACAGGCACATTGTATAATCCCTGCACTTTTAAAATGGCTGTGTTCCTATGGGAATTTTTGCATGGTTAGAGCGCCACCGTTAGGTAAGAGATCTGAAGAAAAAAAATGTACAATCCTTTTGGAACATTAATTGGTGACAATCTATTTCAAACCTAGACTTTCAAATCTCTAATCCCCCCCCCCCCCCCCCCCCCGAAGAGGAAACAAACAGAAAAACTGTACTTTTCAGGGATTTTTGGCCTGCTGTATCTCGGGCTCTGCAGATGTTTCCGACACCTTTATCAGAATCCCACGGTTCTTACCTTTTTTTTGTTGTTGTAATTTTTACCCCCTTTTTCTCCCCAATTTCATGATTACGATCTTGTCTCATTGCTGCAACTCCCCAACGGGCTCGGGAGAGGCGAAGGTCGAGTCATGCATCCTCCGAAACATGACCCTCCAAGCCGCACTTCTTAACACCCGCTCGCTTAACCCGGAAGCCAGCTGGACCAATGTGTCAGAGGAAACACCATTCAACTGACGACCAATGTCAGTCTGCAGGCGAAATGTACTTTGAGGGTAGTATACAATATTATGCGTTGTTTAGAAAATGCCCCCAGAGGGTGTCAGAGTTTTAAGAGGTTAACAATAATTGTCATAAATCTGCAAAACTGTATTGCACTCAAATTAATCTCTGTTAACCCAGAAGTAAAATCATGTGTAATTCGGTCAGCTGCGTGATTCATTTCTGTGTTGATACGTGTTAGAACTTTAGAGTTCAGGCAAACCATTTTTTGGGAAAGTTATATATCTTGAAAACTTGATTGCTGACATGCAAAATATTTTGAAATAATAAAACAAATACCAAAAGATAGTTTTGGGGTGGAATTTTCCTTAATGTCATGTACAATCTTTTCATGAACAGCTAAAAGCAGCACGTTGCCGCGGTGTGTTAGAGGTCACCTGCTGGGCATTGACGAAGGATGGCGGTACAACATAGAATTGTCGGGAAATGAACAGTAAATGGCTTCCGATATTCTGTTCAGGAGCTTTTAACCAAAGTGTATTTTGTCCTTTATGGCTACCGCACTTAAGTAAACATTGGACATGTAAGCCTTGTCTGAACAAAACAGTCCATATGGGCAGAAGCCTATCTCCTGTTTCTGTAGCGTGAGGCACCTTGATGTACCTGTACAGCCCCCCTTTCTCAGGGCCTTACTCTGTTAACCCTGAACTAATATTGTGCGTACTTTGGTCAGCTGCGTGATTAACGTCTGTGTTCATACGAGTTCCGGCAAAAATGTAGAGTCCGTGTGGGCACACGTGCAAAGCGTTCGAGTCGAGGCGGTTTACGCAACGCCTTCACCCAATCCTGATATGTCCAAATAACCAGTTACGTGAACCAGATTTTTTTAAATAGTTTTTTAAATGTTTTTACTAATGCAGCTCAGATCTCACGCATTCCATTCAGTTCAGGCAGATACTCTCGGTGTACACGCAGAATGACTCTGAATATGCACTTATCTGAAATGCATTCACCAGCAGTTCAGAGTAGGTACATGCCTTTTAGAGGTAGTTTGACAGCCCTGACCTGGCCGTACAAGACCGAACCAATGGAACTGTAAGGCTGCCTCTCCCCCTTGAAGAGTACCCCTATTTGTATGACAGGTGGAAATATGACATCAATAACATCTTTCAGGCAATTTGATGGACTATGCTTATTTGATTGATTTGTTAGCCATAAGTGTATGATCTGCCTCCAGCAAGGCTTCATATCAAAGTGTAGAATGAGCAAGGCAGGGCCCAAAACGGATGTTTCTGTCAGAAAAGGATAAAGATAATTTTCTCATTAAAAGATGTGATATTAAAAGAGTGTGATTATAATGACTTCAAACGTTGGTTTACAGTGCAACTGTCATATTAGTCCTAGATTACAATCGCTATAGAATTATGCATTCCCTTACATCTTCATGTAGATTTGCCTCTAATGCCTGAACAAACTAATAAAATAACGAACTGGGCCAATGCTAATTCCTGTCAAAAAGTTGGTCTGTTGGTTCTGATAGTGTGGCACTCTGAGGGCCATGTTGCAGCCCTGGCTGTGGAAGCACCATGGGGGTTAAATGTACATGTACACGTTCCCATAACCAAGCACCTATATTGCGGGTTCAGTAAGTCAGGCTTCCAGCACGTGAAAGGAACCAATCAGAGCAAGGAGGAAATTAATAACCTGAGAGTTGGGTCTGAGCCGCAGGGTTAATGTCCTTTAAGCCGTGTTAATTAAATTACTCCTGCTCTTGGGCGACGTTTTGCAGTGGATTAATTATATTTTGTTAATGCTGCACAATAACATTGGCTGATTAGACAGGCAGAAATGATGAAAACACCAGAGGCCTGGGCGGCAGGTAGCCTAGCGGTTAGTGTTGGGACAGTAACCGAAAAGTTGCTTGTCGAATCACTGAGCCGACAAGGTGGAGAAATCTGCCCGTTCATCTGCCCGTTCTGTCTTTGAGCAATGCAGTTAACCTTCACAACAACTGCTCCCCGGGTGCAGCCCCCCCGCACCTCTCTAATTGAGGGGTTAAATGCGGAAGACAAATTTCGGTAGATGCATTCAACCGATATCCCCTTTCCCATTACACTTACAAGTTATCCAGTCACAGTTTGAGTTTGTGTACCAGCCACCTTAATACGCAAGCTCGACCTCTTAAAACTACTAGAACAAAATCTAAACCGCTTACTGTGCTGAAGATAAACAATTACACCAAATATTACCAGAAACTCAAGATAAACACAAGGAAATTAGTGATGATATCGATTAATTTAATGTTCCCCTCTTACCTCAAATAGTCTGCAGTAAGTCATATTGTTTAAGACACCTGTATTGTATTTAGTAACTGTTTGTGTGAAATAACACCATGCTGTTTCCAATTGTTGTTGAATAAATATCGATAGAACAGCAATGGAGTAACTCACGTGAGAGGACTGGACTACTTACCTCGATTGGCCTGAGGTGGTCAGGTTTACTGTTGCCTAGCAATGGCGCTCTCTCGGGCTAGAAACAAAACCAAATCAACCTAATTGGTGGGCGTCCACATTTTTATTAAATATGTGATATTGCATTACAATTAAGGTCGAAAGCTATCTGTTACTTTCTTTTTATCTTTCTCGCTCTCCCACTCTCTCGTTCTTTGACTATATATTTAAACCAAGGAGACACACACATTAGATAAGGTTCTGTTTTTACCTTCGGATCGACCTGCACAGGGATCAAAGTGTTTTCAGACAATCAAATCCAAAGTTCATTGATCTATTTAAACCTTTTATTTAACTAGGCAAGCCAGTTAAGAACAAATTCTTATTTACAATGACGGCCTAGAAAAAGGCCTGCGGGGACGGGGGCTGGGATTAAACATTTAAATATAGGACAAAACACACATCACGACAAGAGAGACACCACAACACCACATAAAGAGAGACCTAAGAAGACAACATAGCATGGTAGCAACACAACATGACAACAACATGGTAGCAACACATGGCAGCAGCACAACATGGTAGCAGCACAAAACATGGCTCAAACATTATTGGGCACAGACAACATCACAAAGGGCAAGAAAGTAGAGGCAACAATACATCACACGAAACAGCCACAGCTGTCAGTAAGAGTGTCCATGAAGGAGTTTTTGAATGAAGAGATTGAGATAAACTGGATCGCTTTGAGTGTTTGTTGCAGCTCGTTCCAGTCGCTAGCTGCAGCGAACTGAAAAGAGGAGCGACCCAGGGATGTGTGTGCTTTGGGGGCCTTTAACAGAATGTGACTGACAGAACAGGTGTTGTATGTGGAGGATGAGGGCTGCAGTAGATATCTCAGATAGGGGGGAGTGAGGCCTAAGAGGGTTTTATAAATAAGCATCAACCAGTGGGTCTTGCGACGGGTATACAAAGATGATCAGTTTACAGAGGAGTATAGAGTACAGTGATGTGTCCTATAAGGAGCATTGGTGGCAAATCTGATGGCCGAATGGTAAAGAACAACTAGCCACTCGAGAGCACCCTTACCTGCCGATCTATACATTATGTCTCCGTAATCTAGTGTGGGTAGGATGGTCATCTGAATCAGGGTCAGTTTGGCAGCTGGGGTGAAAGAGGAGCAATTATAATAGAGGAAACCAAGTCTAGATTTAACCTTAGCCTGCAGCTTTGATATGTGCTGAGAGAAGGACAGTGTACCATCTATTCATACTCCGAAGTACTTGTATGAAGTGACTACCTCAAGCTCTAAACCCTCAGAGGTAGTAATCACACCGGTGGGGAGAGGGCCATTCTTCTTACCAAACCATATGAACTTTGTTTTGGAGGTGTTCAGAACAAGGTTAAGGGCAGAGAAAGCTTGTTGGACACTAAAAGCTTTGTTGTAGAGCGTTTAACGCATGTTCTGAGGTAGAGAAACTGCAGTCTATCCCATAGTGTAGATATAGGGCAAAGCGGCTTATTCTCCTCAATCAACCGTTCTTGTGTTGTTATGGTGCTGTTGTCGCCCATGTTAATATTAAAACTTGTAAATTAATATTTTGGGCCATGTGCTACCGTCAATAACTCAGCTGTCTTTATAGTCTCATGTAGTATTAAATGTTGCTGAAAATCAGGCTGTCATTTTTACTTTCAGTATGTTTCGCCTTTGCACTCAGGCACTTTATGAGGCAGCCTAGTAATGGAACAACATGGCCGATCGTAGTGCCACTAGGACCCCTCCCTTTCACTAACTGCAGACCGAAGGGGGATATGGTCCATTATCAGGTGTCTACTCCAGCTAACGCTGCTGTAAATCTGTCCCTGCCTCTCTCAGGTCACAGCCTGTTATCTCCCATTGCTGGTGATACGCACCCCCACACACTCGCGCGATCTAGGCTCTTTGAGGGGCAGATAATTAATAACTTGTGGCGATAGTAGAAAGTGCACGGTGTCCTTTCAGAGGGACTTCCCAGTGTCAACCTCACAAAACTGATGATTCCATTTTGTGCATTTGCCGACTTATCTTTTTGCCCTCTGAGATTTATTCTCCATTTTATGTATTCAGTCATCTGTCTCCTCTGTTTTATCCTGGTGCTTTGTACCAGTGAGAGAGAAAGAGAGAAGGTTGGGAGAAACGGGAGTATGGCCATTAAAGAGGTGTTCTACCATAGCAGTGTTAACCTAGTCCTGAAAGACTGCAGTGTTTGTTAGGCTAAATTCATTGTTAGAAACTTCGTGAGGAGCATTGTTAAATCTCCAAGCGGTTTCCCAAAACCATTGTTATTAACGGTGCACTTGAAAACGCATGTAATCTAACGCCTGCATCAAACCGCTGTCCTACAGCTAATTATTTTGTTGCCCTCCCGTGTCATTTTATAGACAGATCTCCGCTAAATATAGAATCACATGGTTTATTCCTCTTTTTGACCGCCGATAACTCCAGAACAAAGTTGACTACAAATACAAAGTTACCAATGTCTTTGCAGTTGATACAAATAAGTGATGTATAAAAATATGCTTCAAATTAAAATCGAGATGACTGCAGTAAAATATAAACAGTAGGCTATAGGCCTATTTCAATCATATTGAAATACATTTCCTATTCAATCAATTGAGTTATAATTTGCTACTGTCTGTAATTTGGCTTAATATATTTTTGAATGTGTATGTAGCCTAACGTGTGCGCAATGATGTGCCAAATTGGTGTTTTAGGGCAATTTTATTGGGTAACACGGAACCCAAACCGGCTGCGCGCGTGCGCCATTGTGTGCTAGCGTGCATACATTTATTTTGTACCCCTACACCAAACGGGATCATGACACGCAGGTTAAAATATCAAAACAAACTCTGAACCAATGACATTAATTTGGGGACAAGTCGAAAAGCATTAAACATTTATGGCAATTTAGCTAGTTAGCTTGCACTTGCTAGCTAATTTGTCCTATTTAGCTAGCTTGCTGTTGCTAGCTAATTTGTCCTGGGATATAAACATTGAGTTGTTATTTTACCTGAAATGCACAAGGTCTTCTACTCCGACAATTAATCCACACATAAAACGGCCAACCGAATCGTTTCTAGTCATCTCTCCTCCTTCCAGGCTTTTTCATCTTTGTACTTATATGGTGATTGGCATCTACACTTTCATAGTATTACCACGACAACCGGCAAAACATTTCGTCTTTCAATCACCCACGTGGGTATAACCAATGAGGAGATGGCACGTGGGTACCTGCTTCTATAAACCAATGAGGAGATGGGAGAGGCAGGACTTGCAGCGCGATCTGCGTCAGAAATAGGAATGACTTCTATTTTAGCCCTTGGGAACGCAGACGCTCGTTGACACATGCAAGCAGTGTGGGTGAAATAATTGAATAACATGGATTTCTAAATTTATTTTGTGACGCTCGTGCACGCGACGTGTCCCGTCTGGTCAGCATGTAAGCATTAGAATAAACCACGTCAATATTTGCATCCGTAGGTGGCAATATCTCACTAGGAACTGATCTCTCATCAGTATTGTGGAATATTTCTAATGTTAAGGAAAGATTTGAATGGAGAAAGCTGATCTGAGAGCAGCGATCCCTTTCTTTCGATCCTGTCAGCATCGACACATAATCCAACGACACAACCATCCTCTCTGCGTGGTATTTTGTTACATCTTTGTCTGTTGTAGGATATATGCATCGTTAACATTTACATTTAAGTAATTTAGCAGACGCTCTTATCCAGAGCGACTTACAAATTGGTGCATTCACCTTATGATATCCAGTGGAACAACCACTTTACAATAGTGCATCTAAATCTTTTAGGGGGGAGGGGGTTAGAAGGATTACTTTATCCTATCCCAGGTATTCCTTAAAGAGGTGGGGTTTCAGGTGTCTCCGGAAGGTGGTGATTGACTCCGCTGTCCTGGCGTCGTGAGGGAGCTTGTTCCACCATAGGTGTGCCAGAGCAGCAAACAGTTTTGACTGGGCTGAGTGGGAACTGTGCTTCCTCAGAGGTAGGGGGGCCAGCAGGCCAGAGGTGGATGAGCGCAGTGCCCTCGTTTGGGTGTAGGGACTGATCAGAGCCTGAAGGTACGGAGGTGCCGTTCCCCTCACGGCTCCATAGGCAAGCACCATGGTCTTGTAGCGGATGCGAGCTTCAACTGGAAGCCAGTGGAGAGAGCGGAGGAGCGGGGTGACGTGAGAGAACTTGGGAAGGTTGAACACCAGACGGGCTGCGGCGTTCTGGATGAGTTGTAGGGGTTTAATGGCACAGGCAGGGAGCCCAGCCAACAGCGAGTTGCAGTAATCCAGAAGGGAGATGACAAGTGCCTGGATTAGGACCTGCGCCGCTTCCTGTGTGAGGCAGGGTCGTACTCTGCGAATGTTGTAGAGCATGAACCTACAGGATCGGGTCACCGCCTTGATGTTAGTGGAGAACGACAGAGTGTTGTCCAGGGTCACGCCAAGGTTCTTAGCACTCTGGGAGGAGGACACAATGGAGTTGTCAACCGTGATGGAGAGATCATGGAACGGGCAGTCCTTCCCCGGGAGGAAAAGCAGCTCCGTCTTGCCGAGGTTCAGCTTGAGGTGGTGATCCGTCATCCACACTGATATGTCTGCCAGACATGCAGAGATGCGATTCGCCACCTGGTTATCAGAAGGGGGAAAGGAGAAGATTAATTGAGTGTAGTCTGCATAGCAATGATAGGAGAGACCATGTGAGGATATGACAGAGCCAAGTGACTTGGTGTATAGCGAGAATAGGAGAGGGCCTAGAACAGAGCCCTGGGGGACACCAGTGGTGAGAGCACGTGGTGCGGAGACAGATTCTCGCCACGCCACCTGGTAGGAGCGACCTGTCAGGTAGGACGCAATCCAAGCGTGGGCCGCGCCGGAGATGCCCAACTCGGAGAGGGTGGAGAGGAGGATCTGGTGGTTCACAGTATCAAAGGCAGCAGATAGGTCTAGAAGGATGAGAGCAGAGGAGAGAGAGTTAGCTTTAGCAGTGTGGAGAGCCTCCATGACACAGAGAAGAGCAGTCTCAGTTGAATGACCAGTCTTGAAACCTGACTGATTTGGATCAAGAAGGTCATTCTGAGAGAGATAGCAAGAGAGCTGGCCAAGGACGGCACGTTCAAGAATTTTGGAGAGAAAAGAAAGAAGGGATACTGGTCTGTAGTTGTTGACATCGGAGGGATCGAGTGTAGGTTTTTTCAGAAGGGGTGCAACTCTCGCTCTCTTGAAGACGGAAGGGATGTAGCTAGCGGTCAAGGATGAGTTGATGAGCGAGGTGAGGTAAGAGAGAAGGTCTCCGGAAATGGTCTGGAGAAGAGAGGAGGGGATAGGGTCAAGCGGGCAGGTTGTTGGGCGGCCGGCCGTCACAAGACGCGAGGTTTCATCTGGAGAGAGGGGGGAGAAAGAGGTCAAAGCACAGGGTAGGGCAGTGTGAGCAGGACCAGCGGTGTCGTTTGACTTAACAAACGAGGATCGGATGTCGTCGACCTTCTTTTCAAAATGGTTGACGAAGTCATCCGCAGAGAGGGAGGAGGAGGGGGAGGAGGATTCAGGAGGGAGGAGAAGGTGGCAAAGAGCTTCCTAGGGTTAGAGGCAGATGCTTGGAATTTAGAGTGGTAGAAAGTGGCTTTAGCAGCAGAAACAGAAGAGGAAAATGTAGAGAGGAGGGAGTGAAAGGATGCCAGGTCCACAGGGAGGCGAGTTTTCCTCCATTTCCGCTCGGCTGCCCGGAGCCCTGTTCTGTGAGCTCGCAATGAGTCGTCGAGCCACAGAGCAGGAGGGGAGGACCGAGCCGGCCGGGAGGATAGGGGACATAGAGAGTCAAAGGATGCAGAAAGGGAGGAGAGGAGGGTTGAGGAGGCAGAATCAGGAGATAGGTTGGAGAAGGTTTGAGCAGAGGGAAGAGATGATAGGATGGAAGAGGAGAGAGTAGCGGGAGAGAGAGAGCGAAGGTTGCGACGGCGCAATACCATCCAAGTAGGGGCAGAGTGAGAAGTGTTGGAGGAGAGCGAGAGGGAAAAGGATACAAGGTAGTGGTCGGAGACTTGGAGGGGAGTTGCAATGAGATTAGTGGAAGAACAGCATCTAGTAAAGATTGAGGTCAAGCGTATTGCCTGCCTTGTGAGTAGGGGGGAAGGTGCGAGGGTGAGGTCAAAAGAGGAGAGGAGTGGAAAGAAGGAGGCAGAGAGGAATGAGTCAAAGGTAGACGTGGGGAGGTTAAAGTCACCCAGAACTGTGAGAGGTGAGCCATCCTCAGGAAAGGAACTTATCAAGGCGTCAAGCTCATTGATGAACTCTCCAAGGGAACCTGGAGGGCGATAAATGATAAGGATGTTAAGCTTGAAAGGGCTAGTGACTGTGACAGCATGGAATTCAAAGGAGGCAATAGACAGATGGGTCAGGGGAGAAAGAGAGAATGTCCACTTGGGAGAGATGAGGATTCCAGTGCCACCACCCCGCTGGCCAGATGCTCTCGGGGTATGCGAGAACACGTGGGCAGACGAGGAGAGAGCAGTAGGAGTAGCAGTGTTATCTGTGGTAATCCATGTTTCCGTCAGCGCCAAGAAGTCGAGGGACTGGAGGGTAGCATAGGCTGAGATGAACTCTGCCTTGTTGGCCGCAGACCGGCAGTTCCAGAGGCTGCCGGAGACCTGGAACTCCACGTGGGTCGTGCGCGCTGGGACCACCAGGTTAGAGTGGCTGCGGCCACGCGGTGTGAAGCGTTTGTATGGCCTGTGCAGAGGGGAGAAAACAGGGATAGACAGACACATAGTTGACAAGCTACAGAAGAGGCTACACTAATGCAAAGGAGATTGGAATGACAAGTGGACTACACGTCTCGAATGTTCAGAAAGTTAAGCTTACGTTGCAAAAATCTTATTGACTAAAAAGACTAAAATGATACAGTACTGCTGGCTGGTGAAGTAGGCTAGCTAGCAGTGGCTGCGTTGTTGACTTTGTTTGAAAGTGTATCCTAAATTCCATCGCTATCGGGAAACCAGACCCTGATTCAGAATGAATTGGAATGAACAGGAATGAACAAGGGTGGGGAGAGAGAAAATAACTTTATTGGGTGTCTCTTTCCCTCCCAACCTTCCGTCTTTCTTCCTCTCATCCTCTCCCCATGTCCACCTCAGCCAGAGATGCCAAACGCTAAAGCATACTGTATTCATATACTGTAACGTATAGACTACAGTGCATTCAGAAAGTATACATACCCCTTCCCTTTGTCCACATTTTGTTAAATGACAGCCTTATTCTAAAATGGATTAAATAAAATAATTTCTCATCAACCTACACACAATACCCATAATGACAAAGTGAAAACAGGTTTTTAGAAATGTTTGCACATTTATTGAAAATAAAAAACAGATACCTTATTTACATAAGTATTCAGACCCTTTGCTATGAGACTTGAAATTGAGCTCCAGTGCATCCTGTTTCCATTGATCATCCCTGAGATGTTTCTACAACTTGATTGGAGTGCACATGTGGTAAATTCAATTGATTGGACAGGATTTGGAAAGGCACACGCCTGTCTCTATGAAGTCCCTCAGTTGACAGTGCATGTCAGAGAAAAAAACAAGCCATGACTTCAAAAGAATTGTCCGTAGTGCTCCGAGACAGGATTGTGGATACCAAAAAATGTCTGCAGCATTGAAGAACTCAGTGGCCTCAATTATTCTTAAATGGAAGATGTTTGGAACCATCAAGACTCTTCCTAGAGCTGGCCGCCTGGCCAAACTGAGCAATCGGGGGAGAAGGGCCTTGGTCAGAGAGGTGACCAAGAACCCGATGGTCACTCTGACAGAACTCCAGGGTTCTTCTGTGGAGATGGGAGAACCTTCCAGAAGGACAACCATCTTTGCAGCACTCCACCAATCAGGCCTCTATGGTAGAGTGGCCAGACGGCAACCACTCCTCAGTAAAAGTCACGACAGCACGCTTGGAGTTTGCTAAAGGACCCTCAGACCATGAGTAACCAGATTCTCTGTTATGATGAAACCAAGATAGTTCAATCTTTAGCCTCAGAATGCCAAGTATCATGTCTGGAGGAAACCTGGCACCGTCCCTACGGTGAAGCATGGTGGTGGCAGCATCATGCTGTGGGGAGTTTTTTTCAGCGGCAGGGACTGGGATACTAGTCAGGATTTAGGGAAAGATGAACGGAGCAAAATACAGAGAGATCCTTGATTTAAAACCTGCTCCAGAGCACTCAAGGCGAAGGTTCACCTTCCAACAGGACAACGACCCTAAGTACACAGCCAAGACAATGCAAGAGTGACTTCGGGACAAGTCCCTGAATGTCCCAGCCAGAGCCAGGACTTAAACCCTATCAAACATCTCTGGAGAGACCTGAAAATAGCTGAGCTGCGACGCTCCCCATCCAACCTGACAGAGTTTGAGAGGATCTGCAGAGAAGAATGGGAGAAACTCTCCAAATACAGGTGTGCCAAGCTTGTAGCGTCATACCCAAGAAGACTCGGGGCTGTAATCGCTGCCAAAGGTGCTTCAACAAAGTACTGACTAAACGGTCTGAATACTTATGTAAATGTGATATCTCTGTTCTTTAAAAAAAATGCTGTTTTTGCTTCGTCGTTATGGCTTGTGTAGATTGATGAGGGAACAACAATTGTATTCATTTTAGAATAAGGCTGTAATGTGGAAAAAGTTAAGAGTTCTGAATACTTTCCGAATGCACTATATATGCATACATACCAGTCCTATATGCCCTGGATATTGCAGGCTATTGCGATTGATGAGAAAAACAGATTCTAATTAGGTTATTCAGCAGTCTGACCCCCTGGGTGTGTGCATGCCAGTAAAGCTCATTGGACCCAGAGAAATGAGAGGCCTGTGTATAATTTTTCTCAAATTTTTATGTTCTAATCTAATAAGAAATTCTTCACTGGTTTTGGAAACTAATGTTTTTTCTGCTCTGTATTGAATGTAGACCTCAATACTCTGCGAGGGATGTGTGTGTTGACTGTGTCCATTAACAAGAAATAAGCTGAACCAGGCAGGGCAGGACTCTGCAGTAAGACAGTGTTTATACCGTATTGTATTCCCCACTGGGCACACTATTTAGTGGATTACTGTATGCTAAAGATAGGGTGCCAGTTTGGGTTAGCCTCTGGATTGAAAGTTAGATATGCTGTACTATGCTTAGGCCTACTTATGCAAAAAGCTATCAACTGGCAACATACTCTGTATCGGCTGTTACTGGTGGCCTGCGTGGAAGATACGTTACTTTACGTTCCCCTGAGCTGTACTGTTTACTGTATTGTTTTGTTTTTTTCCTTCAGGGTAAGATGGTGAAGGGAATGGGTGGAGCCATGGATCTGGTGGCCAGCGCTGGAACCAAGGTGGTCGTCACCATGGAGCACTCAGCTAAGGTAAGAGAGTGTGTGTGTGTGTGTGCGTGCCAATCCAAGGCCACCCAGTTCCAGATGTGTCTATGTGTGACTCCAGATCAGCTATATTTTACACCTCAGATATGTCCTAATGCATATACTGCTCTCCTTGGCTGCCTATTTACTAAATATATTCTGTGATGTAACCTCTAAAGTGGTTTAGAGAGCAGAGTTTAATGAAGGGGATTCCTCCAGCAGCTTCCATCTATAATGTCTTGTTCCACTCTCTGAGGGTGATGAGTCAGTCCCGTTGATGCGCTTCTGATTCCAGTAATGGATGAACTAATGATTCAGTGATGCCTCTAATAGTCCCAGAGCTCCTCATAGGCTGCTTGGTGCTTATATGGACTAATACTCTCATCCATTACCAATACATACTGTAGTACCCACCTGATCATGGCAGTAAAATGCACCAAAAAAAACTCTGTAATGGCAATATTTGTAGCCCTACTTGTCCAGGCCTATGATTTACATTTTAGTCATTTAGCAGACACTATTTTTTTCACCTAGTCGGCTCGGGGATTTGAATCAGCGACCTTTCGGGTTACTGAACCAATGCTCTTAACCGCTAGGCTACCTGTCACAATTGATAGATGATCTGTAATGGAAGTATTTATGGCCGTGGCTTTCCAGACCTATCAACTGTAATGGGAGTACTTGTAGCCCAGTCCAGATGGTGGAGCAGGTGGATGTGAATAGAGACATGGAGATGTTTACTGATACCTGTTGACTGCTGCACTGGTCTTATTTATTTATCATGGTCCCCCACTCTGCTCATCATGAGCAACCTGTGTGTGTGTCTCCTCACAAGGATAGTAAAACAAGGAAAATTCAGAAAAGTGGGGACGTTACATCGGCCCCCACAAGAAGAAAAAAAAGGGCTATTTTAGGCTTAGGGGTTAGGTTTAGGGTTAGGGTTACAATTAGGGTTACAAAACAGGATTTTGAATGGGAATCAATTGTTTGGTCCCCACAAGGATAGTAAAACAAACATGTGTTTGTGTAGGGGGTGAAAAGGAGGGTCAGCAGGATCACACACCCCTAGGACAGAGAATAACGAGAGCCCAGCTGCCCTTCCTCCACACACACACACACATACACACAGGTGCTTTTCTGTGGACAGTGAAGACGCTTACCACACATTATATCGAAAGCCCTGATAACTGTCATAGTGAATAGTATGGTACAGTAGAAACAGACTATGACAGTTCTTGATGGACAGACGCAGGTGTGTAGCCGTAGTGACCAGTTAAACTGGGTGGTTGTGTATGACCTTTGACATAAACTCTTCTGTCTCGTTCTCTCTCCACTTTTCTCTTTCCCTTTATCTTTGTCAGGGAGGAAAACACAAGATTCTGGACACATGCAACCTGCCACTGACAGGAAAACAGTGTGTGGATCGGATCATCACTGAAAAGGTGTGTGTTTGTGTGAAAGTGCATACTGTAGGGCTGTTTGAGTTCTGTGTGTTTCCCTGTGTGTCTCTGTTCCCTCTTTTCAGTTTGCCAATGTGTCCCACATATCTGTGTTGTCTAGGTTCAATTCACTGGCTTACAAATCAAGCTCCTCACGACACATGCCTCATTTGAATCTCTCCCACACAGAAAGATTGAAGTGACTCTTCAAAACGAATCTGTATATTTTGGAGCCCAACTCGGCCTATTCAGACGCCTGGGTTATATCATACCTAAGCTGAATGTGAGTCATAATGTCAGGCTTTATGTGGAACACTTTGCTCCAGTGACAATACATTACTGCCTCTGTAGGCCTAGAACTGACACTCTCCTCTCCAGCTCACAGAATCACGAGCGTTTATAGCATTGGAAAAGGTTGAAAGAGTACAAACAGAATTGCTTGGCTTTAGCAGCCACTGGGCTTGTGTTTCAGTATTCTGAACAATAGACCAAATCTATTTCCCTGGTAAGTTTATTATAGACATTGGAACACAGAAAGAAAGGTGGGAAAAACACACACACACACACACACACACACACACACACACACACACACACACACACACACACACACACACACACACACACCAGGGACTGATATATATATTTGATGCTGCAGAGAGACCTGGGGAGATGGAAATTACATTTATTTGGTTAACCGTAATCCAATCAGCAGATTGCTCAATATTGATTTGATATCCCAGAACGTAGGGCTGTCTTTTATGAAGATGTATTTTAATGATGTTACTAGCTCCACCACATGGCCCACCTAAGCGCTAGTAATGCTTCATCTGGAAACCACTAACCCCCAATGAGCTCTAACATTCTTACAACATTTGCAAAGCTGCACATATTATTACTGTTTCAGTATAAACAAGTTACCCCTAGGATGTCTAATGTTCTTACAATGTTTTTGTTCAATCACTTTGACAGCGCCCCTTTTGATTGTAACGAAACCTTCCATACATATTTGCCCATTGTAGAAGTGGTCGGAAAGTGACTTTTTGGACCTGAATTACAAATTATTCAAGAGCTAAAGGTGCTCAAAGTTGACCTATTTTGCATACCTCACCATACCATGAGACATCCATGTCTTCACTGGAAAAGATAAACAGTTGAGATTTACATGATTTAAAAGCTGACAAACAGGGTTGTCATACTTTTTTATAATTTCTTGAAATAAAAAATAAAAATGTATCCTTAAGTCAACTGACGCACACGTGCTCAATCTAAGTAACATAAAAATCAGTTTAAGCTAGAGATATATTGCATGGGCTTCGTCTCAATCCACCGCATCCGCATTTGTCTGCCTTCCGCATATGCGGTGGAAGGTGGCCGAGCTACAGCAGTATTTGTCGGACCATTAGACATCCCCAAAAAATATATTCTCACAAAAACGTCTGTAGCATCTGAACGGTTTGGCCTATAAACTATTAGGATGTCTCAAATGTGCAATTGGAATACTGACTGCAGGAATGTCCACCAGAGCCTTAAGATGACGCCAGAGCAGAAGGCAGACGTTTTACGTGCCCTAACCGATTGTGTTTTTTTGTTCGTTTATCTGCGTTGTTTGTGACTTATTTTTTTACTCTTTTTGTACATAATGTTGCCGCTATGACCGAAAATAACTTCTAGACATCAGGACTGCGATTGCTCACCACAGACTAGCAGAATCCTTTTTCTTCTTTCACGACTCTGACGAGCCCAAAGCGGAGGATATACGGCTCCCTCGGGAACAGGCCCCGACCCCAGTGATCTGCGTGAAGAGGAGGAAGAGAGGCTGGAGAGCAGGCTGCCTTCTGAGAAATCGGAGGCGATCGAATAAACCCCCACTAGCCTCAATTCTGCTAGCAAACATGCAATCTTTGGACAATAAAATGGCCGAGTTACTGGGAAGATGAAACTACCAATGGGAGATTAAAAACTGGCAAATCTTATGCTTCACAGAGTAGTGGCTGAATGACGACAATATCAACATACAGCTGGCTGGTTACACGATGTACCGGCAGGATAGAACAGCAGCGTCTGGTAAGATAAGGGGCGGCGGTCTATGTATTTTTGTAAACAACAGCTGGTGCACGATATTTAAGGAAGTCTCAAGCTATTCCTCGCCTGAGGTAGAGTTTCTCATAATAATCTGTAGACCACACTACCTACCAAGAGAGTTTCCATCTGTATTCTTTGTAGCAGTTTACATACCACCACAGTCAGAGGTTGGCACTAAGATAGCATTGAATGAGCTGTATTCCGCCATATGCAAACAAGAAAACGCTCACCCAGAGGAGGCGCTCCTAGTAGCTGGGGACTTTAATGCAGGGGAGCGTAAATCAGTTTTACCAAATTTCTATCAGCATGTTAAATGTGCAACCAGAGGGAAAATAACTTTGGACCACCTATACTCCACACACAGAGATGCATACAAAGCTCTCCCTCACCCTCCATTTGGCAAATCTGCCCATAATTCCAACCTCCTGATTCCTGCTTACAAGCAAAAATTAAAGCAGGAAGCACCAGTAACTAGATCAATAAAAAAATGGTCAGATGAAGCAGATGCTAAACTACAGGACTGTTTTGCTAGCACAGACTGGAATATGTTCCGGGATTCGTCCAATGGCATTGAGGAGTACACCACATCTGTCATTGACTTCGACAATAAGTGCATCGATAACGTCGTCCAACCCCAACCAGAAGCCATTGATTACAGGCAGCATCCACACTGAGCTAAAGGGTAGAGCTACCACTTTCAAGGAGTGGGGACTCTAACCCGGAAGCTTTTAAGAAATCCCGCTATGCCCTCCGACGAACCATCAAACAGGCAAAGCGTCAATACAGGACTAAGATCGAGTCGTACTACACAGGCTCTGACGCTCGTCGGATGTGGCAGGGCCTGCAAACCATTACAGACTACAAAGGGAAGCACAGCCGAGAGCTGCCCAGTGACACGAGTCTGCCGGACGAGCTAAACTACTTCTATGCTCGCTTCGAGGCAAGCAACACTGAAACATATATGAGAGCACCAGCTGTACCGGAAGACTGTGATCACACTCTCCTCAGCCAATGAGAGTAAGACATTTTAGACAGGTCAACATTCACAAGGCCGCAGGGCCAGACGGATTACCAGGACGTGTACTGCGAGCATGCGCTGACCAACTAGCAAGTGTCTTCACTGACATTTTCAACCTCTCCATGTCCGAGTCTGTAATACCAACATGTTTTAAGCAGATCACCATAGTGCCTGTGCCCAAGAACACTAAGGTAACTTGCCTAAATGACTACCGATCCGTAGCACTCATGTCTGTAGCCATGAAGTGCTTTGAAAGGCTGGTCATGGCTCACATCAACACTATCATCCCAGAAACCCTAGACCCACTCCAATTTGCATACATCCACAACAGATCCACAGATGATGCTGTCTCTATTGCACTCCACACTGCCCTTTCCCACCTGGACAAAAGAAACACCTATGTGAGAATGCTATTCATTGACTACAGCTCAGCATTCAACACCATAGTGCCCTCAAAGCTCATCAATAAGCTAAGGACCCTGGGACTAAACACCTCCCTCTGCAACTGGATCCTGGACTTCCTGACGGGCTGTCCCCAGGTGGTAAGGGTAGGTAACAACCCATCCACCACGCTGATCCTCAAGACAGGGGCCCCTCAGGGGTGCGTGCTCAGCCCCCTCCTGTACTCCCTGTTCACTCATGACTGCACAGTCAGGCACGACTCCAACACCATCATTAAATTTGCCGATGACACAACAGTGGTAGGCCTGATCACCGACAACAACGAGACAGCCTATAGGGAGGAGGTCAGAGACCTGGCCTTGTGGTTCCAGGACAACAACCACTCCCTCAATGTGATCAAGACAAAAGAGATGATTCCTTGGTGTCCACATCACCAACAAACTAACATGGTCCAAGCACACCATGACAGTCGTGAAGTGGGCACGACAGAACCTATTCCCCCTCAGGAAACTGAAAAGATTTGGCATGATCCTCAAAAGGTTCTACAGCTGCACCATCGAGAGCATCCTGACTGGTTGCATCACTGCCTGGTATGGCAACTGCTCAGCCTCCGATCGCAAGGCACTACAGAGGGAATGGCCCAGTACATCACTGGGGCCAAGCTTCCTGCCATCCAGGACCTCTATACCAGGCGGTGTCAGAGGAAGGCCCTAACAATTGTCAAAGATTCCAGCCACCCTAGTCATAGACTGTTCTCTCTGCTACCACACAGCAAACGGTACCGGAGCGCCAAGTCTAGGTCCAAGAGGCTTCTTTTCAGCTTCTTCCCCCAAGCCATAGGACTCCTGAACATCTAGTCAGATGGCTACCCAGACTATTTGCATTGCCCCCTCTCCACATCACTGCCACTCTATGTTGTCATCTATGCATAGTCACTTTAATTAACTCTACCTACATGTACCTACTACCTCAACTAACCGGTGCCCCCACACATTGACTCTGTACCGGCACCCCCCTGTATAGATTATTTTTTACTGCTGCTCTTTAATTACTTGTTACTTTTATCTCATTCTTATCTGTATTTTTTTAAACTGCACTGTTGGTTAGGGGCTCGTAAGTAAGCATTTCACTGTAAGGTCTACACCTGTTGTATTCGGCACATGTGACAAATTCAATTTGATTTGAAAATTTGATTTGATTTAAGCTGTTGCCAGAGAATTTAATGTTAATTTATTTATTTACCGACGTCGTTTTAGAGAATTTGGCAGTACGTCCAACCGGCCTCACAACCGCAGACCACGTGTAACCACGCCAGCCGAGGGCTGTTACAGTGACCATATTACCACAACACCGGCAGTCACAAGTCATGACCACAGTCAGAATCCATGTGACCGTTTAGTCACGGTAACTAGGCTTCTCCAAGCTCTGATGCTGCTGATGGTCATTAGTAGCCTACCAAACTTACTAACTCCCTGGTACTCAGCACTCTATTGTCCCTCTAATCATTCTGACATCAATGTAAATGTAGTCAAAAATCAAATCAAACACTTCATGAGAGCCCATGCACTCATGTTGTGCCACATTTGTATAGGCTATGCAATTGCCTGAGAACAGAGTTTTTAAAAAGAGCAGGATCCCGTCAGCTTTATATTGGCTAGGCCTACTATATTTATTTATCAACTTTACGAATATTAAGCACATTGCTTCGCATTACAGGAGTGTAGCCTACCTGGCTTGCATGAAAACAACTTAGCCTAGCCCATAGGCCTATATGTTTTGATAAGGTTTGTATCACAACTAAAGTGGCCAAATAACTTCTTTAAAATTAAGCACATTTATCCGCTTTACAACCGGTGTAGAGCCCAACTGGCATACATAGGAGGCACATGAGTTTCAAGTTTGGGGAAGGTCATTTTCACCATAAAAAGGCACCTTTATAATAAGGCATTACATGCATAATCGCATTTGGGGGTCACTTTTGAGAATGGTGTTTTCTCACTAATTGATTGCATTTTGGAACATTCGTGCTAAAAGCCTACTGCCGTGTGCGCATTGCTGGGCTTATAATGTGAAGATATAGCCTATTAGTTTATCAACATTTTAAGCTAAATGTTTTTATCTGTTGCATCAGCCTCATTGCTTTTAAAATATTTTTTGATGTGAGTGGTTGTATTAATTTGGGATCTATCGCATCCCACAACTCTCCCAGACTATGTTTGGAACATTTATTTCTCGGACAGAAGGACAAGTTGATCAATAGAATAGGTAAATAGGTATGGTCCCGTGTGGCTCAGTTTGTAGAGCATGGTGTTTGCAATGCCAGGGTTGTGGGTTCGATTCCCACGGGGGACCAGTACGTAAAGAAAAAAAAATGTATGAAGTGTATGCATTCACTACTGTAAGTCGCTCTGGATAAGAGCGTCTGCTAAATGACTAAAATGTAAATGTAAACTTTTGTACTAAGGGGGATAGTAGAATGACATAGGCTAGTGCTTTTGCTGTTCATTAGGACTACTCATCTTGTTGGCTGATGAAAAGTAAATGTCGACAGTTCTTCTAACATCTTCAATATGCACCTCAGAATTCGATAAGAAGGACGCCCGCAGTTGGGCCTCGGATGTGTCGGTCTTCACTTGTAGCCTACGTTGGAGCAGATATAGATGCCTGTGACGAAAACCCGATCACGTGACGGACATTTGCTAATAAGAATTGAGATATCTGAGAGAGCCATGTGAGTGAGAGGTGCTTCGGAATACACAGCCGGGAGGAGGGATTTTTTTTAGGGGGCATTACAGCCACGCTAGGGGAATGCCGTCTTGAAATTTGAGGCATTATCAAGTGCTTGTCAAATTGTGAATGAGAGATTGATGAAGTGTGTGCAGCCTGTGCAAGAAACAAAGCCGAGCTCATGCCTTTCATGCAACTTTTCAAATCGTCATTAGTCGCATCATGCAGCCTTAGAATGTATTACGAATCAAAACATATAGCCCAATGTTTGTATCACATCTAAAGTGGCATAAATAACTCTAAATTAAGCATATAGGAGGACCTGTTTCTTTGTTAACCGCTCAACACAGAATATTATTAAACTTTTTCAAATGTAGATGTTCCAAAAGGTCTGCATCAGTGGCTTGAAGGCTATACATAGAAGTGTTTATTTTAATTAATGTTTGACAATCACCAGCTGACAAAATTTCATGATCGCCACAGCCCAACCCAGGACCCCCACATCCGGCTTCTTCATCGGCAGGATCGTCTGAGACCAGCCGCCTGGACAGCTGATGAAAGTGTGGGTTTGCACAGCTGAATAATTTCTGCACAAACTGTCAAACTGTCTCAGTGAAGCTCATCTGCGTGCTTGTCGTCCGCTCCAGGGTCTTGACCCGACTGCAGTTCGGCATCGTAACCAACTTCAATGGGCAAATGCTCACCTTCGATGGCCACTGGCACGCTGGAGAAGTATGCTCTTCAATAATGAATCCCAGTTTCAACTGTACCGGGCAGATGGCAGACAGTGTGGGCGAGCGGTTTGCTGACGTCAACGTTGTGAACAGAGTGCCCCATGGTGGTGGTGGGGTTATGGTAAGGGCAGCATAAGCTACGGACAACGAATATAATTGCATTTTATAGATGACAATTTGAATGCTCAGAGATACCGTGAAGAGACTCCCATTGTGATGCCATTCATCCGCCGCCATCACCTCATGTTTCAGCATTAAAATGCACAGCCCCCATGTCACAAGGATCTGTACACAATTCCTGGACGCTGAAAATGTCCCAATTGTTCCATGGCCTGCATACTCACCAGACATGTTACCCATTGAGCACATTTGGGATGCTCTGGATCAACGTGTATGACAGTGTGTTCCAGTTCTGGCCAATATCCAGCAACTTGCCTCCCGAGTGGCGCAGTGGTCTAAGGCACTGCATCACAGTGCTAGCTGTGCCACTAGAGATTCTGGGTTCGAGCCCAGGCTCTGTCGACCCATGTGGCGGAGCACAATTGGCCCAGTGTCGTCCAGGTTAGGGGAGGGTTTGGCCGGCAGGGATGCCCTTGTCCCATCGCGCACTAGCGACTCCTGTGGCGGGCTGGGCGCAGTGCACGCTGACACGGTCGCCAGGTGCACGGTGTTTCCTCCGATACATTTGTGCGGCTGGCTTCCGGATTAAGTGTCAAGAAGCATTGTGTCAAGAAGCAGTGCGGCTTGGTTGGGTTGTGTTTCGGAGGACACACGGCTCTCCACCTTCGCCTCTCCCGAGTCCGTACGGGACTTGCAGCGATGAGACGACTATAACTACCAATTGGATACCACAAAATTCAGGAGAAAACGGGGTAAAAAAACAACAAATAACATTTAAAATATCCAGCAACTATGCACAGCCATTGAAGAGGAGTCAGACAACATTCCACAGGACACAAACAGCCTGATCAACTCGAAGGAGATGTGTCGCACTGCATGAGGTAAATGGTGGTCATACCAGATACTGACTGGTTTTCTGATCCACGCCCCTACTTTTTTTCCCAGGTATCTGTGACCAACAGATGCATATCTGTATTTCCATTCATGTGAAATGCATAGATTAGGGCCTAATGAATTCATTTCAGTTGACTGATTTCCATATATGAACTGGAACTCAGTAAAATCTTTGAAATTGTTGCCCATTGCATTTATATTTTTGTTCTCTACATTTTACTTTAGTAAAAAAGTAACTCAAAGGATATACTGTTTGAGAAGCCACAGTTATTTGTTATAACAGGATTATAAAATGTTCAACTCTCAGGCTATCTTACCGTGATTGTTCTAAATGAGATATATGGAGGATGCCGAACATTCTTACAATGTTTTCCAAAGCCTGAGCTATTATTACTGTAATGTTGTATGTGTGCAGCATGGGGCTGTATGCTGTACATTTGTTGTGATTTCAGTGTGCTGACAGATGGCTCAATACATTTGCTGTTCCTGCTCATGTTTACCAGCTGTTCTGCGCCTGTTCTGCATGTCTATTCATCCCCTACAGGGTTACATAGCACAATTATTGTAATACAATATCACAGTTTAGCAGCAGGTAAGCGTATCAGTCAGAATTTGGCCCAGAGCCTTACTGGTACACGTTTCGATCTGAATATCGCATACTGTAGCAAGCAGGCACCTGTATTTGTCCCCTTTTGTATTAGTCCCATTTTATTTAACCCCTTTGTTATGGCAAGCCTAAATACGTTCAGAAGTATACATTTGCTTAACAAGTCGCATGGACTCACTCTGTGTGCAATAATAGTGTTTACCATGATTTTTTTAATGACTACCTCATCTTTCTACCTCACACATACAATTTTCTGTAAGGTCCCTCAGTCGATCAGTGAATTTCAAACACAGATTCAACCACAAAGACCAGGGAGGTTTTCCAATTCCTCACAAAGAAGGGAAGCTATTGGTAGTATTGTGAAGTTATTAATTATACTTTGGATGGTGTATGAATACACCCAGTAACTAGAAAGATACAGGCGTCCTTCCTAACTCGGTTACCGGAGAGGATTTCACCATGAGGCCACTGGTGACTTTAAAACAGTTACAGTGTAATGGCTATGCTTGGAGAAGACTAAGGATGGATCAACAACATTGTAATTACTCCACAATACTAACCTCAATGACAGAGTGAATAGAAGGATGCCTGTACAGAATAAAAGTTTTCCAAAACATGCATCCTGTTTCCAATAAGGCACTAAAGTAAAATGGCAAAATGTGGGAAAGAAATGAACTGAATACAAAGTGTTATGTTTAGGGCAAATCCAACACAACACATCACTGAGTGTACCACTCTTCATATTTTTAAGGATGGTGGTGGCTACATCATGTTATGCATTATACTTGTCATCGTCAAGGACTTGGAAGTTTTTTATGATAAAAAGAAATGGAATAGAGCTAAGCACAGGCAAAATCCTAGAGGAAAACCTTGTTCTGTCTGGGAGACAAATTCACATTTCAGCAGGACAATAACCTGAAACACAAGGCCAGATATGCTTACCAAGACCACATTGAATGTTCCTGAGTGGCCTAGTTACAGTTTTGACTTAAATTGGCTTGAAAATCTATGGCAAGACTTTAAAATGGCTGTTTAGCAATGATCAACAACCAACTTGACAGAGCTTGAAGAATTTTAAAAAAGTATAATGTGCAAATATTGTACACTCCAGGTGTGCAAAACTCTCAGAGACTTACCCAGAAATACTCACAGCTGTAATCACTGCCAAAGGTGATTCTAACATGTATTGACTCAGGGTGTTGAATACTCATCCAATCAAGATATATTAGTGTTTTATTTTTCATATAGATTTTTTTTTACAAGTGTTAGTTTTCCACTTTGACATTGGAGTATTTTGTGTAGATCGTTGACAGAAAAAATGCAAAAAAAAATCAATTTGAGTCCTACTTTGTAATGCATCAAAATGTGGAAATAGCAAAGGGTTGTGCATACTCTCTGAAGGTACTGCAATTGTTAAAATATTGACAATTCTTTTTGTGCAGTATTTAGTTTAATCTGATGGGCTCTATAGCTTAATGTGCCCTTTAGTCTGTACTCTAACCTATCTGAGCACACCAGAGCAGACATCCTGTGACACTGGGTAATGCTTGTTGCTGTCTACTGTGCTCAGCAGGACAAAAGGCTTCAGCAGTCATCGCTGGCTCCATTAGCAGCTCAGCTGGCTTCTACACAGGGGGCACAGAGGCGTAATGGAGGCCAGCACAGGATCATTGATTGTGTGTGTGTGTGTATTCAGTATTATAGGGGATAGTTTGGGTTTGTGCCAGGTGTAGAGAGGCAGATCGATGCGGGAGCCTTGTGTGCCATGTAGCCGTGTTTCTCTCGGCGTCCTATCGCGCCAGTATGTTTCCTTTTCTCAATCTCTTCCTTTCTGTCTGTCTGTGCCTCTCCCGCTCGGCTCTCTTTCTCTCGCTCTCTCGCTTTCTCTAAAGGCGGCTGTAGAATTATGACCAGTCAGGGTTGGAGAGACAGTGTGTGCTTTTCTTTTTTTCCACCCGTACATTTTTGCCAGGGTGCGTTTTAGAGTGATTGCGCAACATGCTTCCCAACATTTATAAAGGTTAAAGCGTCTCCTACCCACCACTGTCATCACCACCTCCCTCTCTCCTTTTTTCATCCCCTCTTTTCTGCTCTACCCCCTCCTCTATCCTCATCCTTTCCTCCCGTTTTTTTTTGTGCCCTTCTCTGTTTTATCCTTGCTTTCTTTCCTCCCATCTGTCTGTTCTCATTACCTCGCTCCTCTTCTCTCTCTTTCTCCCCTCACCCCCACCACTCTTCTCTACCTTTCCCTCTCTTCCTGGTATCCTCTCTTGTTACTATTCCCTATTTCCTTCCGTCCCCCTCTCTGTCCTCTGGGTGGATCAGGTAGCCACATGATCCTCTGTGCCCCTCTCGTATGAGGACTCTTCACAGCAGCCTGCCAATGTGTGTTAGCTAGATGGCAGCGGTCCCCACAATAACCCTGTGGAACGTGCTTGGTTTGGTAAACAGTAAATCATGTAACAGCGTTCCCCTCTGGAAAGGAAATCAGCCCAAAATAATTACCTATTTATTCACAGTGGAAACAGACATTCCCCTGGTTCAGAGTAATTGCAGCAGCAAACTGCTACCTCTGGCAGTCTGTTCCCAGAGTTGTACTTAATATTCTCTGGTTATTCCCCGCTTTCTATGTCTGCTTCTGTTAAAACTGTTATTTAACCCTGTTCCAGGAGAACGCAATTGTGCAAAGGCTTTTGTTCCAGCCTAGCTCTAACACACGGTTTGCAACGCAACAAGGTTTTGTTGATGAGCTGAATCAGTTGCATTATAGTTGGGATGGTGGAAAAGCCTGCAGTTATAGGAAAAGGCAGAGATGGAAAAGAGAATGTAGGTTAAAGAGGAATCATTAGAAAATGAAAAAGTGGAAAGAAAGAATGTGGGAGAGAGGGAAGGGATGGCAAGAGGGAGTAGGAGAGCGAGGGAGATGGGGTAAAGGAGGAATGGGAGAGTCTGTACAGAAGGAGTCATCAGACTTGTAAGATCAGACTAGGGATAATTATGATGAGAAGACCAGCTAATTTCACAGGCTTAGTGAATAACAGAACTGGCCTCAGTTTAGAAGACGCTAATCCATAGTACAGTGTGATGATGGCTTTATGCTGTTGCCCAGTGCTGTAGTCCAGTCACTAACGTCACAGACAAGTCTCTCTGTGTCTCTCTGTGTCTCTCTCTCTCTCTCTCTCTCTCTCTCTCTCTCTCTCTCCCTCTCTCTCTCTCTCTCTCTCTCTCTCTCTCTCTCTCTCTCTCTCTCTCTCTCTCTCTCTCTCTCTCTCTCTCTCTCTCTCTCTCTCTCTCTCTCTCTCTCTCTCTCTCTCTCTCTCTCTCTCTCTCTCTCTCTCTCTCTCTCCTCCTGCATCTCCCTGTCACTCCATCCTACTAATGAGCTGTAGGTTCTGACAGCTTTCCCGAGAGTGTTGCTGGGTAATTTTTTTATATATATTCTTAGACCTGCGACACATAATAAGACTATGCCAAACAAAGTCTATTAGAATGCATATTATCTAACTCCATGAGCTAAACAGCAGTATTCATGATCAGAGAGGGTGAAGTCGTGGCCTAAAAGGCAACACAACCAACATGGACAGTTGATGCTGACCCCAATGCAACCAACATGGACAGTTGATGCTGACCCCAATGCAACCAACATGGACAGTTGATGCTGACCCCAATGCAACCAACATGGACAGTTGATGCTGACCCCAATGCAACCAACATGGACAGTTTGAAAGATCAGTGTAACAATACTACAACAGTCACTGCAAACAACTTTGAAATCAACAAAAATAGGGATCATAACTTATGACCAATGCTGGTAAACAAACCCTTTTATACAAAACAACCCCAAACAAAGACAGCCATGTAACAATGGTTTCCTCCTAAGCCAATGTCACTAAAAAACATGAGAAATAAGAATAAGACATATGAAATACACAATAAAGTAACTAAGTAAGTAAGCATACTATATACAGGAAATATTTAAAAAGTCAATTCCAATACCATATTTACATGTGGAGGAGCGCGTGTAGGTGCCTCGCCAAAGCAGGACAGGAACAAAAGGAAACAATGAATTGAAGACCCTTTTATAACCATGTGACCTGTTTGTATTCAAAATCTGAGTTGTTGATCAATAGCAGAGACACTAAAAGTGAACTTCAAATCACAACGGCACCAACGCTTCGCAGAGGTGTGACAGAATGGGGGTTGTTGAGAGCAACACAGATAATTCAGCATTCCTAAAAACAAAATAATCCTTATATACAGTGTCTTAAGAGTCATGTCAGGGGCTGGGCCGGCCCTACATACCAGTGGCAGACTGGGACAAGAATTCGGCCTTGGCATTTTATCCACACCAGCCCACATCACTGCGCACACCGCCAACTCTTAATTTTTTTGTGCACTACATCATCCATTTCAGGATACGATATACGAATTTTGCAATTCGTGTGATGTTACAAATCCAATTTGTGCAATATGTTACAAATTTGTTGTGTTTAAGATCCCAGAGTGCGTCTTTAAGCCATGTTATAAAAGCCAAGCTAACAACTTAGGCTATATTTAAGCAAAAAGGCCCGAGGAGGTGTGGTATATTGCCAATATACCACGGCTTAGGGCTGTTCCTATGCACGACGCAATGCGGAGTGCCTGGACACAACCCTTAGCCGTGGTATATGGACCATATATTACAAACCCCAGAGGAGCCTTATTGCTATTATAAACTGGTTACCAACATAATTACAGCAGTAAAAATATTTTTTTTGTCATACCCATGGTATACGGTCTGATATATCATGGCTTTCAGCCAGTCAGAATTCGGGGCTCAAACCACCCAGTTTATAATGCAAATCAGTGCCTGTCATATGTGTTTGGGTTGACAATAAGACCATACATATTTATGTCCATTAATATCATAGGCTAATTAATTTATGGATTAACACCTGAGGAAGTGGAAACTCAAAACACATTTAACTAGATCACTAACTATTAATATAATGCTCACTGCTTGTAGCCATGTATTCATCTAACAGTAAATGTAATGTCCTAAAAATGTTTTGCAGTTGTAGGCTACCTATCGGCCTATGCCCTCGCAATGGTCGCACAGATACAGGAGCAAAACAGACACTTTCATTACAGGAATCATGAGGACAATGCACTTTACTGTTTGACCAATCCAATTTAGCCATCCAACAAATAGGATGTTTTGAGTGAGGTGACAATTTAGAAAGTGCTCTCTTGGCTGATTTAATGATAGCGAGTCAGAGCGGGTCTCTCTGAGCATTTTACTTTCAATGTGAATTTGAGCGACCTCAGCTCAGCCAATCAGAAAGCCGGGCCGGCCCATTTTGGTAGGGGTGCCGGCCGGTTGCCCACTGAGCAGCCAAATGCTCATTGTAGATTACTATGACAACAGAGAAATTGCACAAAAATCTTTCAAAAATATATATATCTTAACAGGCCCATGGCAGTGTCTCCGGCAGTGTCTCAATCATTTTAACCACTTCCTTGTGTCCTTTTCTCCATCACTGATGTAGTAGGACATGCCAGGTGGCAGCGATACAGTAAAATGATATCAGTCAGTGGTGTTGAAAGAAATGAGAAGAGGATAGGAATCTTTAAGAGTCTTGTTGAGACAAAGCCCATGTCTTACAACAACAAGATTTATCCCAAATGGCACTTTTGGTCCAAAGAAGTGCTATCACAAATAGGGTGTGATTTGAGATGCAGCCAGAGTCATTGGGAGGCCAGTCCAAAAGGGCAGGAGAGACCTACACAACACCTCTGGTGTCCTGAAAGAATGTGGCTAGGGTGAGTCTCGGTTCAGACCACACTGTCAGTCTGGCCATGTGAACACAGATTTTAGTGTCTGTGCTCCAGCTGGGAGATTAAGATATTCCTATTGTTTCAGATGGCTTCGCTCATACAGCTAGTGCTTTCTTAGGATGTTTTTGTTGATGTGTGAATAGTAACATTTCATTTCAATCATTTTCTGACGATTAGAACAAACACAGACTCTGAGCTGAAATGCAGGAATCTCCAGGGTGCATTGCCAGACTTTGAGTTTTGTTTGAAGTAAACTGCATCTATGTCAGAGAACTCAACAGGTACAGGTCTAACCCTCTAGGCCTCCACCCAACATTTCAGATGTTGTCTTATTAAATAAATCCATCTCTCTCTCTGTCTCTCGCTCCCCCTCTCTTCCCTTCTCACTCTTTCCCAGGCTGTGTTTGATGTGGACAAGACTAAAGGTCTGACACTGATCGAGGTGTGGGAGGGACTCACTCCAGAGGACATTAAGGCATGCACTGGAGCACACTTTGCGGTGAGTCATACAGGGACAGCCAGTCTGACCACGGGGAATTTACTGACTGGCCACTTCAGGGTTGTGTTCAAAGCAGGACCAATGTTTTGATTTAGCCAGCCAACTTTTCCATATCTACTCGTTCAAAAAATATAATCTCGAAACAGGCATGGAATTACATGATACTCTCAGTAAATCCATATTTAACTTGAATCGTCTTCGAATAACCAGAAAGCCAAGAGCGTTTATCACAAGTAGTTGACTAAGCTATTGAGCATGCTCAGTGAAATAAAACCAGGCCTCATATCATCAATAGTAACACAGATGGTTTCTCTCCTTTCAAAACTCTCTCTGATGTCCAACAGGTGTCTCCAAACTTGAGGTCCATGCAGCAGGTCTAGAATCTGCGGGGGAGTGTGCGAGGAGAGGAGCTATGACTTGAAGGCTGTTTTAATCTCTCCGTATGTACGCTGGAAGGAACACAAGCTATGACCTCATCCTAATGTTACTGAACACCACGTCTGTACACTGAATCATAACATTACTGTAACGTCAATGAATGTAACATGTGAGATTCATAACGAATACTCAGGTTGAGTTATGATTTTGAACATATTGTGAGAATTGACTTGAAGGACTGGTGTCCCTGACATAACTCAAGAGGAACTGTCTAATATGTATTTAGTAATACTGTAATGTTTTAATCATATGTTTTAATGCAATGTCAAAGTTTCTCCAAGACTTATAACACAAACAATGATGGACTGCATTTCATTCCAGAAAGTTGTGTCCTCCCTTCTGCACTTGTTCAAGCCCTTCCTTGGATGTGGATCAGCTGGTTTCCTTATAAGCAATAACTCCATCTACTTTCAGACATACTGCTTTCTCTGATTTAGTGAAATGGGAATGAATGGGAGAAGAAGGGTGGAGGCAACTTGATGGTATGAAATGCAGCCCTGCTGTGAAAACTGATATTATGTCGTTTTGAATTGCATTTGAGCCTCTACGTTTCATCCTAGTTTGGTGCTTAAGTTGAAGGTTACCCTCATGGAAACACACTCTTCATAAAATATATGGTTCCAGATATTTTAGCTACTTCAAAATATGAGGCCTTCCATTTTCTACCTGGACTTCTTCTGTGCCATGTATTTATATATCAAATTAAACTGTGTGTGTTACCTTGAGGAAAAAATATATTGGTGTCCATTTTCTGCACTGGTATTGACACTCAGAAGTACACCGTAGTAATATGTGGAATGTGTTCTTGCTTTTCCCTATCCCATCTTTTCACATATCAGCGGTTACTTCAAGGTTGTCTAGAGACAGTGGGCTGAACAGGTAGTAAGTATATTGTTGTAAGAGACCAGTACAGTATGCATAAAATTCGAACATTCATTCTAATGCAGTAGTTTAATTCAGTTCCGCTGTCAGCTAAATTATGTCAAGTGTATGATGATGAATACGCTCACATTTCCAAATTCTTCAGAAATAATCTGCACTACTTCCTGAAGAACTTTGAGATTTATGACACCTCAAATCTTTCTTCCATCATTTCTGTGTGACAGTGAAGGAAGGAATTAAGCATTTTGAGAGTATTGGAACAATGAGATCTCTTCATGAGTTGAGCTCTGTATTATGGCACACACTGAATGAAGGCTCCATCTATCCTCAGAGACGCAAAGCTTTTCTGACTCAAACCCATCATATCGCTCATTATGTTCTGCCCCAACGTTCCCATTAGCCAGGTTTAACATTATGTACCTCTGAGCAACTAAAGCAAATTAAGTCGACACACAGCAGGTTCGAGCTGCCATGCAGATGAGGGGCGTGCAATGACATTGTTGATTCGATTTGTCCACTTGAGAAGAGCGCAGGGTGCGGTTACCCTTGGGCTCTATGTAGCGGAAACTGGAGGGCTTCTTCACGCTTGGGTTCAAAGAGAATATAGAGGATGTATCATAAATGGGAAACGCATACATGTCAAATTGTTCTTGCGAATATGTTGTGAATAGACTTGTTCATCAAGGGTAGACATTTCTAAATAGTAAATATATGTTGCTGCCAGACTAGACAAATCCTAAATCCTATTCAGTGAGGTTTATTTTTCAATCCTGGCAAAGTGTCAAATATGTCCACTGTTATGCATTCAAATAACTAATCCAGACAAGCGAGAAGTGAAAATCAATCGGTTAACAACGTGTCCTTTCCAAATGCTCTCCTCCAGAAGCGCTATTGTTTGGAAAGCGGAGTTGATCAATTCAGCACCACAGGTGTGGACAGTGCCACTAGCCTATACACGGATAGGCAAACGCAAGGCGTATGGATGCATTAGTGGAGAGCCAGACAGACATTCACTGTTGTAGAATGGTACATGGGACTGATTATTGAATTAAGTTGAGTGGCTAGCTGGGCGCACCCTTATTTTAATGACTTCAAGAACTAATGGCTGAATACATCACTCGCCTGCCATGAGACCATCCTAAAAGCACAACTTTATCGAAAACACAACTCTATCGACATATCCTATGAAAAATGGGTTCCCGATCTATGTGTGCACGCCATTCAGGGGGTGTGGTGTGAACACACTCGCTCCCGGTCGCGCTGGTGTGTGTGTGGTGAGTGGAGCGAACGCAGCACAGAGAAAGCGCACTCAAAGCTCGCGCAGGCAACGGAAAGTGGGGATATAGTGCGCGGCGGCATGGCTTCGTCTCACGGGAAAAACGAACACCGGTTCGCCGACTGGATGGCGAATTTACCGGAGAGCATGCACAGCATCCCGCTTACCAACCTGGCCATTCCAGGTAAGAGTCACATTGTAGTTTGCACTGTTGCGTGTGTGGAAATGTTGGAAACCTTTTGTTGATCATGCAGTGAAATAATTTACTTCCATAGAAGATAGAAATCCAGATGTGTATGTTGTTGAACTGACGGCGAGTGACCTAGCCAGCCTACAGTCTTCAGATGAATTATCGACACAGAATCCTCATATTCCGTGCAAAGGCTGTTAATTCCAGCTAAAGTTTATGCTATAGCCTATCAGGGGTGGTCAACAGGTGGCCCGCGGGCCAAAACTGGTCCACAAGTGATTTATTTTTTGTCCTGAAGTTTTTACTAAATAACAATAATAATAATGTAGGATTTAAAGTTTTGGGTAAAAAACTAACATCACCAGGAATTCAGCAAAAGTGTAGTTTAATTTAGGAAGTCTGTTCTCAAGTATTCACACAAATATCTATATTTTTATATGCGTTCATGTCTCAATGTAATCAAGGTATGAAATTGTATTTTAAAATAATAATAATCTCTTTTTGGGCTTAGTTGTGGTCAATTTGCAGCGTACACATTATTATAGTTATTTTCTGGTCACCCAACCATTCGCTCCGACATAAATCGGCCTCTGGCTGGATCTAGTTGCCTATCTCTGGCCTATAGGCTACAGTAGTCTCTCGAGATGGCACCTGTTGTGGGAAGGCGAGACCTATGTGTAGGTGCAACACTAGTCCATTGCCCTATTCGGTAGCACAAAGGATCCATCATCAAAGAAATAGGCTACAGTTTAGCTGGTTAGGGCTCGATAGGCTATATGCCAAAAGCAGAGACATGTCTCTGGGTCTCTATCGGCTTGATTTAATTCAAATCTCCTTGAGGGAGGGGCATGAATGATCTTACAAAAAGCTTGCAAATTGCTAATTCAAATGAATCCACTAAAATGTAATTTACACAGGTGGCCCATTGTGCCCCATTAAATATGTTGTAATATATATATATATGGGAATCTAGTCACTTTTTTGTCAGGCTATGTGTTATCGCTGTGATTTTTGGCGGTGCGTATTAGCCTAAACGGGGCATATAGTTCAGGGTTCATTGCATTGCAACCAGAACAGCTCATGTGCCTCTAATGAGCCTAACCCACCATCACATAATACTACAAGTGTGAATTGGATGGGTTTATTGTTTAACAATGATCTCTAAATCCCTATTCAAAGGGTTTGAAAGTTTAGACGGGCCACTCGAGTCTGTGTTTGCAGACTCAAGACATCTATACCCCCATTCAAAGACCTTATTTCCTTCCTTGAAGAAACCAGTGATATGACATGATCGGACTGGTCAAACCTCAATAGCAAAACTTGCATACAACCTGCCTAGTTCACATCAGATCCTCTGCGATCCCTTCTAGGAACGAAGGTTAGAAAAGTTGTATGTTGGCAGTGTTGGAACGGTCCATTGTCTCGGCATCAGCGTCTAAAAGTGGTACCAGCTGTTTGAAGGTTTCGGCCAATCATGCGGCAGGTCTCCTGAGACGGCAACTCTGATTGGAGGTCTGGAATAAGACCCGGTCGCTGGTTTCACTCTTGTGGAATGGCCAATTAACATCTGGCTAATTCTAGTGATTAGCTTCATCCACTGGCTACACACATGCAGGCAGGTGGCGCACAAAGCTGTGTTTCTCAGATCTATTGTGGGAAACTAAAGAGGTGTGGCATGACATACTCCACTGCTCTCAATGGGGAACACACACAATTCATTCATCTTCAGGGTATTTTTGGGATGTGACTTTTGATTATGCATCGACTGCGTGCTATGAAAGACTGGGAAATGAAAACTACAGGATATCGCCATGGAGCCAAGAGGTCTAGTTAAGTCACGCACAACACCTGCATTTGCACCTGTCTTTCCCTTCTCATAGGCCAGCCTGGAGAAGCAGCATGCTCACTATAACCCACTGTAATTAACCATGATTATTCCTAATTTGCCCAGTTGCTCCAAGCATCTTAAACTGGTGCGTAGCCTATGCACTCCATTTGGACACAGGCTACTGTAAAACTCTTCTGTCTCTTCCAATGTCCCTGAAACCAGAATCAGCCACATAAGCCATTCACTTATTGATTTCTCCTGACGTGTGTGTGCGTGCGTGTGCGCGTGTGTGTGTTCCTTGCCAGAAGTCAATTTCCTCCTACAGTTTTTGGTGCCAAACCTGGTGGCTGCTGATTTGGTTGAGGATGTTTCGGAGAGGCAGCAGCTATATGTGTTACTGCTGCAGGGTTAGAGCACTATAGCACAGGCTTCTCTTCCCAGCGAAAGAGAGTGAAGCGCTGAACCAGTTGAAGAGAGGAACGAATGGGAGGATGAATGTGATAATTTCATCCACAAGTACAGTCCTCTTCGCCAGAGGATTTATACTTCTAATTCGACATTTATAATGCCTGGGGATGGGGATCCATTGAAGTGTTTCTGCATTTAACAGAGGCGCTACGCTGTTACCCACCCCCCAAAATTGCCTAGAGCACAATCAGACTGGCACCCAGCCTAGGATGTAGACTTTGCAATTCAAATTGTGTAAACACTGTGAGACAGTGGCCCGATTGCATTTTTGTATGGTGCTACAGTATTATGTGTTACTGCAGGTTGATCTAAGTGTTACTGTAAATGGATACCACATTGAGTCTTAGCTGATCCCCTTGTCAACACAATCTGCAAAGAGTGAGGTGGCGATTCTGAACAGCTCTTTCACTTATAGTGTTGGGTAGGCCAGATGGAGTATAAAGTTACCTCTAGTCTAGTAGACACTGAACTAAGGACAGTTTTTTTGTATTTCCCCCCCTAATGAAAAAGGTTATCTGTGGCTACAGTTGATTTGTCCCTGGAACAGATCTTAACACTCCCAGTGCCGCCACCTCCTCCTCCTTCTTCAGATGCAGACACACATACTCTCTCTCTTTCTCTCTCTCGGGAACAGCCTAAGTAGACCATATATACACAAGGCTGTGTGCACTTTTCCCCCCTTAGTCTTTCCATCCCTCATTCCGTGTTGCCCTCTCATCTCCTCACCTACAGGAGGTTAGGCTACCCAGGCATTAAATTGGGCTCTTACAGGTGACAGAGCTGCTCTCAAATAACTCAAACTCCTGATACTGTTTATCTGTGTATCCAGAGGTGGTGAAACTCATTTTCACACCAGGTGAACGACATCAACATTTGGGTAGCCCAGTATTATTCTTAGGGATTCCCAAGAGTCAACGCATTGGCTCCTGCAGACATCAACCCTGCCCTGGTTAAACCCCATAGATACACCCGCCATACTGTGATTGTTTGTCATGTCAGCTGGTACAGGAAATGGATGCAGCTTGACATAATGAGAACGTCTGTGTGTTTGCCCTGCAGGTGACACTGGCCTCCCCCTGCTCTGACTCTTCTCTGGCTCTAGCTGTTCCATACAGCTGAGCTGGCGCCAGCCTCCACCCTGACCAACAGAGGTCATGAACATAAACTAGAGCAACAAATAGAACAGATAAGAGAAGGACAAGGTTGAGAGGTTCTAGAAGAAAATAGGAGACAGATGAACTACAAAGGCTGTGATGTCAGCATAAAACAGGCTTTCTGTATACTACTGAGTCAGTGTGTGTGTGTGTGTGTGTGTGTGTGTGTGTGTGTGTGTGTGTGTGTGTGTGTGTGTGTGTGTGTGTGTGTGTGTGTGTGTGTGTGTGTGTGTGTGTGTGTGTGTGTGTGTGTGTGTTTGGTTTAACTATATATAGATAGTAAAACAAGGAAAATTCGAACAAGTGGGGACATTTCACTGGTCCCCACAAGGAAAAATACTATTTTGGGGTTATAATTAAGGTTAGGGGTTAAGGTTATGGTTAGGGTTAGGTTTAGGGTTAGGAAAAATACGATTTTGAATGAGAATCAATTGTTTGGTCCCCACAAGGATAGTAAAATAAGCATGTGTGTGTGTGTGTGTGTGTGTGTAATCAAGCTTTTTATGAGTGTATCTAATGTCATGACCTTGTTTGCATTATTCTACACCAACATCTTCTGCAGGAGAGCTTGGGACTATAAGGCTCTATCTGTGTCACGCCCTGATCTTAGATTGCCGTTTATTTTATATTTTTGGGGTTAGGGTCAAGGTGTGATGTGGGGTGAGCATTCTATGCCTTTTATGTTTTCTATTTCTTTGTGTTGAGCCGAGTATGGTTCCTAATCAGAGGCAGCTGTTTATCGTTGTCTCTGATTGGGAATCATACTTAAGCAGCCCTTTTTTTCCACCTTTAGTTGTGGGATCTTGTTTTTGTACAGCTCTGTAAGCCTGCAGAACGTGACGTTCGTTTTTCCGTTGTTTGTTATTTTGATTTAGTGTTCTGAGTTTATATAAATAAATTGAACATGAGCACTTACCACGCTGCACCTTGGTCTACTCATTACGACGAGCGTCACAATCTGCATTTTTCTCAAAATGTTGTTATTGACAAAGCCTTGTTATGTTCAATTTTCTCCTCCTTTATAATACTATAAATACAAGATAAAATTACGAACACCATTCAAACCAATGAGGGCTCGGAACTTTAAAACCAATTATATCAGAATCATATTTTTGCAGATAGAACCTTGTAGTCCCAAGCTCTCTAAATGAGAAAGTCAATACTATATGTTCATCATATATGCATGATGCAATTATTAGCTCTGCCACACAGACAGCTAGGCTACTTTTTCTGAGTGTTGCCAATGAGTGTAATACACTCTTAGTAAGACTGCACCTTGGAGAAGTGAATAGGCTTTCCAGTTACTAATGTCAAACAGAAAAGACTTGGAGGGAATGGGTAGCACACTTCAGGAGAATCTGAAGTGTATCACCGGATGAAAGACATTTGTCTTACTAGGCCAGGGGTGAACTGAAGCTATAGATCTTCTGGGGGGGTTCTCTAAACCCACTGATACACCAGCAGGTCAGGCCTGGAATTCATTCTCAATCCATGTCAATTATTTTTTCAAATGGGCAATCTATTTACCCCAGCCGGCTAGCCTGACTACCCATCCACATCGCTCCCGCCAAGCGCCACGCCCACTAGCTTGGAGTGATCGATAGAGCAGCAGAATTAAATTCAGCATGAGTCGTCACGGCAGGCAACCAGCCAGCCCCCTGAGACCAGTTAAAACAAAACCATTGAAAAACAGCATCCTCTGCTTCTGAAATGGACCTTGGCACAGGATTAATCTGGTAATCTGACAATCCATCTATCCATACATTGCTTTATCCACCTATCCGTTCATCCAGCCCTTTGTCCATTCTCTCATCCACCACTTGAGCTCCAGGGGAAAAGAGTAACATAAACAGTGGGTATCGAGGAGATTTGAGGACATGAAATTGCACAAGTTAAATGTCCGTCTGTCATTTAACATAGTTTTACTGAACAAGGCTATATTGATACCTCATTGTTGAATGCAGAACAAATCAGGTAGCCATGCTAGTACTCTGCTGGCAGTTAATTGAGTTTACAGCAGAAAGAAGTTTATCTTGTTGCCAAAAACAAAATTGTGCACACCAGTCTTTAGCTGCACACTGTGTCCACAATGACTCTCGTACCAAAGACGGGATAAGAGTAAGAACATGGGAAGAGAGAGATAATTTGATAGACGGAATGGATAGGAGGGCCGAAGAGGGAGGTTGATGAGGGACCACTGTGGGAAGAGAGGAAAATGGGTTTGAGAGACTGACAAAAAGGGAGGGAGAGGTAGGAAAGAGATGGATAGAGAGAGAGGGTCAGACAGAAGCAAAGGAAAAGGGATGGAATAGGAGAGGAATGAAGAACGGAGTAGAGAAAGTGAGGGGAAGCAGGCTCCTCTCCTGTGCCCTGAGGGGAGTTAGGAGTTAGTGAAAAAGTGAGCGGACTGAGCAGTAATGCTACGTGATGAAACAAGAGTATTAGCTAATATTTGTATTATTATATTGACAAGCTAGTCGATGGAGCGCTCTAACAATGGAAATACATGTCCTCAAAGATGGAAGGCAGGTGGGAGGAGGCAAGATCAGCAGGGACCATTCCAGCCAATGAGAGGGCAGATAGTGAACAACAGGCACAACGCTGATGTAAAGTCGTTTTTTTTTCAAAGTTTCCAAAGTGAGTCCACGTATATCAGTCCATAACAACCTGAACATTACAAAACTTATATTTGATCAAATAAGCCTCACGTAGCATATTAGCAATTACATTTTTTGTTGGCCAAATTCGACACTCATTGCCCTCCACACAAGAATTCCTCACTTTGTAGTCTTATTTTCGTGGACAGATTTTGGGTGATTTTAGAGCCTTTAATTAAAACCTGTTAGGGATATGGGGCAGTATTTTCACGGCCGGATAAAAAACGGACCCGATTTAATCTGGTTATTACTCCTGCCCAGAAACTAGAATATGCATATAATTAGTAGATTTGGATAGAAAACACCCTAAAGTTTCTAAAACTGTTTGAATGGTGTCTGTGAGTATAACATAACTCATATGGCAGGCCAAAACCTGAGAAGATACTATATGGGAAGTGCCCTGTCTGACCATTTCTTGTCCTTCTATAGCCTCTTTATCGAAAATACAGGATCTCTGCTGTAATGTGACATTTTCTAAGGCTTTCATTGGCTCTAGGAAGGCACCAGAACATTGAATGATAGCTCTGCAGTCTCTGGGCGAAAAACAGCAGGGGTTTTGGTGAGTGATCCTTCTGAGGACAATGACACTGGCCCGCGCATGCATGTGACGACTCCATGTTTTACTTTCAGTGTTTGAAAGGATACAACGTCTCCGGTTGGAATATTATCGCTATTTTATGAGAAAAATCGCATAAAAATTGATTTTAAACAGCGTTTGACATGCTTCGAAGTACGGTAATGGAATATTTAGAAATGTTTTGTCACGAAACGCGCCGGCGCATCACCCTTCGGATAGTGACTTGAACGCACGAACAAAACGGAGCTATTTGGATATAACTATGGATTATTTGGAACCAAAACAACATTGCTTGTTGAAGTAGAAGTCCTGGGAGTGCATTCTGATGAAGAACAGCAAAGGTAATCCAATTTTTCTTATAGTAAATCTGAGTTTGGTGAGTGCCAAACTTGGTGGGTGTCAAAATAGCTAGCCGTGATGGCCGGGCTATAAACTCTGAATATTGCAAAATGTGCTTTCACCGAAAAGCTATTTTAAAATCGGACACCGCGATTGCATAAAGGAGTTCTGTATCTATAATTCTTAAAATAATTTATGTTTTTTGTCAACGTTTATCATGAGTAATTTAGTAAAATCACCGGAAGTTTTCGGTGGGTATGCTAGTTCTGAACAAAACATGCTAATGTAAAAAGCTGGTTTTTGATATAAATATGAACTTGATTGAACAAAACATGCATGTATTGTATAACATAATGTCCTAGGAGTGTCATCTGATGAAGATCATCAAAGGTTAGTGCTGCATTTAGCTGTGGTTTTGGTTTTTGTGACATATATGCTAGCTTGAAAAATGGGTGTGTGATTATTTCTGGCTGGGTACTCTCCTGACATAATCTAATGTTTTGCTTTCGCTGTAAAGCCTTTTTGAAATCGGACAATGTGTTTAGATAAAGGAGAGTCTTATCTTTCAAATGGTGTAAAATAGTCATCTGTTTGAGAAATTGAAATTATAGCATTTTTAAGGTTTTTTGTATTTCGCGCCAGGCGCTACCATTGGATATTGGCGAGGCATTCCGCTAGCTGTCCATAAGAGGTTTTAATGTCCAACAACGAAAATGATATAAAAAACAAAAACACAAATCACCTATTGGGGAGCACTGCAGTAGAGTATCGCAATATTATTTTTGATGATTTTATATCAATACGGTGACTCAAAGTATCGATTTGTAAAAATAAAAAACATATATACAGTGCATTCGGAAAGTATTCAGACCCCTTGACTTTTTCCACATTTTGTCACGTTACAGCCTTATTCTAAAATTGATTAAATACAACATTTCCTCCTCAATCTACACACAATTTAGAATTTAGGTATTTAGAAATGGTTGAACATTGAGCTCTGGTGCATCCTGTTTCCATTGATTATCCTTGAGATGTTTTTACAACATGATTGGAGTTCACCTGAGGTAAATTAAAATGATTGGACATGATTTGGAAAGGCACACACCTGTCTATATAAGGTCCCACAGGTGACAGTGCATGTCAGAGCAAAAACCAAGCCATGAGGTTGAAGGAATTGTCCGTTGAGCTCCGTGACAGGAATGTGTTGAGGCACAGATCTGGGGAAGGATACCAACAAATGTCTGCAGTAATGAAGGTCCCCAAGAACACATTGACCTCCATCATTCTTAAATGGAAGAAGTTTGGAACCACCAAGACTCTTCCTAGAGCTGGCCGCCTGGCCAAACTGAGCAATCGGGGGAGAAGGGCCTTGGTCAGGGAGGTGACCAAGAACCCGATGGTGACTCTGACAGAGTTCCTCTGTGGAGATGGGAGAACCGTCCAGAAGGACAACCATCTCTGCAGCATTCCACCAATCAGGCCTTTATGGTAGAGTGGCCAGACAGAAGCCACTCCTCAGTAAAAGGCACATGACAGCCCGCTTGGAGTTTAGCAAAAGGCAAATAAAGGACCCTCAGACCATGAGAAACAAGACTCTCTAGTCTGATGAAACCAAGATTGAACTCTTTGGCCTGAATCCCAAGCGTCAGGTCTAGAGAGAACCTGGCACCATCCCTACGGTGAAACATGGTGGTGGCAGCATCATGCTGTGGGGATGTTTTTCAACGGCAGGGAGTGGGAGACTAGTCAGGATCGAGGGAAAGATGAACGGAGTAAAGTACAGAGAGATCCTTGATCAAAACCTGGTCCAGAGCACTTAGGACCTTGGACTGGGGCGAAGGTTCACCTTCCAACAGGACAATGACACTAAGCACACAGCCAAGACAACGCAAGAGTGGCTTAGGGAAAATTCTCAGAAAGTTCTTGAGTGGCCCATCCAGAGCTCAGACTTGAACCTGATCGAACATCTCTGGAGAGACCTGAAAATAGGTGTGCGGTTCCAATCCAACTAGACAGAGCTTGAGAGGATCTGCAGAAAGTAATGGGAGAAACTCCCCAAATACAGGTGTGCCAAGCTTGTAGCGTCATACCCAAGAAGACTAGAGTTTGTAATCGCTGTCAAAGGTGCTTCAACAAAGTAAAGTAAAGGGTCTGAATACTTATGTAAATGTAATATTTCAGTTTGTTATTTTTAATAGATTTGCACTTAGTTTACAAAACATTAGGAAAACCTTCCTAATATTGAGTAACACCCCCTTTAGGCCTCAGAACAGCCTTAATTCGTCAGATTTCAAGGTGTCCAAAGCCTTCCACAGGGATACTGGTCCACTATGTTATAAATGGCAGCAGTTTTACGGGCGCCCAACCAATTGTGCTATTATGTGTTTTTTCTCATGTTATTTGTAACTTATTTTGAACACAATGTTTCTGCCATCGTATCTTACGGCAAAAAAAAAGAGCTTCTGGATATCAGGACAGCGATCATTCACCTCGGATTAGACAAAGATTTTTTTCTACAACAAGGAGGACGCACAGGACATTCTCCAAACACCCGACAGAGCCGACATCCCCGTTATTTGCAAGAGGAAGCGACACAGGTACAGAGGACAAAGAGCCGGATGCCCTGTCAGGACCCGGAGAAGGCGAGTGGGAAAGCTGCCGTTACCGTCAATACTACACGCCAACGTGCAATCATTGGACAAACTAAATTAGACGAGGTACGATCACTAATATCCTACCAACGAGACATCAAAAACTATAATATCCTATGTTTCACGGAATCATGGTTGAATGACGACATGGATATTCAGCTAGCGAGATATACGCTGCACAGGCTAGATAGAACAGCACACTCCGGTAAGACGAGGGGGGGGGGGGGGGGGGGCGTTCTGTGCATATTTGTAAACAACAGCTGGTGCACAAAATCTAAGGAAGTCTCTAGATTTTGCTCGCCTGAAATAGAGGATATTGTGATAAATTGCAGGCCACACCACTTGCCTAGAGAGTTTTCAGCTATACTTTTCGTGGCTGTTTATTTACCACCACAGACAGATGCTGGCACTAAGACTGCACTCAGTCAGCTGTATAAGGAAATAAGCAAACAGGAAACCACTCACCCAGAGGCGGCGCTCCTAGTGGCCGAAGACTTTAATGCAGGGAAACTTAAATCAGTTCTACCAAACTTCTATCAACATGTTAAGTGTGCAAACAGAGGGGAAAAAATTCTAGATCACCTGTACTCCACATACAGAGATGCGTACAAAGCTCTCCCTCGCCTTCCATTTGGTAAATCCGACTACAACTCTATCCTCCTGATTCCTGCTTACAAGCAAAAATGAAAGCAGGAAGCACCAGTGGCTCGGTCTATAAAAAAGTCGTCAGATGAAGCAGATGCTAAACTACAGGACTGTTTTGCTATCACAGACTGGAACATGTTCCGGGATTCTTCCGATGGCATTGAGAAGTACACCACATCAGTCACTGGCTTTATCAATAAGTGCATCGATAACGTTGTCCCCACAGTGACTTTAAGTACACACCCCAACCAGAAGCCATGGATTACAGGCAACATTCGCACTGAGCTAAAGGGTAAAGCTGCTGCTTTCAAGGTTGGGGGACTCTAACTCGGAAGCTTACAAGAAATCTTGCTATGCCCTCCGACACACCATCAAACAGGCAAAGAGTCAATACAGGGCTAAGATTGAATCATACTACACCGGCTCCGACGCTCATCTTATGTGGCAGGGCTTGCAAACTATTACAGACTACAAAGCGAAGCACAGCCGCGAGCTGCCCAGTAACACGAGCCTACCAGATGAGCTAAATCACTTCTATGCTCGCTTCGAGGCAAGCAACACTGAGGCATGCATGAGAGCATCAGCTGATCCGAATGACTGTGTGAACACTCTGTCCGTAGCCGACGTGAGTAAGACCTTTAAACAGGTCAACATACTCAAGGCTGCGGGGCCAGACAGATTACCAGGACGTGTGCTCCGGGCATGTGCTGACCAACTGGCAGGTGTCTTCATTGACATTTTCAACATGTCCCTGATTGAGTCTGTAATACCAACATGTTTCAAGCAGACCATCATAGTCCCTGTGCCGAAGAACACAAAGGCAACCTGCCTAAATGACTACAGACCCATAGTACTCACGTCCGTATCCATGGAGTGCTTTGAAAGGTTGGTAATGGCTCACATCAACACCATTATCCCAGAAACCCTAGACCCACTCCAATTTGCATACCGCCCCAACAGATCCACAGATGATGCAATCTCTATTGCACTCCACACTGCCCTTTCCCACCTGGACAAAAAGAACACTTATGTGAGAATGCTATTCATTGACTACAGCTCAGCGTTCAACACCATAGTACGCTCAAAGCTCATCACTTAGCTAAGGATCCTGGGACTAAACACCTCCCTCTGCAACTGGATCCTGGACTTCCTGATGGGCCACCCCAGGTGGTGAGGGTAGGTAGCAACACATCTGCCACGCTGATCCTCAACACTGGAGCTCCCCAGGGGTGCGTGCTCAGTCTCCTCCTGTACTCCCTGTTCACCCACGACTGCATGGCCAGGCACGACTCCAACACCATCATTAAGTTTGCAGACTATACAACAGTGGTAGGCCTGATCAACGACGAGACAGCCTATACGGAGGAGGTCAGAGACCTGGCCGGGTGGTGCCAGAATAACAACCTATAACCTCAACGTAACGAAGACTAAGGAGATGATTGTGGACTACTGGAAAAGGAGGACCGAGCACGCCTCCATTCTCATCGACGGGGCTGCAGTGGAGCAGGTTGAGAGTTTCAAGTTGCTTGGTGTCCACATCAACAAGAAACTAGAATGGCCCAAACACACCAAGACAGTCGTGAAGAGGGCACGACAAAGCCTATTCCCCCTCAGGAAACGAAAAAGATTTGGCATGGGTCCTGAGATCCTCAAAAGGTTCTACAGCTGCAACATCGAGAGCATCCTGACTGGTTGCATCACTGCCTGGTACGGCAATTGCTTGGCCTCTGACCACATGGCACTACAGAGGGTAGTGCGTATTGCCCAGTACATCACTGGGGCTAGGCTGCCTGCCATCCAGGACCTCTACACCAGGCGGTGTCAGAGGAAGGCCCTAACATTGTCAAAGACCCCAGCCACCCCAGTCATAGACTGTTCTCTCTACTACCGCATGGCAAGCGGTACCGGAGTGCCAAGTCTAGGACAAAAAGGCTTCTCAACAGTTTTTACCCCCAAGCCATAAGACTCCTGAACAGGTAACCTCTTTTAAGCTGCTGCTACTCTCCGTTTATCATATATGCATAGTCACTTTAACTGTACATTCATGTACATACTACCTCAATTGGGCCAACCAACCAGTGCTCCCGCACATTGGCTAACCGGGCTATCTGCATTGTGTCCCACCACCCACCACCCGCCAACCCCTCTTATCTTTTATGCTACTGCTACTCACTGTTCATCATATATGCATAGTCACTTTAACCATATCTACATGTACATACTACCTCAATCAGCCTGACTAACCGGTGTCTGTATGTAGCCTCGCTACTTTTATAGCCTCGCTACTGTATATACCCTGTCTTTTTACTGTTGTTTTATTTCTTTACTTACCTATTGTTCACCTAATACCTTTTTTGCACTATTGGTTAGAGCCTGTAAGTAAACATTTCACTGTAAGGTCTACACCTGTTGTATTCGGCGCACGTGACAAATTAACTTTGATGTTGACTCCATCGCTTCCCACAGTTGTATCAAGTTGTCAGGATGTCCTTTTGGTGGTGGACCATTCTTGATACACATGGGAAACTGTTGAGTGTGAAAAACCCAGCAGCTTTGCAGTTCTTGACACACTCAAAATGGCACCTGCGCCAAAACTCTGGGTTTTTTTATCCTATAGCTTGTTCATCTTCTTTTTTATGTTTTAAATGTTGAGCCATGTTTTGGACACTTATCTCAAACTTGTCTTCTTATGGCTCTCTCTTGTCCCTCTTCAGTAGACATAGTAAGCAATAAAATTGCAATAAATATAGAATCGCAATACATATTGTATCGGCACCTAAGTATTGTGATAATATCATATTGTGAGGTCCCTGGCAATTCCCTGCCCTACTCTCTAACGGACATCATCCTGTCCTCTGTGTTCATTCCTCCAGCTCTCCTCCCACTCCAGCTTCCAATGGTCTTTGACTTCCAATGGTTGTAGTAAGCAGGGGCGCAACTTTCACTGGGGATGGGGGGGACATGCCCTCCCACATTCTGAAATTGCATTTTTGCCCCCCACCCCCAGTTGTATCATTGGAATGGTAGGCTGGTAGTAAGCATCTGTATCAGATGGATGTAGATGTCAGTATATCATATCACCCTTTAAAGAAAACATGAACCTAAACCATAAGAAATACATTTTCAATTACAATTTTATAATTGCACTTTATTTGATATTGTTCCCTCTGTTTAAAACAGGTACAACTACTTACTTTAAACTTGTTGCAAACATTTTGTAGATCTGGCCCTATCATGGGGAAAGACAGAGCAATGACATGCAACAAAAACAACAACAAATCTCTGTTCCTAATCTCCTTCATTAAGCCATTAAATTGGGGAGAGCGAGGGATTTGTTTGTTTATTTGTGTAATTGCCTCATCCCTAATGCATCACTCTAGTGCTGTAATTCACAAACAGAGGACTGTCAAAGTCATTTATTGTTATCTTCAAGGTTACACTTTTTGTGGTGTTACAGATGAACTAGCTAAATAAGACACAACCAGAGGCCATAGGGCAGGGTTCCCCAAATGGCGGCCTGTGGACCCAATTTTTTTATAATAACTTTTTAATTATATTTTATTGTTGGACATAAGACTGTAAAGACAGCAGCAAATCAGAAAAGTGATTTTGGAAATCTGTTCAAAAGTATTCCCATGCATAATAGAGAGATATGTGATCGTTTACAAATGTAAGCAAGGTTTGAAATGATTATGTTTTGGTCAAATATTACATCTGTTCGGGCGTCTTGCAGTCAATTTGCAGTCTAAAAATGATTTGTAATTATGTTCTGGCCCCCTGACCATCCGCTCAAGAAAGAATCGGCCCGCAGCCGGATCTAGTTGATGATCCCTGCCAGGGCATGATGACCTCCGTCTTCTGTTTAACTAATGAGACTAGTGTTGATATCCGACCTGAACATTTTTACCATCAGCTTACAGGAGTGGTCGGCAGGTGGAGAGGCAGGGAATCCATTTTGTTTCATGAGATGAACAGCGGTGATATTTAGAGCACGTCTCTCCACCAATGCTCAATGGTCTCCGTGACCCCGATTGATTTTTTGATTAATGTGATTTAATTTAATTCTAATTTGACATACAGCTAGTCTGACCTTCTAGGCTTAATGAAAAGCATGTTGTTCATTACACATTTTATTTCCACAGCCTTAAATTGATTAATGGATTCGTTTTGATGGATTGCTTTTCTCTCTCGTTATCATCACACAGTACCGAGAGTCGAGAGATAAACGCAGCTGTAATTTCCAGTGTGTTGATAAGCCATCGTCTCTCACGTAGCTTCTCCCTCCCCCAGGATGTGTTACTGAATTCATTGGTCATACAAGGTAGAGCTGACATTTCATATCGGAGTGTTGAACGGTAACTTGGGATTACAGAAGCGATGTGTAGGTACCATTTTGTTTTGCACACCTTTTAAACTATGTGCACCATCTGTGAACACTGACTCACTCCATAAAATACCTTTGATAAGCCAATAGGGATGTGGCCAGAACATCTCTATAAAAGCTACAGGTGTATTTGACACACAGGAGGTTGGTGGCAACAGAATTGGGCTGGACAGGCTCGTGGTAATGGCTGGAACAGAATGGGTGGAATGATGCCAAATACATCAAACACATGGTTTCCAAAGTGTCCTTTTATGTTTCTGTACAAATACACCTGTAACCTTTATAGAAATGTCCTGACAATTTTCATCTGTTGGTCCAATAGATAAATGATTCGGTACAATAATGTGAGTTCAGCTCCATGCCTCGAGATGGGTGAAAGAGCCCTCTTCTGTCAAATCAGTGGAGGCTGTTGAGGGGAGGACGGCTCATAATAATGGCCGGTTTCCATGTGTTTGATTCCATTTGCTCCGTTCCAGCCATTATTATGAGCCGTCCTCCCCTCAACAGCCTCCACTTTCACCCGTCTCGGGGCATGGAGCTGAGCTCACATTATTGTACCGAATCATCTATCTATTGGACCAACAGATGAATATTGTCAGGACATTTCTATAGAAGTTACAGGTGTATTTGTACAGAAACATAAAAGGACGCTTTGCCCAAAAGGCATACTGCTGTCTCTATTATACTCCAAGGCCTTGTGTTGGAGCAGAGAATATTGCTTTATGTGAACATTTATGTGAGTCTTAGAAGGATGCCGACTGTATGGTTGATGTGCAGTCAAGCGAGTGTCCGTGTCTGACTGTCTGTGTAGGGTGAAGGCTTCTCTCTGTGTTCTGTGACCGTGCTGTTATGTTTGCTGTGAAGCCCCTGGGAGTTATTGTTGTGTGTTCCTTTTGACTCACCGCAGATGTCCTACGGGGGCCAGCGTACGTTGGCGAAAGAGTTGTTGTTATGCTAGCTCACGAACGTGAGGATGTTGGAGTTGTAGCTAATAAACTTGAGCCGTTTATAAATAACTATGTCTTGTTCTTCCTACATAACATCGGTGATGATAACGCATGCAGTTTGTTTGCCTGTGGAGAAGTTGTCATCAAGTTGTCAAGCTCAGTGATGTTCAAGCTACAGTGATCGTCTCAATTGTGGTGAAGCTCAGTGATGTTCAAGCTACAGTGATCGTCTCAATTGTGGTTATGGAAACTATTTGGGCTTTGTAACCGAATGGAAGAAGTGTAGTGTGGTCAGCCCTGTAGTGTGGGTTTGCCCTGTAGTGGGAGAGGAGAGGAGAGGAGAGGGAAGGGAGAGGAAAGAAGGGGGAAAGTGAGAGGAAGGGAGGAGGAGGGGAGAGGGATAGGAAAGGGAGAAGAGAGGAGGAGGAGGAGGAGAGGGAGAGGGAGGGAGGGAGAGGGAGAAGAGGGGAGAGGCAAGGGAGAGGGGATGGAGAGGCAGGCGAGAGGAGAGGAGGGGGAGACAGAGAGGAGAGCGTCTCAGGGCTGACTATAATTAGAGAGTTGACTTCTCTGTTTAGACAGGAGGACAGGGAGAGAGGACACTACTCACTCCTCTCAACCCACTGGCATTGTTCTATTATCACTGAGATACTGTTCTTCACTTTGTATGGGCCTCAAGTCAAGTCACAACTGTCCCTATCACACACACACACACACACACCACACACACACACACACACACACACACACACACACACACCACACACACACACACACACCACACACACACATGCTAACACACATTTTCCTCCGCTCAGCCATAACCCATTCCCTATATTGTGCTGCCTGCCTGCCTCCGGAGGACCTGTTCCTCTCCCCCGTTGACCACCTCCTCCCTCTGCTCAAGTCATGTGGTTCCCTCTTGACTGTCACTCCATCTGTTGGAGGATTGAAAAAACGAAATGTTCAACTGTGGCTGAACATCGTAGCCCAGACCTATGCTGTCATATAGCTGTTTTATTTGATTCTTGTTTGTTTTGCGTTTTCAAGTGCTTTGAGATTCTTTATGTAATGAAAAGCGTTATATAATAATAATAATAATTATATTCCCCCCAGGTTCCCATGACTCCTTCAGTTTCTACATAGACGAGTCCTCTCCGGTGGGTCCTGAGCAGACTGACGCTGTCCAGAACTTTGTGTCGGTCTTTGGCACGGTGGCCAAGAAGCTGATGCGTAAATGGCTGGCCACTCAGACTATGAACTTCTCCAGCCAGCTGGAGGCCGGCGTCCGCTTCTTTGACCTGCGCATTTCCACCAAGCCCCGGGACCCAGACAACGAACTCTTCTTCGCTCATGGCCTCTTCAGCGCCACTGTGAATATAATTACTCCCTACGACTATATTTCCTCCTACAGAACCTCAGGTGTTTTTCCTGACCACCTGACCTGACCAGAAAGAAAACTCTGGACCCTAGTTATTTTCTATAGAGGTCAAGAGGTCAGGAAAAACTCTGGACCTTATTCAGTGGGTACAGTATGACTGGTCTGACACTATATTTGCTTCCTTGTGGGGGTGTGTGTTGTGCTTCCAGGTGAGAGAAGGTCTGGAGCAGATCAGCTCCTTCCTGTCAGCCCATGCCAGAGAGGTTGTGTTCCTGGACTTTAACCACTTCTACGGGGTTCAGAACCTGCACCATGAGAAGTTGGTCTCAATGCTGAGAGACGTGTTCGGGGAGAAACTTGCCCCCGTCGTCTTCGCTCAGGAGGTAAGATACTCTACTGTACAAACTAACTAAACACCTTAAATCTCGGTGCTCCCTCAAGAGTGTATGGTGTCCACCTTGGCTTCACAGCCCTATGGCCCTGGAAGTTCCTAAAGACAAAGCCCCTCCCTACACTCCTCCCTCCCTCTAGGTGAGTCTCCAGTACCTGTGGGAGAAAGACTACCAGGTATTGGTGTTCTACCACAGTCCTATGGCCCTGGAAGTGCCATTTCTATGGCCTGGTCAGATGATGCCTGCTCCCTGGGCCAACACCACTGACCCTGAAAAGCTGATCCAGTTCCTCCAGGCCTCTGTGGCTGACCGCAGGTCTGTATGGCCCTCTATCTTTCACCCATCCGTCTTTTCCTGGACAGTGTGTTAAACCTTTGGGAAAAGCACTTACAGATGTAAGCTCTTAATTTGATCACCCTGTTGCAGGTGAACATTCCTGCAATGCAGGACATTTTAAACTTGTTGTGTGTTTGAGGTTTAAAAAAGGCTTCTGAAATTTTGGACTTTCCCTTACAAAAAATGTATCAACCCCTACAAAAATTATTATATTCCACATTATAATTCACATTTCCTGTTGCTGCAGGATGATGTTCCTGATGTAGAAAACAGGTTCAATTTAAGATCCTACTTTCATCTTTAATTGTGCCTGTATAGTAAAGTTTGATGTGATTTGTGTAATGGCAGGAGGAAGGGAACATTCTTCGTCTCCCAAGTGGTCCTCACACCTAAGGCCAGCACCGTCATGAAAGGAGTAGGCAGCGGATTGAGGGAGACCATTACAGAGAGGTGAGTTGGTTTGTTTCTCTATGTATGTATGTATGTATGTATGTATGTATGTATGTATGTATGTATGTATGTATGTATGTATGTATGTACAGTTGAAGTCGGAAGTTTCATACACTTAGGTTGGTGTCATTAAAACTCATTTTTCAACCACTCCACAAATTTTTTTGTTAAACTATAGTTTTGGCAAGTCGGTTAGGACATTTACTTTGTGCATGACACAAGTCATTTTTCCAACAATTATTAACAGACAGATTATTTCACTTATAATTCACTGTATCACAAATCCAGTGGGTCAGAAGTTTACATACACTAAGTTGACTATGCCTTTAAACAGCTTGGACAATTCCAGAAAATCCCATCATGGCTTTAGAAGCTTCTGATAAGCTAATTGACAACATTTGAGTCAATTGGAGGTGTACTTGTGGATGTAT